>NW_008824238.1:8822295-8866738 GCF_000699105.1 Pygoscelis adeliae | reverse complement strand
GGGAACGCCGCATTGTCATTTTACTCTAAATCTCACATTCGGGTAGGCAGAAATGGAGGCAGCAGCCTCATTTTTATTAGGATGCTGTATTGTTTGGGCAGCCAGGACTTCTTGCCAGAGGTGAGCGAGGCAGGGCAAAGCTGGGGGGAGACAGGCAGGTGGGTCCGGGGGTCCCCCTGCACAGCAGCAGTGGCTGCTCCCCTCCCTTGCCCCACATGGGTGCCTGCCAGCCTTGTCCTCTTCCAGCAGCTGAGCTCTCGCACAAAGCCCTCGGGGTGAGCCCCACCAGCCTTGGGAGTGTGGGGAGCTGCTGGAGGCAGCGGGGTGGGAGTGGGTGTCAATCCCTGCCCAGGGGACGATGGGCAACTGCCCACCTGCTTTAGGCAGCTGCCGGTGGAGGGGTCTGCCCACCCCCGGGCTGGGTGGCAGGGTGGCAGGGTGCTTGCTCATCCCCGAGAACAGGCAGGAGGTGGGGTGGTGGCAGGCCAGGGCACCATTGCCCCATGGACTGGGATGCTCCATGCCACCCACCGTGTCCAGGTGAGGATGCCTGAGCAAGGAGCCTGGTGCTTGCAGAGCGGGCTTTGTCTCTGCTGGGCTCAGTGAGGAGGTAAGTCACATGGGAGTTATCCTCTGGCAAAAATACACTTTTTCTCTTTGTTTTCCAGTCATGCAAGAGAGCCACAGGGCAGATTTTCTGTGACTGACACAGGAGAGCTTCACAGCACTGGTACAAGATAAGAGGTTGCAGAGGGGAATTCTGTGAATGCAAAACCCAGGGATGTCATTATGGCATTGAAACCTGAACCTGGACATTGCTCAGCCTCTCCTTCCTCCTCCAAATCCCTCTCCTAAACCCAGTGCTTTGCAGCCAGCCTTCCAGGCTCTCCTGGCCATCAGTCCACAGCCCACAAGCTGTTACTCAGCTGCAAAAATAGAGACGTTAGAAGCAATGTCTGTAAAAGCAAGCATGTCTCTAGGAACTAGTGTTCTGGTTACGTCAACAAATCAGGTAACATTCCCGGGCAAACAATACTGCAAAAAAAATCATTAAAAAATGATATTTTCTTCTTGGTGATGGCTGGCAGACATCCAGAGTTTCTGTCCAGAAGGGGACTTAAAGCAGATCCTCTTGCCCTTTGTTAGTCCCTTGAGAGATGGCTTGGCTTGATGACTCTTTGGAACTGGACAGCTGTGCATGCTGGTGGTCTTCCCCTGCGGGTGTGGAAGGGGAGGAAGAGGAGGGTGACAGGGCTGCCAGGGAGAGACAGGAGGGTGCCGGGCTCTTTCTCAGTGTGAGTCCTTCGAAGTCCAGCCTAAGCAATCCCTGCTGAAGACCGGCTGCAGGACCATCCCGTGGCACTGCAGCCTCTTGGGCTTTGCTCTTTTCTTCCTCCATGTTGCAGTGCGGTCGTACAACACGTGGCTTTCCTGGCGCTTCTCATCCAGCCTTCACAAGCGCGGCCGAGCCTCTGCGTTTCCTTACCTAGCGATCACTGCTGTGGTTTGTAATACTTTGACAGGAAAACCTGTACTAATTTTTCACATGTCTGAACTACATATTCCTGTCAGAAAAATATTTCAGCTTAGGCCTGGCTGCAGAAGGTGGGTTTATCTTTGTTTTGTGGGCTCCTTTTTGTGGTTGTGCTGTTTATTATCTGTTTCGTGTTAGAGTGCTTCAGCACACAGAAAGGGGAAAACCAGCAGCAGACTGTCCCTTGCCTTGTGGCCATCAGATGTCCTCTGCAGATGCATCAGGTGTCACGCTCAGCCTGTTAACAGAAGGCTTTTGTGGGCTAACACAGGTAAGTATAAATTCACCAGAATTACATCCCAGAGGCATGTTACACCCTGAGAGGTGCCTCAGTTCATTGTCCAAAGGGCTCGCACAGCAGCACGATCCCCCAGCTTTTTTCCATGCCGTGAGCACCGCCTTCCCTACATCACCATATGCTGGTGTTTCTGTGTACTGACATTTCTAACCTTCAGCTTTTGCTCCCAGAATTTCTCTGTTTCTGCCTGTGCAGTGAGGTGGAAGTGCCTGCCTCGCCAGGAGAGGACGGATTTCCTCAGCTAATTCAAAGCCCCTTATTAAAGCAGGTTTTGATGCGCAAGGGGCAGCTGACTCAGAGTTAGGAGGGTAGGAATGAGGCATTCGAATTCCTCCAGATGCAAAAGTCACCTCTGACCCAGCCACAGAGGGGAGGGGAAGAAGAGAAATATCTTATTGCTGCTGCCAGGAAAGGCTCCCCGCCAGCCCCGCCAAAGCCCCAGCTGTCCACGGCTCAGCTGCCAGAGCAGCTTCTCCCGCTCAGCTCTGGGCTCTTGTCTGCACCAGGCAGTCGAAGCAAAGGTGTGATTTCAAACAGGTTTAACTAAGCTATCACAAATTTCCCATGAATGCAAGACTTCAGAAAAATCTATTTGTTTTTATGTGACTGCTGACAAATGCGTATGTTTACGTAGGGGAAATTCCAGCTTGGTGGGCTGCAAATGGGTACAGGATTTCACCCAAACACTTAAAAAATATGCAAGGCATTGAAAATAAAATAGTCAATAATATGTTTAATTTAATGTGATTCATTGCCATTGCATGCATAGAATAGTATTCATTTTCATGCAGAAATCAATGAAGACCTTCACTTTTATATTTCCCTGAAACGCACAGTGTCCAGACTGGTGTTGCATGCAGATAAAGGGCCCTGCTTTGGAGCTGGGGTCTGCCCCTGGACGCGTAGAGGACTCAGCCACTCTACAGCATATTTCAGATGCAAGCCCTATACAGTCATGAGGTAGAATAAACATGAGAGCTTTCTACAAGACACTTAACAGAGAAAGTATTATAGTTATTGATCAGAAGAGAAGACAATATTCTGATTACATGTACAGTACAGTGGCAAAGTGATTTTATACAGTACATGCAGGGACTTTGGCTTAAATCTGAGGCTGAGATATTTACTGCTTGTACAGTTGTGTGATAAATTATTGGCAAGTAGAAGCACAGATGGTTTTCCCTTAAGATCAGGCATCACATGCCACAAATTATCTGGGAAATTGTCATTTTAAAAATAACTCTGGAACAAGTGCCAAGCTGAGAGGGATATCAGTGTCTAATAAACAGATATAAACACAGCAGTGCCCAAAACTAAAATATATTTGAATTAAACTATGCGGAGAGAGAGCATATACAATTAGCACCTATTCTCTAGCAGTACAAATGAAAGCTTTTCATACTGTATTTCTTCTGTCTCTTTCTCATCAGGAAATTCAAATAATGTTTTGGGTATATATTTAAGCCGCTGTGGAGTTAATAGCTTGAATAGTCATGTTAGATTCTTATGTTACAGCTCCAAAAAAAAAAAAATTATACCGGAAGAAACTTAAGCACAGTTATAGGCAGGCAATTTTTTTAAACTGGTTTTCAAGGTGTGACATGTTTATGCCCTGAAGTGTCTGAGCTCCGGCGCAGCCACTGCTCCTGTTGTCTTTTCCAGCCACCGCCTGTGCTTCACACCTTGGAAAGGCAAGATCCTGGAGCCTGGCAAAACACACAGGCAAAATTGCATCCTGCATCTCACAGCCACGGCTGCTTGCTCAAAACAGAGTATTTATTAGGCTGCAGCATGTGGCTGGGCAGACTGGGGCAGCCCTGTGCTCGCCGCCACCGTGCAGAGATAAGGGGGGGAGCGGATTGTGTTTGCTTATCGCTCGCCCTCCTCCTCAGGGGGTGAAGGCCGCCATGTGCGAGTGAGGAGAGCCAGGGCCCCGCCGGCCCCGCCGGCTGCCCCCCCCGTCCCCCCGCCAGCCATCACCTGTCCCAGCCTGTCCTCCTCTCACGCGCTTATATGGGCACGGCAGGATGGCATCTTGTGACGCCGTGCTGCTAAAAACAGCCCCGGCTCCCTTCGGCCCCTCGTTTAAACAATGTCCTCCAGCCAGAGCAACCCAGAGAGTCTCTGATCGCAGCACAGCCTTGGACTTATTTCAAGGGAAATTAACCCGGAAACCCCTCCACGAGGCCGTGATCCTGAACGTATGCCCCTGGAAAAGCTAGGGATGAGCACCTCCCTGAACTACAAGTCCTTCTCCAAAGAGCAGCAAACCATGGATAACCTGGAGAAACAGCTGATTTGCCCCATCTGCCTGGAGATGTTCACCAAGCCTGTGGTCATCCTGCCCTGTCAGCACAACCTCTGTCGGAAATGTGCCAGCGACATTTTCCAGGTAGGTTTCTTCCCTCAGAAAGCTCTGCTTCCCAAGCAGCAATGGCTGAAATTAATGGAAAAGCAGATTTTTACATGTTTCAATGAATTGCTTTTAACAGTCAGTGAGACTGGGGGAGAGTGATTTAAAGCAGAAGTTGAGCGTCCCTGGGAGCCAGGGCTGAGCTCGTAGCAGATTAGTGTCACTTGTCAGCTGCGGCAACATGGCCACACGAGTGAGCTGAGGAACTGGCCCCTCACCCTGCAGTCGCCAGGCGCTTTCCTGTGGGCGGCTTGTTGGACCTACCTTCTCCTTGGGCATGTTGACAAATGGTTTGCTATAAGCATGTTTTTGCCCCGGTGCTTTTGAAAGAGGTTTTCATGGTTTTGCATGGCCTTACTCACCTCTCCTTGTGCTGCTTGGCAAGAGCAGGCCTCCAACCCCTACCTGCCGACCAGGGGAGGCACAACCATGGCATCGGGAGGCCGCTTTCGCTGTCCCTCCTGCAGGCACGAAGTGGTCCTTGACCGGCACGGCGTCTACGGGCTGCAGAGGAACCTGCTGGTGGAGAACATCATCGACATCTACAAGCAGGAGTCCACAAGGTAACAAGTGAATGTGTACCCTTCAGAGGAGGTTTGCCACAAAAGCAGAAATGGCTTAGGAGACTGCGGTGGCCTTCTGGTCTTTCTGTTTGTTGCACAAAATGATGTAGTTGTTTTCTCTCTTGGAAATGCGGAAAGGGACTGTGCTGCCGTGCATGCCCGTCTGTTTGCTGCGCAATGGAGTCAGCTCTTACTGAACACAGAAAACCATATCCAGGTAGATGCTGAATTTCCCTGCTTCCACTTACAGCAGAGGATTGTGCCATACTTATTCACATGAGCAACACTTACCCGTGCAAGCAAAGCCCTTGAGGTCAGCATGGCTGCTCACATGAATAGGGAAAAAGTGGCTAGGTTCACATTGTTTATTTTAAAAACAGTTCAGACGAATCTTATTTGTCTTTAACCTGTGTGTTCTCATGTAAAGAAGGGAAAGAAATTTCAAATCTTGTTAGAAAATCCTGAGGGGCAGGCAGCACAAACAAGAAGAAAACTGAATTTCACACAGAAGATACCCTGCATCATAATGTCAAATCAAAACTCAATAAAAAAATCTCCGTTCCTGTCAGCTTGGGATGAGCACTCATGAAATCAGGTCTTATTTTGGACTCCATAAAAGAAAAGGAATAGCCAGAAATAATACGTACCAGTGCTGTGTGACTGTACACAAGAATCAGGACCCCAGGGCAGAGGAATGGGTTAATCCTAAAAAGTAAGATTACTCCTGAATGTTAATTGCCTGCATTGATGTAATGGATCCAGCAATAGAAAAATGTTGTGTTCTTGTCTCTCTTGCCCTGGGATGAGTCGGCTGCATAGTTCCTTGGGGAACTTAGTAGGGGGGAAGCTAAGTCTGGTCCCAGGCTGCCAAGCAAGCAGCTCTCACCCAGGGAAGCCACCTGTTGTCACCAACGTGCATCCATAGGGTCAGTTTTGTATGGCAAGGTGTTTTGTACACCTGAAGGAAGGTGTGATCCTGGCCACGCTCCCTGACAGTTTACCCATCCCACCCCAACAAGGAGCTGGGTTTCACAGGGACAATGAGGTGATATCACTGGAGCAGGTGGACACAACCGTCAGAGCCCGGCGCCTCGGGTGGCTTAGGGCACTTCTACCCTCCTCCGGCAGAGGAGGACAGTCACCAGCAGAGAGGATGTTTCGGAGACCATCGGTGGCTTTGGCTCTTCTTGGCTGTTTGAACCCCTCCAGGGACTGTTGTAGGTGGGCATAGGTTGGAGCTCCAAAGTATCAGAGAGCATGACATTGGCTTAAAAATGTCCTTTCTGCTGCCCTTTGCACTCAGTGCCAAGGGAAGGTCAGCTACCTTTGTGTGTGTCATTGATACCCAAATATTATTTTAGTCAGGAAAATCTCGGAGGAAATGAATCAGCAAAGCTACGGCTGTGGGCTTTGTTTTTGACCAAATAAGCTGGACATGTGTGGCCTCATGTCTTTCTTGGTTTTATTTCTTTTCAGCTCACAGTTGTATTTAACTTAAAAAATAAAGAAATGCAGCTCCTTTTCCCATGTAGTTCATGGGCAATGGGAACAAAATTCAGTTAAACAGAAATATAAGAGATTTAGTAGATTTTTTTAAAATTCCACAAAAGTAAAACACAACATGATGAATAAAAAGGGAGAATAGAAAAAAAAATATAAATATGAACATATAGTTGCTTAGATATTTGTCCAAACGATTCATTTATTTAGTCTGTTAAGGCACCTATTTAACCTTCATGTATGTCCTTAGAATGAAAGTTATCATCAGTGTTACGTAGCAGCGGCAATGCATAGCAGCATTATCTAAACTATTTGGTACTTTGTAGGCCTCAGCTGCTTATCTCCCTCTGCCTAACGTTCCTCAGGCTCCCATGAGAGTGTGAGCAAGATCTGCCATGGCTTTACCCCATGTTTTCCCACTGAAACCAAAAAGTCAAGGGAAATCAGGTCTTCTCCACTTCTTCCTTTTGTACCAGTCTCTTCCAAACTGAGGGCTGGGGTCTGGCAGAGGTACATAAGAGGAAGGGTGAGATATGATCTTTGCCTCCTTGTTTCTTCCCAAGACAACCCTTCAAACTGGCAGCACCTGTGATTTCCAGACAGGAGCCTCTTCCCCTCGAGTCCTCCTGTGGGTATAATTCACCATAACTGTGTGTGCCAGAATGATGCCAGCTCCCAGCTGCATTTCACATGAGCTTAGGAGAGTGAGGGAAATTCAGCTAGGGAGCAAGCTTTGTCTCCTGCTTAGGCAAAAATTATTTATTTCAAAAATATTTTTTAAAATTTGAGTTTCTATTTGAATTAAGAAATTGGTGGGTTTTTTTTAAATAAAAGCTGAGGCAGGAGCTGGGCTATGGGGTTGGGAGGGTCTGGCCAAGCCCTCACATGCAGCCCCTCCTATTAGTAAAAATCACGTCACATGGTCTTTTATTCCATTGCTCATCGAATTCCAGCTGATGGCAGCGTAGCCTGTTGCCCAATTTAGAATCTATTAGCAACACAAGGAAAAATCTTCAAGCAGGACGTGGCTCCTACAAAGCTTTAAAGGAGGGCAAAGGACTGAACCCAGTGGAAATAGAGTTGGCTAAAATATTAAACCAATGTTTGAAAGTCTGTAGGCCACTGATTACCTGAACTGTCTGAGGAACATCAGGGTGCCTGCTGCCACCAGGAAAGGGTAGCAACAGCAAGCTGTGACTTCTAGCAAGCACTGGCAGCCTCTAATGAGCTCGGCTGGCTATTCCTGATCAAAAGGTACTTTGGGCTTTGTTACCAGCTGAATCCTGATCAGAGAGGGTTGAGCGCTCTTTCTCCCTTGCACCTACCAGGAAAAGCCCTAGGTACAGGCTGTCCCTGCAGCCCTGAGCACAGATGGAGCAGTGCGTGCAGCAGTGTGCACAGCAGGGACCAGGCGCTGTGCTGAGAGCAGTGTGCATGGGCTCTGCAACAATGGTGACCTGCTGCAGGATGGGGTAGCCAGCACCACCAGGAGCAGCCAGCACCACCAGGAGCAGCTATCCCTGACACCTCAGAGGCCTCAGCCAGAGTTTCCAAGGGAGGACATGGCTCTCCAGGACGGGCTGCAGGGATGCCTGGGGATCTCAGATAGGCTGGGCCAGGGAGATGGGCTCCCTGCCCACAGGTTGCCAAGCAAGGGAGGTGCAGGAGGAGCCCCGCAGACTGTGCAGCAAAAGAGATGAGGAGAGAGCATCATCATCCAAGAGACCTGGATCTTCTCCAACTCCCCACGGAGACAAAGCCCCAGGCTCACCTGCACCAATGGTTTTCTTGGGCCAGGCCTAGTGTAATGGAGCTGCAGGAATCCCTATGTCCATATGAACATTTTTGGTCTTCTCATTTTTCAAGCCTCATTTCTACCTTGGGTATTGATCGGCTTTTCCCTCTTTTTTTGGGAGAGTCCATCATTGTGGTTGATTTTCAAGGACCACCTTCTCCAAGATCAAGAATGGTCCATCCCCATATACAGGAACTCAAGCAATGGTGGCAGGATACCTGCACTGATTAACAATTTTGAGACACTGTCCAAGCATGTACAGATGGAGTTAGGAAAGCCAAAGCCCACCTGGAACTGAATCTGGCAAGGGACATGAAGACTAACAAGAAGAGCTTCTACAGCTACACAAGCAGCAAAAGGAAGATTAGGGAAAGTGTGGATCCACTGCTAAATGGCGCAGGGGCTCCTGTGACAAAGGACATGGAAAAGCCCAAGGGACTCAAGACCTTCTTCACCTCAGTCTTCACTGGTAAGATCGGCCTTCAGGAAGACTTACCCTCAGTGGAGGGGGATCAGGTTAGGGAATATTAAAAAAACCTGGACATCCTGATGGGATGCACCCATGAGTGGTGAGGGAGCTGGCTGATGTCATTGCAAGGCTACTCTCAATAATCTTTGAAAGGTTGTAGTAATCAGGATAGGTTCCTGAGCGCTGGACTGGAAGACAGCAAATGTTATTCCAACCTTCAAGAAACGCAAGGAAGAAAATCCAGGGAACTACAGGCTGGTCATCCTCACACTGGTCCCTGGAAAGCTGTTGGAGCAAATCCTCCTGGAAACCATTTTCAAACATATGAAAGACAAGAAAGTGATTAGAAATAGTCAGTATGGATTTATGAAGGGAAAATCATGCCTGACCAACCTGATAGCCTTTTATAGCAAGATGACTAACTCAGTGAAAGAGAGGAGAACAGTGGATGTTGTTTATCTGAGACTTTCGACACTGTCTCCTGTAACATCTTTATTGACAAACCGATGAAATAAGATCTAGAGTGGACAGCGGACAGTGAGGTGGACTGAAAACTGGCTGAACTGCCAGACTCAAAGGGTTATGGTGAGCAGCATGAAGTCAGGTGGAGGCCAGTCATTAGTGGTGTATGCCCAAGATTGATACTGGGGCCAATACAGTTTAATATCTTCACTAATGACCTGACTGTGCCTCATACAGTCATGCAGATTCTCTCCATCCCCTGACCAGGTGCAGGCACTAGGTGATGTGATGGTACAGGAAGGGCTACAGCTATCTTAGCGTCCTCAGTAAAAACACTACCAAAGTTGGATTCAGAATTTCAGTAGAGACCTTTCTGAATTTGTAGAAATCCTAAGGAAAACATGCCTTCTAATTAAATGGCGGTTTTGCTAAAGCTTTTCTATGACCTTAATTAAAGTGTGCTCCTTTATGTGCCTAGAAACTTTGCATTTCCTCACCAAATCACAGAATCACAAAGTGGCTGAGGTTGGACAGGACCTCTGGAGATCATCTGGTCCAACTTCCCTGCTCAAGTAGGGCCACCCAGAGCCCATTGCCCAGGACCATGTCTAGATGGCTTTTAAGTATCTCCAAGGAAGGAGACTCTGCAACCTCCCTGGACAACCTGTGCCACTGCTCGGTCACCCTCACAGTGAAAAAGTATTTCCTGATGTTCAGAGGGAACCTCCTGTGTTTCAGTTTGTGCCCGTTGCCTCTGGTCCTGTCACTGGGTGCCACTGCAAAGAGCCTGGCTCCATCCTCGTTACAGACTTCTTTCAGGTATTTAGATACTTGAAGGTATTGATAAGATCAAGATCATTGTTAAGAACCCCCTGAACCTTCTCTTATCCAGGCTGAAAGTCCCAGCTCTCTCAGCCTTTCCTTACAGGAGAGATGCTCTAGACCCTTAATCATCTTCAGGGCCCTTTGTTAGACTCTCTCTGGTATGTCCATGTCTCTCATGTACTGGGGAGCCCAGAACTGGACCCAGTACTCCAGGTGTGGCCTCACCAGTGCTGAGAATCCTCCTCTCTATAAAACATGCACAACACTCTGCACATTAAGGTCCAAATTCAATTTTAATGGAAAAGAATAAGCCTGTAGCAGTCAAACACAGACTTAGCATCTCATAGAGCAGACTCAGAGAACAAGAGCATAAAGCTATTAGGCCATTTCAGCCACCTGCCACTTCTTTGGTCCAAGCACATTTTTGATGAATCTTCTCTTCTACTAAAGCCATGCTGTCATTTTCCTACTGGCTACTCTTTAATCTTCCATTTCAGGAGCAACCACCATTTTAAACTTAGGGGTTGTGTTTTGGCCTTTGCTACACCTACATAGACCTAGAGGACCTCCTCTGAAGTCAGGGAATGTTCTGCTAAAAATCTCTCCTTTTGCGAAGCCTGGGGAGGAGACTATAGATCTGTTTACTTCTAGTCTTCTGTCACTGTCTTCACGGCCCCACTAGTTCAGGGAGTTCTGCCAGGTTTCTTCCAGCTCTTTGCGGCACCTTTGAAGGTTGGCTACTTCTGGCTGAACTTCCTTGACATCGTCACCTTTTTGCCCTGTGCAATGTGTCTTTCATGCTAGTGGCACCATTCCAGTGTCAAATAACATTCTAGTAGTTTCTGGTTCTGGTCTTGTAAATATTTGCAGGAAGAGCAGCTATTTCAGGCTTAATTAATCACTTTGAAATTCATTGTCTGTTATTGCCCTCACATGCAGGCCCCCCCATTGGTGCACCAGAGCATGAATATGTTAGGGGCTGTTTGCAGTCACCTGCAAACAATGTAAAGCATTCCTTATAGTGGAGACACACCTCTTTTGACTAGCATTGAAATGATGCCGGATTTGACACACTGAGTGCCTTATGTAAATGTATGCTGGAAATTTGACCCAAATAATACAGGCTTCCTTCAGAAGTGTCCGTCTTGTTTTATTCTGGTATACTGTGCTATATTGCAGATTACACGTTCTCCTTACGAACCCTTCAAATTCCAGTGCCCTCCCAAAATTAAAAAATAGGAATGCATGAGACGTTTTCTTTGGTTCTTGATCTTTTTTTAAATGCATCTAATTGATCACATTCCATTCCCTTCAGAAGAGAAAACCTGTACTTTGCAATTAAAAACTAAATGCCATATCCACTCTACCAAACTGTATGGAAAAATGCTATTGTAATATAATCTAAAATAATGATCTTTCCATACATTTTTAAACTTGCAATAGAATGACTGGTTGCCTCCTTGCTGTAGAATGGCTTTTTAAAAATTGCTGCCATTTAATTACATTAAATTCTATAGTTTTGGAAAATATTTTCTATCTAATGATTAAAAGATATATTTCTATGACGCCATTGCTCCACTTGCTACTGGTCATAGTCATAGTTCTCCTTCCAAATGGTAGCAGAAAGGGATAATGGTTTATACTGGAAAGATTTAATGTTGCCACAGTAGGAGTGGCAACCTTTGGAGGCTTGAACCCCCAGGCACACTCCCTCCATCGCTCTACTCACTCTGTGCTCCGGTACCACATCCTCACACACTCACGTGCTTGCCGTAGACGTGCTCAGGGTGCTAAGCCTGAAGCATGGGCTCAGAAAAGCATCAGCCTGCCCACACGGACTGGAGCAGACCTTTCACTTACACTGGCAATGTCAGTTAAGTAAGTGGCTCATTTAAAGAAAGCTAGAACTTAATTAGTTCCTAAAATAGCAGGGATTGACTTGTGTGTGTATGGCTAAATCATACTGGTGAAGAGAAGATCAGGACTGAGCTATAGTCTGGTGACAGCTCCTGGCTTAGCAAAGGAGAGGAACACTTCTCGTGTAACCCATGCCCTTGGTGGACGGTACAATTGAGCAGCTACTGTGAAAAAGTTCAACACTGTACGAGCTAGACACATGCCACCCAGCTAAAATTAATTTGTGTGAGACCTTATTTTGGTTGCTGTCCTAATGTAAAGGCCATAAAGGACCCAGTTCTGTTTAATATTGACAGCCCTGACCTGGGCCTCAACAAAGCTCATCAGCAGAGATATAGAGTTAAGGGCATGAAGGTCCACCAATACCTACAAGTCTCACTTCAAATTAGCCCCCTGAATAAGAGCTTTGCTGCATTAAGTCCGAGTGCCCAACATTTTGCATTATGAACTCTAAAGGAATTACATATGTTTCATATTTCAGACAGATGTTGGGTAACATGTTAATTAAAGTACACGAGTAGCCTGAGATCAGTCTTAGTGAGGTTATTTACATTTTTAAATATGAGCAAGGGTTCAGTCACACTCCCAGCTGGAACCCTCATATGAAGTCATGTTGCTATATTGTCATCACATCCTGTTGTGTCAGGACATTAAGCTGTACCACTGTCTATTTAGCCATCCAGTGTGGCAGGTTTAAGTCTACTCTGCGTATTCAGGTCAGCCGTGGACACTGCTGTAAAAATGTACCCTATCTCATGCTGGTACCCTAAGTGTTGTCATCAGAAACTCATGAGCACTGAGTTTGTTTTAAACTTGTTTTCTTTTGCAGACCCGAAAGGAAGTGTGACCAGCCAATGTGCGAAGAACACGAAGACGAGAGAATTAATATCTATTGTTTGAACTGTGAAATGCCCACCTGCTCCTTGTGCAAAGTCTTTGGTGCCCACAAAGACTGTCAAGTTGCTCCTCTCACAAATGTTTACCAGCGACAGAAGGTAAATATCTTCTTGTATCTCACAGTCCTCCCAGCAACTGACAGGACCATCGACAGGAAGTATTCCCATGGTTTTCCTGCGAGTTTCCAAAGGGGCCTGGGGATGCCTTTGCCATTCCTGTGTGTGAGTGAAAGGCTTACACAAATCTGTAGGACCTGTTTAGAAACACAGCAAAATAAATTTATGAGAAATCACACAGAAAGATATTACAGTGTCCCAATTTTTTTTAGTATAGCGAGCAAACATTTTAGACAGCGATTTGATGTGAAGCTGAGCATCTCTCTTTCAAGGTTCCTAATCTCGTTTTTTCAGTGCTTTTAGATCAGAAAAACAAGTGGGATTTCCAACACATGAACAGGAAAGAGAATGGACCATTACAAATCAAATAATTATCTATCAGGCACTTTTGCCTTTAAGCATCCCATTTTTAAGAAAAGTTAAGTGAAAAACCTCCTCCTGCAAGTGAATGCAGGAATATTCAATAGTTGGCAGCACAGGATGTACCTAACATCCTCTGCCCTTGCTGTCACCAGTAAAAGATTTGTTTATTTTTAATACAGTATTAATTTAAAACCTGACTCACTGGGTTATCCTCTTGAGATAAACAGCTCATTTTTCTGGAGGGTCCCAGTGGGGCAAGCAATCAGACAGGCCAAGTTTGCAATCCCAGCCTCCAACTTTGTCACACAGATGCTTGTGTGTGGAAACTACAAATGAGAAGTCACTTTAGGAAAGTAGTTACAAACATCCTTTTCAATCAAAAAGGGAGGGAGAAGGGGGAGAAGTTTCTTGGACCAAATCCATGCCCCTGATCACTCCCTTTGTGTGGAGATTTGCAAGCAGTGGTTTGTCTCCCAGCGTGCCTGTGGAAAGGGGCTGCCATGCCCAAGACTGGAGGCATAACCTGGAGGCTGCAGGATGCATGCTTCAAAGGCTCCTTTACAAAGCTGTGGAGGCCGCAGACATGGTTGCCTCTGTCACTACAGTGGTGTGCCAAGGGCTCCTCGCCCTCCCCAGCAGTCTCACCAAGTTCCCTAGGCACTGGCTTCTCCGTCTTTCCTCTTCTAAAGACACCCCCCAGTCATCCCCCTCCCCACACTTAGGCCATTCCCTTCTTCCACTCGTTTCCCTCGTGCCCGTGGCTCAGCCTTCACCTTCTCCTTCTCCTTTTCTCCCTTCCCCTCTCACCACAGCCCCAGCCCCACTGCCCTTATGCCAGGTGCTCTGTAGCACTCTGGTCCCTCCAGGTCCATGGGCCACCTCTTCTCTCCAGAGCCAAGAGCTACAGTCATCAGGGAAATACTACAGTGGTGTGGTTAGACCCAGACATTAAAAAAAACGATCCCTCAAGAGGCAAAGACTTTTCTCTCAACAAACCCAAAGAGAATATTTTGGGGCTGTTGAAAGCTTCAGACAAAAGCATCTAGAAGAGCCTCCGAGAACAAAGTGCTTCTTCCTTTCGAAATCACAGCTTCTTCTCCATGAAAAGTTTCAAAATGTCAATGTTTTCATAGTGTTTCAGGAGAGGAAACAAATGTCCAAGTACTAGTGGGTAACTTGTGGGCAAGTAAACCTTCAATTTTCCTCGGTTCTGGTGGAAAGAAGAGCTAATACCCTGGTATGGCTCATTAGTCCCCTGCTCCCCACAGTTAGATGTGCCACCCTGAAGTGGGATGGTGTCTAACCCCCTGCCGCTTGCTCTCCCCTTACTGCCTAGTCTGAGCTGAGTGATGGCATTGCAGTCCTGGTGGGGAGCAATGACAGAGTGCAAGGGATAGTCACGCAGCTGGAGGAGACCTGCAAGACGGTTGAGGTAGGTACCACCCCTACCTTAAATGCAGATATTTCAGTGTGAAGTCGCATGTTTTAAACTGACGGTAACGATCATTCTTTAACAGACATCACTTTACCCACATGCATTCCCGTGTCGTTTTGCTAAACCATTGCCTCTGGCTTTGTACAGTTTCAGCTGTACTGCCTCAACCAAAGGATACATCCTGCTCAGCCCCCTGCCTCTGACATTGGCCATGTTGTTGAGGACAAAGAGTAAGGATAACACACATCATCACACCTTGCTCAGCATTCTTAGTGGCATAGGATATCACTGAAGTTAAAAGATCCAACAAAATGCCATGAACTCCCAGTTCATTTAACATCTAAGATCAGTTGCTAAAGCTGTAAAAGGCCAGTATTAGTCTAAGGCCTGACTGGTCCTGTGAGTACAGCCTTAGTCCTAAGTAGAGTGTGCCAGAAAAGCCCTACCTAGATGCATCTCTGTTGCTGTTCCAGTTATTTGGTCGCCAGTAGGGCAGATATGGGACTGTGTATTTATAAAAGGGAAAAATTTGATCTAAACCAAATACAGTTATTAAAATATTTTGCATGCCAAAAAAGTTCAGAGCTGTTCTCCTGGAAGAATGATAGTCTCAGCAACAGGGTAGCCACAGTGCAGCTCCCAACTATGCCATTGTCTTTGGTTATTTTGCCTCCTGTGCAGAAGTAGTTATTTAATATACTTATGTTGTTCTTTAAGGAGTCTTGTTTTGTTGCTCATGGTAGGAAAGAGTTTGGGTTCTTACTGTGAGCCTGGATTTTCTGGTAAAGGTCTTGCTCTCACAGATCTGGAATTAGTTTTGTGTTATTCAATAGCAGAAGAGGTTTTCATTTCCTCCAAGAGGTTTGCACCAGGAAAGCAAATATAAAAATCCGCTCTGACCAATTTGAGCATCACAGAGCAATAGGCTGAAAGGAGCTCATATGAATTGATTTTATGATCAGAGTTTGATGAAGCATCTAGTGAAGGAGTCGCATCCCTCTCAGCCCTATTAGAACTATATTGACCCTTCAGAGCTGGAGCAGAAAAGAGAAACTGCACAGAAAAATAATTTAATCCAAGATGTATAGATTCTAACTGGTAAGAAAAATTGATTCCACAGTCTACGTACACAATTGCCCAAGGCTCCTATTTCCTCAGAGCAAGGAAGAACAGAAAATGGCCAAGTTTGGTTCAAAGAACATAAAACCATTAGCCCAAGTAAATAAGAGAGTGCGTTAGCAGCAGTCAGAACTTTGTAGTCAGGGAGCCTTCACGTCGCAAGGATGAAATTGGCTGCTATCAGGTCTTTGCAGACAGAAACAAGCCTTTCAAGTAGGTTAACTGCAGAAATTTGAACAATACAAAAGCAAAAGCTTATACTCATTTAAGTTGAACTAGCTGAACCAGAAACAAAACTTCAAACATCTAGTCTGAAGTATGGAGAAAACACTGTGCTAAAAATACCTTAATAAATACAACAGTTTCTGAAACTAGCTTCCTCAGAGTCATCCACTCAGTTTAAAGTCTAACCTTTAAACTCAAAGCCCAAAGAAAATGCAGCCATTTTACCTTCAGATGTTTTAACAGGCTTTTCACCTTTAAAGTCAGAGACTGCAGAAAATAGATCTTAGAGCCTACCTTGGCACTTCCATGTTATATTTCAAGCAAATCACATTTCCTGCCATACAAGAGCTTTGTCTGAATTGACATCAGTTTGTCCTTGAAGATGAAAAGCTACAGCTGGAGCTAAGAAATGTGCGCACATGGAAATAATGCTTATAATCCAGCATTGTCTCTTCTCTCTGCTTAACACTTTGCAGAGAACAATAAATATCTGCTTTAGCAGAAAATACATGATCATTTTCCTTTTAGCTAGAGTAAACAATAGCCTACAGTTCTATGTTTAGCTATTGCTCCTATCCAAACCTAAAAAAGAGAAAAACAAACAAAATAACCTGATTAATACTTGTATAGCTTTTAACTGATTGAAAGGTAGACCAATTTCACATTTTATTCTGAAAATAAAAACAGGGAATATAAAATGCTAAATACTGGAAAACAATAACAAATAATTAAGTAGTGTTTAGCCCTGTAAACAATACAAGTCAAATAATGAACGAAAAATTACAGTGTTTCTTTCAAATGCTAATAGCGTAAGCCAATCAATACAGATACTTCAGAACAAGCAGTGCAACTCCTGCTCAGTGGCAAGGACTCCTTTCTTTTTGCTGTAGCTGTGCTTTAAAAAAATAAAAGGCTGAGAACTTTTTAGAATGGAAAGTCATGCATTTGTTAACCTTTTTCATTACTCAGGATCTGATTAGGGTAATTCCATCAGGCAGAGACTTCATATGGGAACATTTTATATAGAAAGAGAGTATTTCAGAAATATTTCAGCATTTGCAGTTAGGAACCTGTTTTACGCTCTCACTCTTGAGGTTCACAACTCCGTAATATCTGCTGGCAGGAAGTATTATATATTAGAGCTTAGAGATAGGGAAGGATCTCTCAGGGCACCCTGCTATCACTCTCTCGCTCTTCTTCCCCTAACGCTTGTCCTGCATCAAATGGCAAAGATAGCACACACCTGTCTTGAAATTAAGGTTGTTTTAAAAGTAATCTGAATGACATTTCAGAGGAGGTCATTGTAGGCTAAACCGAAGAAGAGCCTGGAGCAAGCAGAAGTGCAGGAAACACTGGGAGAAAGCTAGGAGAGGAGTGAAAGAGGAGAGGAGTGAAAGAGGAGAGGAAGGATTATTTGAGGTCTGAACAATAGAATGACACCCAGGAACAGTGACTCACTTGATTCGAAAGCTTCCTTATCCCCACCCTATAATTCACTAATCAGGAATTTCTGGGAAGTGGCAAGGACTTCCAGAAGGGCAGGACGAGCCTGCCCCCCCTCGCCCCCCCGCCCCTGGGACTTTTAAATTAGGAGTGCCTGTTTAGCCTAGTCTTCCTCATTGGGAAGCAGAGGTGGATACTTGGGTCAATGCAACAAGATCTGTATTCGCTCCCCACCCCTCAACATAGACAGTGATTTTTGGCCACACGTCCATCTTTGAAAGGCTTTCTCCTTTGAATGATAGAGAGCAGACTGTCACCACTCATAGGAAAGAGCTCTGGCTGGAAGTCAAGAAAAAAGTTGGATTCTCTCTGGCCAAGTGCTATGAATAATCAGTCTTATCACTTCCAAAAGTACTGTGGGACTGTTAATAATCCTGTGCTGCCAGGATCTCAGCATTATGCCTCAAGGGACAAAGATGAAGAATTGATTCAGCCTCAGCTCCTAGGAAAGAGATTTAAATAATCACCACCATCAGCAACCAGATATAACCACAATAAGGTTATGCCCATCTGTGTGCCCTGGGGCACACAGATGACTCAAGTACTTCTATTTGGTAGACCTCAGACATTATAGATAACCTGTCTCCGATTTCCTCCTCATAAATCCTCCCTTGCAAGTGCAGTGTGTTCTTGTTGGAGAGTGCTCAATGAAGCAGTCATCAAACCCATCCTCCTCACCCAGTGGAATATGCTGTGTTGTCTGGTTGGAAGGACAATAGAAGTGTCTCAAAAAATGATGTGAAAATCAGTGCCTGAAGGTAGGGTTGGAACCTGATTCCTCTTTCTTGTCTTTGAGCTTTTGTCACACACCATTTTCTTCATGGTACTTCTACTTCATTCAGTGCACAGTAAATGGAATATTATAGACACCTATTGTCAAAATAGTCTAAGAGGGTGTCTGTGAAAATCAAGCCCAGCCAGGATAGTTCCAGGTTCTCTGGTAGAAAAAGAAAATTCTCCAGAGCTGATCTGAGATTACCGCTCCTTTAAAAACCATTCTGTTCATGCAAATGAACCCAGCTGCTAACATGGTGGGTTTTTTTACTTTTTCTGCTGACTTTGATGTATCACTGCAGACATCATAAATACCTTTCACAAGGTATTAACAAAAAAAATTCACATTTTTTAGCAGACTGACAAGTTATACAATAACCTGTTTGGGGGCTTTCAGTGGCTTGAAACTCAGAGTTTGAGAACAGTTTTAAAACTTTTGTTCCAATAGCTTGGACTTTGAAAATTATAACAGTCTCTGGGGTCATTCAGAACCCTTTGCACTGTTCAGAAAGAGGAATTTCTTTGATGAAAATGCTTCCAAGTAACTGTAAAAATAGAAACCCTTTTAAGAACATAACATGTTTAACATAAACCAAATGATTCACAGGAATGCTGCAGACGACAGAAAGAGCAGCTGTGTGAAAAATTTGATTATCTCTATTCTGTACTGGAAGAAAGAAAAAATGAGATGACACAAATAATCACTAGAACCCAAGAGGAGAAACTGGAACACGTCCGCTCCCTGATGAAGAAGTATGCGGATCATTTGGAAGCTGTGTCAAAGCTGGTTGAATCAGGAATCCAGTTCATGGAAGAACCAGAAATGGCCGTGTTTTTGCAGGTATAAAGTCTATAAATAGAGATAGAAAAAGAATGATGGGTTTATCAAAATACTATTTAAGCATTTCTCAATTTTAGGCACATTCAGAGTTTGGTCATCTTTGGGTGAACTTTTATACAAACTCATTTTTTAAACACTTGCATCACCACAGACAAATGATTAGTCTTCTTGTGAATAGTATCCAAACCAAGAACGTGAGTATTTGCTATTTGCACCAAAATATACTATCCTGTGTATGAATTTCTGGTTCCCAAAGGAGAAACAGGAATTCTAACATTTTCCAACATATCTTTATTGTCCCACCACTAAAATATGTGTGTATATGCACTTCTGTGAGTTATGGGTTTCATTTGCATATTGACAGAGCGATTAACTTTCCAGGAATTAAATATTTATGTTCTAAGTAACATTTTTATGCCTTTACTTCATTTTTATTTCTGTTTTCTTACTATAAACTTAGGAGAGCTGATTAGGAAACCATTAGCAGCCTGCCCACTGCATTCATTGGTCTAGAATTTCTGTCCTGCAAATTTACAATTCCTCTATATTAAAGGCTGGAAGGGTGTTTTCTACAAAAAAAACCAAAACTTATTTTCATCAAAGAATTGCCTTTGAAGAGTACAATATTCTTTCCAGACAAATAAAATTTTATGGCTCCAGAAGTATGCCCTTATGGATAGTCAAAGATATAGTTACTGTGACTAAAAATGGTAACGGAAAAATTGCTTTTCACTACAAACACACACAAAAAAAGAGCAAAAATATTTCCATTTAATTTTTGTAGAAATTGTACATATTTCCCATCATATTCAGCTTTTAATTAAAAAGTCTTCAATGAACTAAAAGGTTTACTCAGCTGTATACTGATAACCATCCAAATTTGATCTCATTCATAGATCTCATGGTTGTCATTTCTGAGATCTGTATTACTGCATTTAGAAGCAGCCAGTGTAAGAATTAGATCTCAATGCATAAAATCTCTGAAAAAATTGAACCATTTAAGAAGTCAGTTATTTCCTTTTTGTTTTCACAGAATGCCAAAACGTTGCTACAAAAGTAAGTATTTAAACTTGAGACTCTTGATCTTTATAATGAATTACAAATTACAAATCTATCTGCAAATCCAAATGCCAATAACCAACCTCTGTTTTAGAATTACTGAAGCATCTAAAGGATTTCAAATGGAAAAAATAGAGGATGGCTATGAAAATATGAACCAATTCACAGTGAACCTCAGTAGAGAAGAAAAGATAATACGAGAAATTGATTTTGACAGAGGTATGTCATTTATTTCACCTCAACTGCTTTCTTAAATTGCAGCTGTGTGTAATTTACATGATGATACTGAGTAAGAAAACTTGAATCAGATATTTCTCTCCATCCCAAAGTGTAACTAGACCATTTTGTATCAATTATAATAAAAAGCAAAATCCAACACAGTCAAAAAAATCACATAACCTGTTGTCACTATTAATCTCACCTTTTATGTGGCCTCAATGCTTTCCTAAGCCCATGATCTTTACTGACTCCTCATGTGAAGGGGCCACAAAATTAAGCTTTTATCTCAGCCTGTAAAGTCCTTTTTTTCCCTAAAAAATGCCATTATTGTATGGCCTGTCTGCTCTAGAAAGTCATTAAAGAAACAGAATGCTTACTACTAAAAGAAGTTCTTATGAAAGATAGGGGTTTTTAACTCTTTTTTCATAATAATTGAGAAATTTAACAGAAACATAATCAAATTCAAGATTACAGACTTATAAAAGGAAGCAAAAATTGTCATCAACTTCCATGTATTTAACATCATGTCATGTCATTTGTCATGACATCATGACTAAACATGCTTCATATGTCTATATAATAACACAAAGTTGTAATTCTACATTAACCAAAGTAGCCTGAAATCTAGGCTCATCTATGCTTTACCTTACAGGGTAAGCCACAAGAAGTTAATGGAGATAAATGTTTCAAATAAGCAGATCTCTCCTATTAAAAGACAGCAGTAATAGTCATCTGGATATCTCTAATTTTCTTGCTAGCACTGGATTCTGCTAGTACATTTACATTTACCTTTATCAGCCCGGTTAAGTCTCATGCAGATGCCACCCATCGCTTACTCCCCTGCCACAGCTTACACTAACTTCAGAGTGCGTGGCTGCCCCCTGCGAGGGACCTTGCATGCCTGCTGTGCAGTCTGTAAGTTGGGATCCATGGACTAGCTGTACTTGGCAGAGGGGTCCAAGTAGTGGGACAGCAGCTGTGGCACCAGTCAGCAGCAGAGGAGCAGGTGCTATCTCGCAGGGCCATGAAACTCCAGGGATTTGTCCTGGGAGGGACAATCCCTAGTCACAGCCTCGTGCCCAGTTTTGTCCCTGTGATCAGCCACAGCTGCCACATCCCTGCCACACACATGCATCCGCCAAGATCATGACCTCATGCTCCGGGCACACACCCCCACCACGTGATGGGGAATGTGACACCCACCTCTTGGGGACAAGGCATTAGCAAGGGCTTTGGCAATCGGGAGTTCAATCCTGCATTTGAAACTCCTACAGTCAATGAGGTCCTCTGCAGCCAGGAGACGTGGAAGCAGAGGTTCAGCACTCTGCTTATAGGAGTGTGTTTGTCTGCAGAAACAATTCTCTATTATGAGGGCGTTACTTAATTTGCAGATCTACATTCCTTCTACATACTCAGGCAGAACCATAACCTGTGCAAAATGCGCAGCCAATTTGGAGCTTGGGTTAATGCATTCATCTAAGTTTATTTCTATGAAGTGCTAGGATGGCTCTGAACAACATCCAATGTTTGTGAGGATGAATAGTGTGATTACGCAAAAGCAAATGCATTGTTAGAGGGCTCCCTCTGAAAAGGGGGGGAGCCATGAGTGCTGACAACAGGATGTGCCAGATGATGCAAAAGCGATGGTTTGACCAAGTTTGACAGTCTGGTTTTAGGGAGGTTGGTATCCCAAACCTCCAGTCATGTATTGCAAAGCACTGACCTGCTAAAGATTTATTATGATGTCTTCAATGGTGTTTAAAACAAACATATACCTAAAATTGCAAGAGGGACTTTTCTCCTGGCAGATTGTGCCAGACCAGGTATCCTCTCTCCAAAAAGTGCAGGGCCATGCTGCACATCTCTCATGAGGATAACTGCATTGGCAGGACTTTCTGTCCTCCTTCCCATGGAAAGGGCCAGCTAAAGGTTTTAACAAGCATGTGTGTTCGGTGTCCTCCCTGCTGCGAAGTACCTGCTGGCAGCTCCATCGCAGTGCCCAGGCCAGGCTGGTGGGAGCAGGCTCCTCACCAATGCGCTCTCCCTAGCCTGCATCCCCTGCCAGGCAGCAAATTATCAGTAGCTTTGCCATGCAATTGTAAATGGCTTTTTAATTACATAAAGACTGTAGCCATCTTCACGTGGTGCTCAGCCCTGTCCTTTTACACGTGTCCTATCAGAGGAGGAGGGAGAGGAGGAAGAGGAGGAGACGGTGGATGGTGAAGATTTGGATGAAGTCCACACAGAGTCATCAGGAGAGGAGGAGGAGGAAGAGGTGGAGGAGGAAGGGGCTGAGAGAGCATCACAGCCACATCAGCAGGACCCCGAACCGCGGAGCGCAGTGGGAGAGCCCCCAGCCGAACCTGCTCCGGTGCCACTGCCCGCCACCCCGGCTGGTCAGGTAAGTGCCCCCCATGCCCCGATGCCCTGCCAGCTGTGCTGAGTGCACCCTGGCAGAGCAAGAAAATGCTCCCCTGTGGCCTGTAGGCACCGTACGTCAGGAGCACGGCTAAGGGAGTCGATGCACTGGAGAGCAAAATTGTTTATTGCCCTTGTACACATATATGCAACTGTACCCTGTCCTCTTGACCTGCGTATGTATCGCTTGGTAGGCAACAAATTACACTGCTACATAAATTGAGATATATATGGGATACATAAGATATAAATAAAAGAGATTCAGTTTGGGAGTTAAGCGCATTACAATGGATGTTCTGCTTGCTGTGATTTAACTCAGACTAACTATTATAAATGAAATGGTTGTTAAAATATTTATACTAAGAGAATTTGGCATTCCCTCTGGATTTTGTGAGCTTTCCACCACCAATTTTTAGATCATATTTCTAATCTGTTTTCTGTGAATGGCGTTTGCCGCCTTCTGCTCTGGTCATCCTAAGGATATTGTCTAGGTGGATGCAGGGATATCATACACCAAACAGGAGAGGAAACTGCCTCTTACAACCTAGCAGCAAACAGATTCAGGGTGTGAACAATCTAGCCCAGCAGTTTTTCTTAAGGAATGTGATTAGAATGAGACCATAATTGCCTCATATTCTAAAAGATCTACAAAAAAAAATATACTTCATGTGCTACTTAGCTGGCCTTACATACCATTAACTTAGAAAATTCTCCTCTTATGCAACTTACCCAGTGAAGTTGCTGAGTGGGTAAAGGCTGCTGTGAAGATATTTGAGGAGACCAGTGTGAAAACAAGAAAGCACATAAAGAATCTCTGATTGTAGCAAGCTCCCCACATAAAACAAGGGAAAATAAATACTATAGAATCATTCTTGCTTTGATTTAAAAACATATGTGAGTTTGCACCAGTTGTGTGAAGATGCTCTTAAATCAGGCTTTATTGATTTAACCAAAGTTTGTCTTTTGAGGATTTGCACTGACTTAACTAAACTTATGTTGCCTAGCTGATGTAGGTTTTTATGCAAACAAGAACTAGACATAAGCAATTCTGCCCACTAACATGAAGTCCCTTACTTCAAAGGCTAAAATGGGAAAGGTACGGCATGCTGCTGTAGCAATTGTAAAATGCCATTAGGAGATGGTCAGACATGGAGTCAGGCATGGTATGTGGATGTTGCCATGTGTGGGATACCTGTATTTCAGCTTTTGCCTTCTGGTGTAAGAACGGCAAAACAGAAATGTTGTGGTGATAGCAGGTACCGTGTGGGTGAGCCCCGAGAGCTTGATGCAGGTAGAGAGGTGCAGTTCAGCCGGCTGCTCCTCTTCCTGGCAGAGCAACTGTGCTTGGCTTACAGCATTAATAGCGAGGCTGGTGGGCAAATGTTTCTCTCCAGTGTCTTTGAATTCCCCTTATTCTGACTGCTCATATCAACAGACTCATTGGCAAGCGTGTTGTTCTTAACCCAAAACACAACAAGCCATTCAAAGGTACCTACACCTGTTGTTCGCGGCTGGTACCAGTTCATGAGGGTTTTATGCAGAATTTCTTATATTTTTAGGATTCAGTTGGGTGTTTATGTGAATTAAGGAACCACTTGCTCACTCCTTTCTCAGTCAGCATCCCCTTCCCAGCTAATTCTACCCTCCTATTCTATTTTGGGGTAACTTATTTTCTTTCCCATACCTGTGTTATTCAAATGATAGTTGCTTTTGCTTCGCGTTTTGATTGTAATTCTTTCGGACCATATATTAGGACAAATCTATTCCTTGCAGTGAGATATAGCAAACATGGCATGCAGAGCAACGTGGCTACAACAGGAAGTAACGTGGTGCACTCTGCTTGTTCTTCTCTTTATCTGTCCTGATTAAGGATGAGGTTGTGACACCAAGTGGTTCTCAACAGACCCCAGAGTCTGACACTCAAGTGCCGGCCACAGCAGAAACCATCGATCCCTTGTTTTACCCTAGCTGGTATAAGGCTCAGTCGCGGCAATCAAGCAGTCCGAGCTCAACCCCAGTGAGTGGGTTGGGGAAAGTAGGGCCTCCTGTTTCTCTGGAAACAAGTGCAAAGAAAGCAGAAGCCCCGGCAGCGATCGAGGAGAGCGCTCCAGGGAGTGGTAAGGAAAGTAATGCCACTGCAGCGACGTCCAAGGTCAGTGCTACCGAAGTCACCCCAGAGGGCTGTGACGCGCAGCAAGGCGGGAACAGCAATCGTTAAGGAAAATGTGACTTAATTTTCCTCTGCATGCTAAAGAATAAGAATAATTTCAGAAATATGGAGACAGCATAAATTGTCGTTTCAGCAAATCCACTGGATTTACAGGTGGTTTCAATATGTGACAGGCTGACTTTTCAGCTTCAGAGTAGCATGCTGACGGTAGCTTGTGCTTAACTGCCAGCGCACCTCGCTTGTGCGAGCTGTTATCCGAGTTGCTCAGGCACACGCTCAGGAGCTGCCGGAGAGGCTGGCGATGCCTCTGTGCAATTTGCATGCATTAGTAGCAGACAAATCCTGTGCATGAGATTATTCTCGTCACCTGTTGAAAGCCTGTGTACATCATGCGCTGCCCTACCACCACTGGTAAAGCAGCTATGGCTTGGCTTTGCCTTCTGCAGCTCTGTGGCTGCACCTGCAGCGTACGGCTTCCCCATGTGAACACAAAGCTATGCAAATACCCAGAGCCTTCTTGTGTGTTTGATTGCCTCTCAGTAAGCAGTGTGATTTCCTGGGTTCAGATCTGTTGAAGAGGGTTTTCTCCAAAGATTATTGGGACTTGATTAAAGGAGAGCATGAAGATAATATATTCCAGTTCTGTGTTAGACTACCAGCAGCATGATGGGATAACAGAAACTGATGTGTTGGGTGCGGGAGCGTGTTTCCCTTAAAATGACAATGTTAGAGTTGGGATAACCTGAATTTGAATATTCCTTCTTCTGCATACGTGTACAAACTCCACATGGGTCAAAGATCCAAGGAACAGAGCTGTGTGTGAAGGATTTGCCCGCTACACCTGCACCTGCTCCTGCCTGGCTACCAGCCCACGAGCAGCACTCTCTAAATTAGACCATCCTGATTTACAGGCTTGAGCCATATGTTTTAACAAAGCAATTACCTGTATGTGTGCAGTGAGAGGAGATTATGTGTGTGTGTGTGAAAAAGCACAAGTGGGTAGTGAGTATTTCATGCTGTTTCCTTTAAAGTTGGAGTCGACCATCCAGCATACATAAGCAGCCCTACCATGATAAACCATCATGTGACGGGCAAAAAGTTAGAAGCAGGAGTTCATACAGATATGATAAAAGGGGCACTTATCTTTTAGCTGGAGGCTTTGGTCAGTGACACTTCAATTTGGTGGAAGGCTCCTCGCCAACTTCAGTCTTAACAAAAGCAACAGTTGACCCCCAAATTTCAGTAGCTATTTTTCAAGTCAGGATTTGGTTTGAGAATATTTGAGTGGAATGAAAAAAAGAATATTTTAAAATTACCAAATCTGCTATGACCTTAATTATATTCCAAATGAGCTGGCAAAAGCAGATAAATTCACAGTGAAATTAGTTGCTGCTGTTTCTTCATATCACTTCCATAATGATTGGGCAGCCAAACCTCACCATGGGCAGGTAAAATCCTTTCTGGGTAAATTCTCTGGGAGCTTGCCTGACTGTGGTCTGCTCCCCTGTGTCCTAATTTACCAGCAGCAAGTAAAGGAGCAAAATTAAGGTTTGATGTGGCCAACTGCCTGAAAAAACAGTGGCAGTGGTTTTCAGTCACACCGAAGCAGCTATCTGGTACCCAGCTCTCTTCATCATTGGGTACTGGGAATAAAAACAGGTGCGTGGGGAAGATGTCAGTTCCCGTTGGCGTGTGAATCTGGGGGTGCTGGGTTTCAATATTTTCCCAGATCACGACTGACACTGACATTTTGGGAGGAGGAGGATGTTGAGAAGAGTAGCACGTGGTTCTGGGGACAGGGGGAGGAAGGAGCAGGGGATGCAGCTGAGGATGGTGTTGCCCCTGGGCTGGAGACAGAGGAAGGGATAGGAAAGCTCGGGAAGCAGAAAGGTGCAGAGTGTGCTGAAGAACAGAAAAAGCAGAATGTCCAAGCTAGGAAGGGTGATGCCACGAGATGATGCTGTGGTCAGATTTGCGGATCTGAGCTGAAATGTGTCTATGTCGTGACCAAAACTGTCATGTGGCAGTGATCACTTTTAAGTATGTGAACTTCAACTTTGGTTTTTTTCCTGCATGTGATTTTTACACAACCCACTCTGAAATGCTGTATTTGTTTATTTTTTTAAAACCCTGGCTGATGTTCCTCACGCCACTGTTTTTACTCCCTTCCTCCAATTAAAGGATGTCATGGAAAAGTGCTGTGGAAACAGAGCTTTTTCACTGAACGTAGTGATAATGACTAGTTCGTGTCATGACAACACTGGTGAAGCACTCTTCTTATTTTCTCACAGGAGTTAGCATTCTGCATATCACTTTTGGCATTTCTTATCATACTACATCATCTTTGGAATCTGATTCAATACATGATTTGTACTTTCATGGGTAGGAAATATTTTGTTTTACCATTAACTAACAGTTAAAATAGTGTCTCTGGTGATGTTTCTACCTGGTTTTAAAGGATTTTTTCCCTTTCTTCCCATCCAAAAACATCATGCTGGTTCACAATACAAGCTGCCTAAAACATTTCTTCCTCGCACCTTCGAAACGCCACCCTTCAGCTTACTCCTGCATGGTTAAACATTGCACCACCCTGGTTCAAAATGAAAAGAGACATTTACTCCCCCAGATATATGGGCTTATATTTCAGTTGCTGTTCAGATGACCAGCAGGATGGAGAACCTGTGGGTTGACAGGAGATGTGAAGAGCCCCGAGCTTGTTCAGTCCAACAAACTGGGGAGGAAGATCTGGAGAGCAATGGTTGCCATCAGAGGGGTAAACATCAGGAAGAAAAATCCACTGAGTAATCCTGCTGCTGGAATTCCCACTGCAAACAAACCGCTGGTGCTCCCTCAGGGGAATGGCTGGAGCCCTGCTCCCCAGAGGTCCCCAGGGAGCCGGGCTCAAGCCCTCCCCCCTGAGGGATGACCACAGTGGACAGAGTCCCTTCACACCCCAGCCCACACAGCACACCCCACACATTGGGGACTCCTCTTCAGGTCCTTTTTCCACCAAAAGGCATCCAAAGCCACCTCTCCCACATCCCCAGTGAGCGCGGAGTACCAAACATGGCCCTGAAATGCATCCCCATGCAGCTGGGGGGGGGGGATCCCAACCCTTTAGACACCCAAGGCTGTGTGTGTGCTTTTAAATATCTGTGCTTAAAAAATGTTTTTCTGTAGGCAAGGGCTTTTTTTCCTTAGGTCATACTAATTAAGAGTTGAAATATCTACAAGATCAAGGACTAAGAACTTCACTACCCAGTGAAGTTGTCCTGAATGCAAACACTGTAAATTAAACCTTAACTGTTCCATAACATCACTTTCTGAGTAGCTCCTTTTTAGTAGACACTGTCCATGATTTAGTTCTTCCTGCTCCAAATTCACATCCCTCTTAGGTAAGACATATGTGTATATTCAATTTCCAAAGTGATATGGCTGATCTGCAGAGAATTCTGTGTTACCACTGGGGCATTTAATCTTATTTACTGAAGACCAAAGACCTCTGACACAAAACAACTGCAGTTACCTTTGGGTATTTGCTCTAATGACAGAAGAATTCAATTTTGGTCTATTCTTCGACACAAAAATGCTTGTTTTTCCCTGCTCACTTTCTGTACTGCGCTCTAAGCACTCTACCACATGATACGGTGCATCTATGAAAAATGATAAATTATTATTCAGCTTTTATGTGCAAAAATTCCAGCACTATGACTGAAGTATATCTCTTCATTAAAAAAAGGGAGAGGGGAGAAGCTATCACCTATGCTTTAGCTGCATATGTTATGCAGAAAGATGCACTGTCTGGTGGTAATTTGAATTTGAAAAGCATCAGACACTGTGATTCTCAATTAAATTTATGGATCATAGTTAATTTTCATTTATTTGTGTTTGTTTTTGAAAATTCATTGTATAATTACTAGAGTACATAGAGCTTGTTTGTAGTCCTGGGAAACCAAGCATGCGAATAGCATTATGTTCTTTTTTCCCCTCTCTTTTTTTAATTCAGAATACCTTTTGAAATTAAAAATACACAAATGCAGAAAACTCTCATTTCTACCATTTGAGACCTCTTTCTTTGTGGTCCCTAGTGACAGCTTTATGATTTATTAATCATGAAATAGAAAGGAGGTGAGGGAGAAAGGCATTTTTGTCTCAGACGCTATTTGCATAAAAATTATTTTCTTCTCTGTGTGTAGTGAGGTGGCTGTTTAGACAGTTTATGTATCTATCATCTTACACGTGAAATATCAGGTCACTGCCCTTTTTTCTTTTTATGTAATAAGGCCCTGAAAGCCAAATAACAAAATTACTTGAAATAACTGTAATAAAAATTTATAATAATAATAACATAAATCTGCATGACTGTCATCATAAAAGCAGCATATAATTTATTTTCAGGCTATTTTAATAGAATGCACTGATAGGGATTTCCTTGTTTTTCAGCAGCAAGAAGAGGTCAGTTCCACTTATTAATTCCCAAAATTTACTTTATTTAAGGGCCACTGCACTCTAAGAAATTGTATCAATGCATCAAGAAATCTCCTCCAGAGTGCAGGAGGGTGTATCCGCAGGGATATGGCAACAGGAGGTGCAGCCCACAGGTGTACAGATTGCTTGGTCTAAGAAGGGATGGAAGGAGATGATTCAGCATGAACAAAATAGATAACTCCGCACTAGAAAGCCGCATCCCGCTTCAGGGAGTGCCTAAGTCAGAAGTACAGTCACCGCAGGCTGCTTCTGCATCTGACGGAGGACGAGAGGCATCTCCGGTGAGAGACAGTTCACCAGCTGCTGCTGGTTCTCACTTGGCACATCTTCATATCTGCCTGCTGTGTGTAAGGTGACATCGCTCTTAAGCCAGGTGCCTCTGCTCGGTGTCTAAAGTTGGGGGGGTCTTTTGAAGTGAATCTGAGCTTCTGCGGATGACAACCGGGAGCGAATGATTAAAACACAGGGCACGGAAATAGCTGCCTTGCCGCCCTGGGGAGTAATATATTAGTGGAGGGTGACACAGGCATTAACAAGCAGCCCTTTCCAGTGCATGGGAGAAACAGATCTTGGAGTCCAAAACAAAAACTTAGAGAGCTTAGAGACAGACTGTGTGATGAGTTAAAGAAGGAGGTGAAGCGAGCCCTCAGCAAGTCTTAAGTTGTCTTCTTGTTTGGTCTCAGAAGACAGGCTAAGTGAGCTAGGAAGAAGAATACATATTTTGTGCATTAGACTTCAGAAACTCATTTGGCATTTCAGGACTCAGGCGTGTGGTTTTGTACTTTATATCTGGAGGATGCTACCAAGGCATATAGGTGTGGAGCTCTAGGCATATGAAGAATGGTGTGTTCCTTTGTAAATGCTCGTGGCATCTAACTGTTGGACTGGCGCACCTGAAGGGGTATATGGCCCTTCAGTCTCTTGGAAATCTGAATTCTAAATATGCATTGAGTCATCCTTAGTGGTAAGATTAGTTTTCAGGAGTGCTGAACATCTATCTGTCACTTCTAACAGTGCAAATGCTCAGTACTCCCAGCTATCAAGCAAGGTATGTAAGGCCTTGTTGCTGCCCAGCTTTGGCAACAAAACGTGAAAATCTGGCCCTAAGTTCTGCCTTTTAATTCTCTTGTGCAGACCTCTGATAGCTAGAGAAAGCCATGCACATCAAGAACAGTAAAACCACTTTCCAGGAATGTGTAGTCCTTAAAAATGTCTTCACATTCAGAACCACTCTATCCCTCGTCTTTGTAATAGAGGAATCCCAAAAATCAGCAGTGACGAGTATTTTATAAGAAAACCTTCTTGTGTTGTCACTGGAAGAAGGCAGATCACAAAATACCTTACATCTGCTCAAATTATTTCAGTCTGGTTAAAATACAGAGGGCAATGGATGCATAAGGAAAAGTTTGTTCATTTTTTCCCCCAATCAGATTTTTGTAGGCAATATCTCTCATGCAGTGACACCATATAAATTTGTGAGAGTTTATGAAAGTCTTGTATTCACCTGGGTCTCTGGTTATCCAGTTTATTTCACCTAAGATGAAGATGAAGACCTTATATTCTGTTCCTCAAATTCCCCATCAGAGAAGTGGCTGTCTGTGGCTCCGAAGGACTGAAGTGCATACATTTAGTTTGAAAGGAAATGCAAGTTAATCATCCACAAACAGTATTCTGATCCAGTTTCCCTTTTCTGCCAGTAAGTACAGTGCTTTAAGTCCATGAGGATATAAAATATAATCAGGACTGAGCTGTTTGGGAGGGGAAATACTAACAGAGTGGCCTATGTTAATCTTGTTTCATTAGTTTTAAAATTTTCTATTACTTGCTTGCAACCTTATGCCATCTGCCAGAATTACCATAGGGACAGTCCTCTCTGTATTCATGTACTGTAGTTCTCTTGGCCCTACTGCTGAATACTTCAATTTCAGCTGGTGATCCTTCAAATATTTTTCCATGAGACAGCTTTAAATCACATGTCAAAGAGGTCAGTACTTAGCTAAGTTTTAGCCGATTGGTTGTCATCTCAATATGCAGACAACACAGACAAAATAAGATCATTTAAAACCAAAATAAGCCCAAGAGAGATCACGCTGTGCTTGTCCAGGTACCTCTGCTTTTCCATCACTCTATAAAAGGTACGGTCCCACATTTTAGCACAGTGCTGCTCTGGAATGATTGCAGGAGCATGGCAGTGGTGCACAAATAATAATTTCCTTTCTCTTCTCCGAATGGGAAACTCAATCTTGCCAATCTGCTCAGGTAAGGAAGCTAAGTCCCCCTCTTCAAGCCAACTGCTCCAAGAGAGGGGATTGTTTGCTTGAGAGAAGGGGGTCTTGCAAGGCTGGATCTTGCGGGAACGATGCTAAGCAAGGGTCTCCCTCCCCTCTGGCCCACCCGACACGGCCTTCCCACAGTTTGCCCCCAGAGCAGGACAAGAAGTTTGTCAGTGTCAGCAGCAGGCGCAGCCCTGGCAGCCCTCTCCCAGGAAGCCGGCTGCTGCTCTGAAGGCTCTCTTCTTCCTGCAACAACCATGTTTGGGTCTAATGAAAGATCTGGGAATGCACAGAGCAAAAGTCAGCTTGATATTTACCATCTACATCTGGATATACTTGCACTGTATCTTTCCTTAGGTAGAAAACTGGATGGGTTTATTTATGTTCAGATAAAAAATCTGCAATTTTTGACTGAATGAAAAATGGCTCATCTATCCTCCTTGAAGCTGAGCCTTTCGTAGAAGACCTGTGAATCAGCTAGTATACAACCCAAATTAAATTCTGTTTGAAGCTTCTTCCTAAACATCTCTTAAATTTCACTTGGAAAAAAAAAAGTGTTCAGCCTGTAGCTGAAATACAGGGCAAACGCTAGGTACAAGAATCTCAGTTAATGATCCAAAAATTCTGCCTTTGCTTCTCAGTAATTCAACGTAGTGAGTTGGGACTCAGTTATAGCAGCTGAGTCTGAGGCCACTCAGGCTGATGTTTAGTTGGTGGCAAATTCTGCCTGTAAATTTCCATTTTGCATCTTGACTTTGTGCTTCAGGTGAGATTTTTTTCCCTCAGCTTAGCAAATACATGCAGAGAAAATCAGGAATGTCTTGATTGTTCCTCTTTTAATACCTCTCTCTCCCATGCTTCTGAGAATTATCCGAGTGATTCAGAAGCAGCAGTGATGAGTCGTGAGGGCAATGCATTAAGACCAGCTTTCAGACAACAGTTTCTCATAATTAATATGAGTGGCAAATACTTCACCTGAAGTTTTACCTCAAATAGTCTGCTCTGTGATTTGTCTGGTGAGTCATAGATACCATCTGATTTATGTATATTTCTTTTTTTTCAGTCCATTACTAGCAAAAGGACCTCCACAATGACAGCATGGACAAAATTATTTCACCTGTTCAAATTAATACAAAGCCAGGCCCACCTAGACGTTGTCTTTCTGCAACTAGCTCATTTAAATACTGAATCCTACCTCCACTCGACCTCCTCCAAGCATCACTCATTCTGCTCATTGTTAAGGCGTTCAGAAAGGAAAATAGAGTGTAAACAAAAAATATTTCTTAATCATGGATGCTGTTTTACATCACATTACAGTAGATTTATGTCACAACAACACAAGCCATCTGTGTAAAATACTTGGTTAGTTGTCATCCTGCTGCCTTGAGACAGTTCAGGCTTTCAGTGTAGCTGTACACTCGTCTGTGGAAAGCAGTGCTTGTAATCCTGTAATCATTAGAGATGGATCAATATTTAAATACCAGCCTGTCTGACTGAAATCCCACTGGCAGTAATTAGCAAACTGGGGCTGAGTCCTTTGGATATTGTATCATGCCACTTCTAGGCTTTCCTGACTTGTGAGCAGGCAAGGGGCTGGACCGCAGCACCCTGCAGGATTTGGTGCCCACCTACGTGGCATTTGAAATGGAGATACAGGTTGGGGGGCTTCCTGTACAGCCAAAATGAAACAGAAAAAAATGAGGGGCATATCAAACAGCGTTGGTTCAGTCTTAGATCCCTTCTCGGTTGGTATGTATTCCTAACATCTTTACAATAATCTCCAGGTCACTAAGTAGGAGATGAGTGACTAATTCAGAATACCTGTTATTCCAGACTACCGGCCAATGGAGATAGATAGGTGCTGTGATGTTCAAACCATGATGCAGATATCCCAACATAGATATCACACCTTTGACTGAGCAGAGAATGAGGATCTCACAGTCCCGGAGAATAAGTGATCTGAATTTCTCATTGCTCTTTTTAATTTAGAGAGCACCCTATAAAATGGGTGAGTCTATCTCAACCACCAAAGGTGGTGATCAAAATACAGACCCAGGCTTTTAGAACACTCCTGGCTCAGCACTTCTGCATGCAGAAGAAGTGGCTGTTTTGATGAAACACTTGCTGTATGACTTGCTCTATTACAAAATGCCTTACTGAGGAAAGGTAACTGTTGTTTCCCCCATCAGTGCTGGTGAGCCTTTTTAACGTCTGGCACCAGATTTATTTTTCTAAATATATGCTTTTTTATATTTATGCACAATTTCATAATTTAATTTTATAAAATAAATAGATTCCTTTTTTTAAAAAAATGAATTGGTGCCCACCCAGATGCAGGTCAGTTCCAAGCTTGTCTCTGGGGACAGTTGCCTGTGATCTGTGCTCTATATTCCATAAAAACCCGGTCAATAACTGTGATTCAATCAGAGACTTTAAGAGCAGTATTTTATCACAGCTTCCTTGGACTTCACCTGGGAACAGTGCGAGATGGGCAGAAGGAAGCTTGATTTAATATCATGCGCATCGGCTGGCCAAGTGCTGTGCAAGCAAGCCAGCATTGCTAATGGGTGAGCAGAGATTACAATGTGAGACGTGATACGACAGACATCTGTCCGGGAATTCACGGTGCTTCTCACTGAGCAATGTATTATTGTTGGAGTAGAGTCATTTCTTGGCTACCAGCTCCAGTTGCTGTGGTCGTAGTAAGGAGAAGATTCAGGCAACTGAAGACATGGAAAAATGAGCACACAAAGGAAAAGGGGCAACAACAACAGGTGATGAGGGAAAAAATGTTATAACTGTGGCCAAGACTTTCTTTTTTCTGTTACGTGCTGGCTTTAAAGAATGGCAACAGGTTGCTTTAGCTGACGTTCCAGCTTTTCTTCCTGCATCTCCATCAGTGTGTTTTTGTCTCTCAGAGAAGGTGTGCTGTGTCCACAGTTGACATATACCACCCCCCACATACTTAAAACAGCCCAAGTCAGTCACTCACAATGTGAGCAGTGCTCCAACCTCCAAAGCATGGTATGCGTCTACACACCTCACAGCTATAGAATCATAGACTTATAGAATCATTTAGGTTGGAAAAAACCTTTAAGATCATCAAGTCCAACTGTTAACCTAGCACTGCCAAGTCCACCACTAAACCATGTCCCTAAGCGCCACGTCTACAGGTCTTTTCAATACCTCCAGGGATGGTGACTCAACCACTTCCCCGGGCAGCCTGTTCCAATGCTTGACGATCCTTCCAGTGAAGAAATTTTTCCTAATATCCAATCTAAACCTCCCCTGGCACAACTTGAGGCCGTTTCTTCTTGTCATATCACTTGTTACTTGAGAGAAGAGACCAAAACCCACCTCGCTACAACCTCCTTTCAGGTAGTGGTAGAGGGCGATAAGGTCTCCCCTGAGCCTCCTTTTCTCCAGGCTAAACAACCCCAGTTCCCTCAGCCGCTCCTCGTAAGACTTGTGCTCTAGATCCTTCACCAGCTTCATTGCCCTTCTCTGGACACGCTCCAGCACCTCAATGTCTTTCTTGTAGTGATGCTGGCTCCGTTATCTGATCCTGTGAATGGAGCTCTGGGGTGAGTCACAGTCTGAACTGGCACTCTGTGTCATTCATTGGATTTATAAAAATACCATTTGCAGAGGAAGAAAAAGCTTTCATTTACAACAGTCTGTATTACTCAAAGGAAAGACTACATGACAGAGACAAACATGACCTTAAACCATTGCTAGGTTTCCTACTTCTCTCTGAAAGCTAATAGTAAATTTTCTCTGACATGGACTAGATGGGTTACTGCCACAGAGAAGTTCTGGGAAGGTCTTTAGTTCACGTTTAACTTGTTGATCTGAAGTCATATCTACTTGTCTGATGAAGCAGAAGTAGGGGGAAGAGGGGAGAACTGGTAGCCGCGAGTAGCTTTCTGGCACTGGTGGCCAGTGCGTACCACTTACTCCTACAGCCTCTCAAGATGATCCTTCCTTTGCTAGACAGTTCTCCAGCAGGGCTGGAAGGGAGCAGAAGTGATAGATGGCTCATTGATCAGGAGGTCCTCAAAAATTTCACTCTGAGAGGAATGAAGAATGATGTATGGATAGATCTAGGAAAGACTGTTCTGATCATGCGGCCTTAACATTCATGAGTTTGTAAGACTCTCCTCCTGGGTTTCCTTCGTTTTCCTGGACAGTGGTGGGACTAGGTTTTATGCAAATCTGTAGTTAATCACTCTCAACAAAAAGTAATGCCGGTGAGGTGCAGCAATGGGTGAAATATTAAACAAGTATCTTATTTCTGGCTTTTTTGTTTGAGTCATGAAAAAGATAGGTGACATAAATAAGGGAATTGTATTCGCTTTGTCCCAAGTAACAGCTAGAAGAAAGCTTCTCTCTCACATCATTCTCTAAAACTGTTTCCACCACTGGTTCAAGTGTCTGGACCTTTGGATCCCATGGGAGATGTGCAGATCCTATACCAAAATAAGCTAGCCGGGCTGTTATCTTCTGAACTATATTTGGTGTCTTTAAGGTCATTATGTAAGAGACATTGCATTAGACATTAACCACATAATGTTAATTGTAATATAATGAAAATCTATTGAAGAAAGGCATTTGCTCCCAATGGACTTTTAAAATTCATTACCGACCACTATTAAGAGAGTGACATATCTAGTACTGTGACTGATGGAGCTTGTCTGTGCATATTATTTTGTCTGCCACCAGATGTATTTCCGTGGCAGGTAATTGTAGCAATTATTTCAGAGAGTATTCTGTTGGTTCCTGCTAATAAAAAGAAAAGATCCATACAAAATAAGGAGCCTCTTAGCTTGAAACAATATTGTTGTGATGTATGTGACAGCTGCCAGGTGTAATGTTGAAGGAGCTAGACTGCATAAAAATATGAAAACAAAATGCTTGAACTAAAGTTTAAACTATTTAAAAATAACCTGTTGTGCTCCCTTTGTTTCCGCTGCCTGGAAGTGTTGAGTGCCAGAAGTGTAACACTTGACATTTGAGGCAGACAAACATAGCCTACAAATTCTGTGATGGCTTTGCGAGCAGCTAGCATTTTTTAATCATGCCTGTTCTTGTCAACACTGGGGGTTGTTTCTAAACAAGCCAGCTAAAATATGGGAATTAACTTTAATTTCTCACTCATTTTCTGAGGCTACAGGAACCATAGAAGCAAGAAGCTTGTATTTTCACTGCTTCTTTCTCCAAGATCCACATTTTCGAACAAATTCACTCTTGCTCTCCTGCTGGATCAAGAGGAGGCAGCGAAGGCATTGGGTAGTTCACATGCCTCTAAGGCTGTAGATCCATTTTTTTCTCTGGCAGCAAAGGTGATTTAGGAGTTTCTTGCCAAATGGCCCTGCTTCTTATTCCTGCCCAGATGCCACCACTCACACGGAATTTGTGCTGAGGCAGCTGTTTGTTGGGCTGTGTTGGAATCAAATCATTCAAATGGTCCAGGTTTAAAAATATCTTCCTTCACCTCAGAAAACAACAAAAAATTGATGTCGTTCCAGTGACATTCCCATTCTTAGCACAGCCCTGCAAACAGCTGCAGCAATGCAAATGGACAGTGAACCATGGAGGCAAAGCGGGAAGAGGTGGATGGGGAGCCAAGGGGCAGGACCTGCTTTGGTTAGCATTATTGCTCCAGAAAACATTCATATAGCTGCACAAGAGGGCTATTTGTAACCAACCAGTGCATCTATGTGCATAGCTGTAACAAATAACCCCCTTTCCTAGGGCATACTGACTTCTAATAAATGACATTCATTCTTTTCTCATTTATTTCACTGTAAATCTAGACCTTTCTCATTAATTCAGTCAAAACCAAGAGCATGATTCCACAAGATGATAAGTACAGTTTTGGAGAATTCAGCACTAGGTCAAAAATAACATACTTGGGTGACACAAAGTGTTCAACTACTACAAATTCACTAGGTAGAACCATATTTGTTCAAAAAATGTGAGGAGGTCATTTTTGCTTTGCCAACAAAGGCACAATCTATTCTCCTGCGGCCAGCATAAAACCAGCAGCCATTTTTGTTTTCTGATTAATTACAAAAAAATTGCGACCATTTAGTCATGCTCAATTTGGATAAAATATACTGGTGGGTGATCTACAGCCCTGGAGGAAACAACCATTTCCGCTCTCATTTCTCTTATTTCTCACATCTGCAAGCTGGTGTGATACAACCTTTGAGAGGGCCGTTAAAACAAGTTTCTCCAGATGCTACCTTTTTAGAAGACATCAAAAATAAGCAAAAAAATTGCCAAAACAAAAACCAAACTGAAGAAGACTATGAAGACCCTTCACCTTTCCTCCCCACTTCCCAAATTTAAGAGTTACTGATCTTGTAAAGAGTAAAAGTGCAGTCAAAGTTCTCAATTCCTACCAAGCAGTTTTCTGATACCCTGAAGTTTTTGGCTGGAATCTTTCTTGTGTATTTATTTAAAAGCCAGATCTAGTATAACCCGGTCACCAAGAGTGTCTCTAGATTTGGTAGAGAGAAACAGGTACCTCCAGAAGGCAATTCACCCTTTAGACACTTCTTTTAGGAGGGGACAAATCACCCTCTGGTGGTGCCTTTCTCTCATCACTCCCGTTAGAGGGGATGAATGCAGTTTGCTTGAGTGGATATCTCATTTCTGGATGGCTGAAGTTTGGTAACACGGATCCCAGTCTTTGTACCTAAAGGCTATGGAGATCAGTGGTGGTAAAGCAGAAAACAGTGTGTAGACTTCATTGTGTTTCAAATATCTGGAAGGCCTAGACTGCCTTTTTTTTTCCCCAGTATAAATAGGATAACTGCTGGGCCCTGGTAAATGAAAACGTTATGACAAAGCCATCCCTCTCACCCCTCTCCTCCCCTCCACATCCTTTACAAGAACCTTACACAGATTTAAGTAGTGCTCCACTTAAGGAAGCAAATGCTGAAAGATGCTGAATACCTGTAACTTTGTTACGACCCATCAGGTTAAACACTGAGATCCTTATACTCTTTATTCATGCAATTTCTAGTGTGCCACATGCTGAGGAGTGCTGAATGGCTGTTCAGTGGGAGTTGTGGTTGCTCAGCACCTCCAAAGAACTGGCGTGCAAATTCCAGCCTGGACTTTGCTTATGGGAAAAACAAATCCAACCATCAGTCATGCAGGGTGTGCTTCCCTCCCTGCTTCATGAGTTGGCCTGGTGAAAATTCCTGGTGCTTATTGAAAGCATCATCTGATGTCACTCGACACCACAGGGGAAAATATAAATCAAAGTGTAAGTATTCAGCACTCTCTCAGCATTGGCCTAATGTGATTAATGTAATCTGAGGTAAACACTTTAGTTATTTCTTATTACTCTTAGGGACCCAAATCAAGGGTTGGGACTTGTTATTCTAGATAATGTGAAAAAACAAGCCCTACCCATGAGATCTCCAAGACTAAGATAAATCTTGGGTAGAAGCTTAACAACAGTTACCTAACAGCAATGAACAGACACAATGAAGCGTTGAATCTGAACCCTCTGAAAGGCATGTGGCAAGGGCTGTGCCGTGCTCAGCAGAAAGCTTTTCTCTGGCAGCGGAGTAGGGCTGTGGTAACAGGGAGAGCAAGGTGATCCAGGATGAGATTGCAAGCACCTACAGAGTGGTCGGTTGCCCAAATCCCATTGACACTGGGGGGACCTACTCCTGCTTTCTACCTTTCAGGATCACCTCCTGGTTCAAAAAAGTTGTTTTCTGTAAAAGTCTACAGCTGAAATCTTTGTCTCAGACAATCCCAGCACACTGTACAACTCTGAGTTGTGTGGGCTGCCATTGGAAGGGGGGAACAGACTTAATAACGTGGACAGAGTTGCTCCTGGCACCTTTTGATGGTCTCTTGCCTCACATGAGGATAGTCTACCTCAGTCATTCTATGACTCAGAGCACAAATACTGAAGCGTCACAGGTGGGAAAACACAAGTCTAAAAGCCAAGGAATGGCCCTATTGTCACTTTTGTGCTTGCTTCACTCCCGGCCGGGTGTCATGGCAAATGATTGCTCTTGGAAAGGCACATTGAGGTATTGCAGACTGGCAGCCTGCTGAGTCCAGCGAGGTGCAGGGAGTAAATGCTTCACCCACCCAAACCCAGTGGGAATATGTTGGAGCTCCGACGTTGTTTTGCTGACACAGGAAGATGTCATCACAGCAGAATATGAAGGAGTTAACACATTATGAAACACAGTTTTGGCAGTGATGCAGACAAATATTGTTTTGTTTGAAATGAAGTACCAGCTGTGTTGGTTAACTAGGTAATGCAGTCACCTGGCCAGTCTCAGTCATTACATTGTCTTTATTTCTTCTAACATGTTAGGTCCAAATCCTATGAAACAAGCTACTTAACTTTAAGCCCACAGATAGTGCTTTGCTTCAAAGTAAATCTTAGTTTAATGTATAAGTCTGGATAATGGCTGGTTGAAATAGCAAGCAGAAGTGCTGAAGGAAGTCTGTCTTGCACAGGAAGAGAAATGACAAGGTGCCAGTGTGGTTTTAAGTAAAAAAGAATGAAAATGCAGGTGGTTATTTTTTTAAACCTCTTACCAGTCCTGTTCCTTTGCAGGGTAAGGAAAAGTGAGGAGGGCTGTCCCATGCCTGCTTACACACACTGCTGAGAGCTTGGTGCACAAAATTGTATAACCAATTTCAAAATTTCTTTTAGCTAGTCCAGGCATTCCGGCTGTCCTTCCAAAAATAAAAGGCAAAATTTTCAACATCACAGAAGACTAATAAACTAGGCGCCCGCATCCACTGATATCAACAGAGTGGAATCCCTTACAACTCAGAAAGTCTAGCCACGTATTTACTGCTGATACCTGACTTTTGTAATCGGGGTTGGAACATTTCAGCTGAAAGGTTTGCATTCAGCACTTTCCTGGGCTGAGAGGCAGATCTTCTATAATTGGGACTCAATTAGCTACGTGCCTTTTCAGCTAAGATCTGGCCCCGTGGGCCTGATTCTTTACAATACTTTTGCGTAAGCCTGGGAGACGACCCTTCTCACCAGCATTGCTGAAAGTGGACTTCTGTATTCAAGTAGGAAGCTGTTTCTGCCAGATTTTTCACGATGCTTTTGCTCTCATTAAAGTACATGATATAGCTAGCAAGCAAAAGCTATATTCTTCTGCAAGATCCTTGTCCACAAAAAATCCTTTCTGAGCCCTGTATTTTGCGGTGAGTAGCAGTGAGTGCCTTGCTTTGAAAACATGAATCTAAGTCAAAGATTAGTCCACATTTCAAATATTAAAGCAGATTCTCAGATAGTACTTCATTGGAACAAGTAGGGCTAGTCCAGTCTAGAGCAACTGAGGATCTGGGTCTAAAAAAGGAGCTCTGAACTCTAATTAGAGATAAAGAAATAGGGAGCTACTTTTTTCATACCTCCATGCTGTCTTGTCTGTTGATGTCATGACACCCGAATAGGTAGTAGTAACTGGAATGAAGCCCAATAGCTAATTTATACTTAACATACCCTTAGTTCTTACTAATTCCTGTGGTACGCTTTAACTTCAAGCACTTAGAAAAATGCTTAGGAAAATCATCCATTCCATGCTTCGGTTCCTCACAAGCATCCCTGCATCATTGTTTGTTCCTGGATATGTCTGTTAGCATCACTGCTTTGGTAACTTTCCATTTTAGGACAGTATTATAAATGATTGAGATGTGTTAAAATTCACATGACACTGCTCTGTCATTTTCCCTCTATCAAGTAGTATCTTGCCATCAAATAGGTCTCCTGAGATCATGCTGAAGTTCCCGAAGTAAGGTGAAACCCTGCACAGAGAAGGCTGGCAGTATTGGCTATTTTAATTTTAAGAATGTACAATAGTGTATGTGCATATCTAGGAATATAGAGGGGAAAAAATAATCCTATATATTGCACATTAAATTATGATTTTAGTGATGAAGACACAAGGCATCCCTTAGCTACCAAATCACCCATTTTTGTGTATTTTATCTTTAAGAGGATTTCTGATACTATCACAAAGCTGGTCTTCGTTCCCTGCCAAAGGGATCTGAAAACACTGGAACTAGTAAAAATATTTCTGTATATCATACTGGCCTGTTAAATATTTAGCTAATTTAAAAAATAGTAACAATTCCTGTGATTAGCAGCTACAGCATATCATGTCCAGATTCCTTTTTTTTACTGTAAGTGTAGGATACCTGTGCAAACAAAAGCAGAATTTGGCCTGGGATATAAGCAGAATCTTATATCTCTGTATTATTTATTTCCTGTTCTTGGGCTGAGTGAAATTGAAGTGAAATAAATATTAAAAGACATTAAAGAAAAAAAAAAAAAACACATCCAAGGCAGATTTCATGACAGCAGAACAAGTTTCATTTTGAGTGGCAATGCACTGACAATAACTTTTGGCTTCGGTCCACATCAATCTGGAGGCCCAGCTACACAAGCCAAGCTGGCTCAGGATCACTTCTAAACAGGCAGTTATCACCTTCGGTGCAGTAATATTCCAGAGGTCCAAATCAGGACTAAGCCCTTTGCACAGGTGTGACATGCTCACCCGGCGTAATCCTTCCTCTGCCGTTGTCTGTGGCAAAAGTCCCTCCGACTTCTCTGGCGTTAGAAGTCTGGCTGGCCTCCCCAAATGTTCGTGCTCCCTGCCTTTTCCCCTCTTTCCCACTTCATTCTGGTTTTCTGCGTGTTGTGAAATCTTAAGGATTTTAATGCAATTCATCTTTTCCTCTTCCATTTGTCAACCTTTCCTTCCTTTACAGACTGGTTCTGAACCAACCCCTCAAGGACGAGTGGAGGAAACTCCTGTGAGCAATGAGCGGGGTGACGAGCCGGCTCGTCATGTCTTCTCCTTCTCCTGGTTGAACTCACTGAATGAATGATGACTCACTCCGGCTGGCTTCTGGTGTGCTTCTCCTCGGAGGGACCGTGAGCGCAGGCAGCCTGGCTGCAATCAACAAAGAAACTGGCCTGGAAAGGGACATCCGAGCAGGTTTCATTCCCAGGAACTCAGTTGACCTCCACATCGTACCCGGTCCTTGAGATGATAGAGTCCTAAGCGGGATGGGAGCATGGGGACAAATTGCTATACTGTATCGTAGTCAGAGTGTTTGCCAATAATTTCTTGTTTCCAAGGGGAAAATAGCATCACTACAGCTGTAGGCTGAGCACTGCTAATGTTTTGTTATTCACTTTTTGGCATGTCCTGTGTAGGTGTAAATGCTTCACCAACGTTGTTAGCTAAAATGCTGGTAAGGTATTCACTAGTAGCATCCTTTACCAACACAGCATTTCTCCTCAGAACCCTCCTGCATCCCAGCTCGTCGGTACTGGTGACTTCAGTGACACTGTCACGCCCTTGGCACCCCCAAGTCAGCGTTGTGCCAAAGCACCTCCCTGCGGTCACTCGTAGTCCCCACGGTACCGGTGCCTCCCCGGCTGTGGAGGCTGAACACAGGAGGGGAGAGGGAAGCTGCCATTTCTTCCCTTGCACTTGCTCTTCCTGCTAAGCCACAACAGACGACACTCACATAAACAGGTTATTTGTAGGGAAGGTGCCCAGCGGCGGGGACGAGGAAGATGCACACGCCAAAAGCACTGGCCACCCCCGCGCATGGATGCAAGACACAGCTCTGAGCATGTGGGGCAGATGCTAGAGCGCTGCCTGCGTCTGTCCTGCCATAATCTGTGTCTACGCCTTCTCAGTCATCCATGTGTGTAGGAAAAGGGGCATGTTCTTGCATGAAACCAGGATGTGGTGAGGTGGTCACAGGCAATAATTCAAGGTTTAATTTGAAAGCCCCATGGTGCACTGTAGAAAAGGCAAATGCCGAATGTCCTGTTCCGTGTGCATGGCAGACGTGGAGCCGCCTAATGAAATCAAATTTGTGTCTTAAAAGAAGCTCTAAAGGTGTACTGAAGGTGACACTCCGCAAGTTTTGTCACTGGGGACAGGGTGTCAGCACTCAGTAGTGTTTAAGAGAGATTGGCAGGTTGCCGGGAGTGCTCGGTGCCATGGGGGACCAGGTGTCAAGCTCTGCGCTAGGGTTAAGCGTGGATCTTTCCAGGAGCCCCGAGTCGGGCCCTAAACACACCATTTTGGCAGGGGACTATGCCAGGCCATAGGGCTGAGCTGCGCCCCAGCAGGACTGGTGAGCTGGCAGTGCAGACGCAACGCAGCGCCTGGTTAGCAGGCTGTGCGGGGTCAGCCCCGGGCCCCGCCATCCCTCGCTACAGGGCTGAGTCACATCAACCCTCATTTGTACCCGTTTCCCCTGGAAAACGCTACTGCGAGAGAAGTTTTGGAGGGCTGCGTAGGTGACGTCTGCACAAAGCTTTGAGACTCAGCCCAGAGCAAGCGCCGCCCCGCACCGCTACCGCCACCGCATCGCCTCCGGCTGCTGGAGCAGCTTTTCCCTGGGATTTGGTTTGGGGTGAGGGATTTCCTATTTTCTCCCAGTCATCCTGGAGGATTTCCCCCTGTTCCTCCCGGGAAGTTTCTCCACATGCACCGCCACCTCCCCAGCGCCCCCGGGAGGGACCCGGCTTGGGGACCGGCACCGGGACGGGGTGGGGGGGAGCCGAAGCGGGATGGCACCTGCCCTTTTGGGGTGCGGGAGGATGCGCAGAGCTAGAAAGAAAACAGAAAAGAGATGCGGGAGCTCCTCACCGGTTTCCCATCGCTGCGCTCTGGCAGGAGGATGCTGCCCGGCCCCGGCCGCAGCGGCAGGAGCCGGGGAGCCCCCTCGGG
>NW_008824238.1:8821034-8822182 GCF_000699105.1 Pygoscelis adeliae | reverse complement strand
CCCGGCCGCCGGGGCCGGCGGCACGTCGGGGCGCGCCTCTGGGAGAGCCCGCAGGGACGGGACCTCCCCGGGGCGGGGAGGGGAAAAACATCCCCGGGGGTAATTTGGGCTCCCTGCGGCTCTGGGTGTCCGCGGCCGTGGGTGCCCCCCCGCCCCGGTAAGCGCTGAGGGAGGCGGAGCAGCCCTCAGGCGTCTAGGCAAGAAAGTCTATCAAGCCATGGTTACTTTGCAGCTTTTATTAAAAATATAAATATTAAACATTCTCTTACACAACAAAATCGACCGAGCGCTGAAAAGATGTTTTATTGTGAAAATGTTTACAGGAAAAAAAGTGGATTTAAAGTAGCTTACAGAGATTCCCCCTCCCACCTCCCTGCCCCCAGCAGAAAAGTTATCTGTCTTCTTGGCACCATTTCTTCCAATGCTCACACATCCCTACGTAGCGATGGCACTAGAATAACTGGGAAATGGAGAAATAAATAAAGGTAGGGGAGGTTACGAACGACACTCGTGTTTCTGCACAATTGGTACACGGTTGTGCATGCTAGTCAAGGGACAGAGGCTGTTCGGAGTACACCCTTCTAGGTTTAAAGCTATATAAAAATAAAGAGATGACATCAGAGCAGCACTATGGTACATCGGACGGTGTAATTATTCTTGTGCTAACTGCGGAATCTCTTTGGCAAGGCGGGGAGGGGCCGTTTCATTTCCCGATTATCTCCATCAGTTTCCTGTTGCTGTGAGCTTGCTGCGCTAACTGCTCGGCTCGGGCCATCTCCAAGACTTCTCGCAGGAGGTGGAAAGTCAGATCCAGAGAAATAGGGGGCTCCTCCCCCCTCCCCCCCCCCCCCGCCCCCCCCCTCGGCTGCCCCCGCCGCGGGGCTCCCCAGCGAGCGCTCGGGCAGCTGCTGCAGCTGTTGCATCGCCGCCCGGAAAAAGTTGCTGGCGGAGGCTTCGGGCTGTAGGTGGCTGGTGCTGCTGGAAGAGGCGGAGAAAGAGCCAACGGGCCTCTTGTTGAGGTTGCCCAGGCGCAGGAAATACTCTTCTCCCATGCGGAGCAGGACGGGCAGAGTTCGCTGCTGCTGCTGCTGCTGCTGCTGCTGCTGCTGCTGGAAGAAACCCGGCTGGGGGGGCGCCCCGCGGGCGGC
>NW_008824238.1:8799649-8819297 GCF_000699105.1 Pygoscelis adeliae | reverse complement strand
CTCCCCTGCCACCTCCGGCACCGCCGCCTGCTCGTCCCGGCCCTGCCTCCACGCTGCCGGCTCCCACTCCCTCGTTCTGGCCCTTGCTTCTCTCCATTGCCTTCCCGCTTCTTGCGTGGAGGTAGCAACTGCTCTTTTTGCTTGTTTCCCCCTCCTCAACACTACTAGCTGACCTTCCCTACCTCTTCACCCCCCTGGCCGTGTGTTTCCCTGTTTGCGCTCCTCAGCTAAGGCCCTACCCTCCAGGGTGTCCTAATCCCGTGTTGAGCTCCCTTTGAAGTGCTCTCCCGCCCCCCATTATGTTTGCAGGCTCCAGACCATGTTCCACCAATGCCTCCAGCTGGGTTGCTTACCCTCAGATCTCCTCTTCCAGGAGGTAGCGCTGCCTATAGAAATAACTTCTGCCCAACACCCATTCCACGTGTAATGCGCGTTCTTCAGTTTTTGCATCCCATCAGCTTTGCCACTGCATCTCAGTCCTGCTTCTCCACTGCCTCGGTTGCAACATTAATCATGTCCTTCCTTTTAAATTGGAAAAATGTACTGAAAACTTACTGGTTTTATGCTGCCTAGACTGTAAATGCTTGGGGTCATGCACCTGCATGTCTCCCACCGCAGTGAGGAGTTTCAACAGACCACGGAAGGTGGGTCGTATGCTATTGATGCTAATTCAGTGACGAATCTGAAATCCATTTCCTTAATAAAATAACAAAGTTCAAACAATGTAATGTATGAGGTTGGCCACGGCCCAGTTCCGAGCATCTCCTTGGGGATGCTGTACACTTTAGTTTTTGTTATACCTACCTCCAGCCTCGGACGCTGTTGGTGAAGTGCCAAGGAATCAGATCTTGTGCATCATAAAGAAACAAATGGAAAAACAAGTAGTAATACCAGAGATTTATCTCTGCATTACCTCTGTTAGTTCAGGCATTCATGAACTGAAATGCGTATTACAACGAAAACAGAACAGAATATATTGTGTAGATAGTCACAGCAGAAGCTATTTGTATGCTTTTAAAGCATGTCAGCACGGCTTTCAGTGAGAACAACATGAGCTTCAAAGAAACAGGAGCTAAGTTCAATCGGTTGATGGAAAATGCAAGAGGCGCTTATTAACCTCAAACCCTCCAGATGTGCTCTGGGGTGGGTTTTATCACAGTGTCTCCATTTTTAGGTTTAATATACCTTTTAAAGACACAACACCTCTTAAAATAATGTGATCATAAATGTAAAGAAGGAAGCATTCTGATCCAAATACATTTTTTTAGAGTCGTGGGTGAGATCTGAATAAGACATAAAGCTGCATTTCTCCAAAAGATTGATGCCAGTGAGAATTGGTTCAGATAATTTTATGTTTTTCATCATTTACAATATTGTTTAGGTCCCTTTAGGCAGACAGTTTCATCCCTTGACGAATTACAGGGATAGCAAATAGAGCATAGGAGTGGGCTAGGAGAGCTCCTGCAATTTTCACAAGATCTGTACAACCTGCCAGGTTCTTCTTCCCTTTTTCCTGACCGCTGGCTCTGAGCAGGGTCTGCAGTGTCTCACACATGCTTGTTTCTAAACCAGCATGGTCATATTACCCCACTTTCCCCGTAGATCCTGAGTGATGTGTGAGAGGGCTTGCAACAATTTAAATGCAGGGAAGACCATGAGGCATTTGGACATCTTGATAATGAGGAATGTAAAATATCACAGACAGATACACAAACCAAAAACTGCTTCCCTCAGCACTTCAAATGCAGAACTGACTGCCTAGGAACACAGAAGTCCTTTCTCCAAGGAGTCACTAGCTTCTGGGTGAAATCTCAGCTGTTACTCCTGAAGGAGATTACAACAGAAGAAATCCTGGATTCTCACCGCAGTGGTGAAAGAGAGAGACAAGGCAGATATCAGGTATATCCGGATTAGAGTTTTAGGTTTAGTGATACAGTTTGAGATTAGCATACTCTTCATAAGAAAAGTATTCATATTTGACTCATTCTGCAAACACCGGAGACAAATACAATTTTTGCAGTGAATCACAAAATAACATTGTCTAGGAATAAAAAGAGTTAGCGAGGCCCATCTCCTCTCTGCTGACTTGGGTTGGGTGCACCTGCCCTTTAGCCTTAGTGATCTCAAACTCAGGCACCTACTGAAAGGCAATTATAGCTACTCTGCTGTAGCTAATGGAAAGCAAAAGCATGCCCAGAGCATGATACATCCCATCACAAAATAGTACCTTCAGGCTTCTGGAGAAGCTCACCTCATTCCCTTGTCTATAAAGGGAATGCAGACAACTACCTTAGCCTACTCACTGAATTTTTAGATAGCTAATGCGAGGCGAGAAGAATCCCCTCCTCACTGATTGACCATAGCAGAGAGATCACGCAGTTCTAAAAACAGCAACACAGGAGTGATGATGTTAAACTGAGGGCATGGCTCTTGCCCCAGGTATTTTTGAAGATGTCCAACCGCAAACATGGAAGAACACACACTAGGTGTAGGTCAGCTTTCTACCATGGTGCAATATTTCATTACCACTCCAGCTTTTGTCGGAAGGTGGTAAGGGTCTCTGGTGTTGTTGAGTTCAGCAAACTTTTCCACGTCATCTCGCGTAACCACTTCATGTGATCACCATCGTTACTCAGTCCCTGTGATCAGCTCTCTAACATGCAATCTTACATTCTATGACTGCTTCGGGTGAACTCGGTGCATCTCGCCTACTCTGAGGTGCCAGCAATCATACACTGGCATATCTATACATTACATTTCCATTTCACCCTTTGGTACTCCTGATACTAAGAAATCTAAATCTGACGGTCATAAATGTTATGGATTCTAGGGCAATCTAGAGAAAAAGAAAAAAATTCAAGGTATCTTACTACGCCTGAAGGTGATAAGTCATTTTAAGAACAAAATACATTTGCCTATTATTCCTCAGCAGACTGAATTTGCCAGACTAATCATAGAGAAGCTCCATTAAAGTGAGTTATAAAAATCAATAAAAATAAATCAATTAAATACAAAAGAGTACGTTCTAGGTCAGGATGAAGAACAAAACTGACAAGGACGTCAGCTATCTGCCCTTTCTTCTGACCCCAGAAGTCTTCAAAATTCTCTCACTCAGTTTTAATTTCTCTTTCAAATTTTCAGTGACCTCAGTCTGGGAAGGGACTCACATGTTCATGTCACAGGGATTTTCTGTGGTACGTCTCACCATCACATCAGAGCTCCACCTATAACTTATAACCGGTTTTCCTACAGTCCTGTGAGAGAGAGAGGAAAGCACCTTAATTTCCCAAACTTTCCAGTGGAGAAAACCAACATGAGATGGTGATAAGATTTATCCAGTATCCCTCAAGGATTTGTGTACAAGGCAGGAGTGAATGTTGCATTTTCCGAGACCAAGTTCATAAGCTCAACCAGAGGACTATTTTCATTCACAACTTCATGTTCATACTCTTGATCCCAGACGGCTGCCCACAAGACACAATTTTATGGGCTGGGGGTCCCAGCAGAAGGAAAAATTCCTCAGGAATATCCTCTCGGTTCCACTGTGTCTGGGAAGAACGCAGCCGTTCACAGCGGCTCATACACGGGTGGATTTGCAAGGATGGTTTTCCTCCCAAGGCCTGACCCCCAGCTGAGCAGAGGCCAGCACACACCACTCAGGAATCTCAATCATGGGCCTTCTGCCCCAGCAAGAGCCTTCCCTGTGCCCAAAGCCCCGCACGCCCCGGGGGGCTATTCCCACCAGCGTGTGTAACACGGACAGGAGCTGCACCCGTACCCTCTTGGACATCAAGAAAAAGCACTTTTGGAGGGCTCACGGCCTCACTTTCTCCTTCTGAGCAGTGAAGCGAAGTTGCAGATGCAGGCTGGGAGAAGCATGCAGGCAGCAAGGGCTGCGCCTCTCTCCTCCTGACAGCTCTCATCCAGGGAGGCAACAGCTGACCTTTATATTTACCTCACAAGACTTGTCAGTTGCTATTCTTGCTCTCGAATAAGGACTGGAGAAGGCTGCATGGGTACATGTGCAAGCCCTCCATGCCGTTAACAATAAAGCTGCAGGAACTAATCTCACAATTATTACTAGCAACAAGTAAATCCATCAAAGAAGCACGCCTTGAGAGCGCCGAGCAATGGGTATTCCTGGTTGTCTTGGAATACCCCCAGACAGGGTACATTTGGCCGTGAGAGAAATTTTGCTGTTTAGCTGAGCATCCAAACTGTCTGTCTGCCTTTGGCACAGACCGGGGCAAGGACAAGGGTTTGGGTTTGCATCTTGCACGCATATGGAACAACCCACTGAAATCTCCAGGTTCACCCTAGTTCGCAGTGGCAGAGACAAGGACACACAACCTGTATGGGCAGCAGAGTACGGGGGAATGCTGAACCAGAGGAGGGCAGGCGTCGGGCACACGGGCCAAGCCACCAGCCAAGGGGAGGTGGGGGAGACCAGGGGTGGGCCTGCAGGGAAGGGCAGGTGGGAATGCCTCTCCCCTCTCCCCAGGCACGTCCGTGCCCCTGGGAGGTTAGAGCCCAGAGCCGTCCCTTTACTCGGCGCTGAGAGAGGGGCACAGAGGGGAGCCCACAATGCTGTGACCATATTGCAGATGGCTGCTTGCAGGCTTGTTCCAGGGAGTCTGTGAGGAACCATCCACCGAAGGCCAGGAGCAGATGAGAGCCTGTTTGTACAGCTAGGACCTCCCAACGAGGCTACTGAGACAGTGATGGCTTCAGCCACCAAACACACCCTTGACGCCAGGGACCTTGCCTTCCTCTCATCACATGCAGCACCAGGCCTGCTGTTAGCCATTAGCGTCAGCAGCAATATTTAGTTCATCCAGCTCTAAAGTTGTAGCCATGTCACAAGCATGGGGAAACCACGCTGCTGGGGTGACGGATCTGGGCGTCACTATGAAAAACAAGAGAAGCATTTGAGCACAGCTGGGCTGCTGTGGCATTTTCCAGCATCCAGGCAGAAGCAATTTGAGCAAATTGCTGGGGCTATGTTTTTTCAGTGGCCAACCCACTGCTGTCCCACTGGAGGAGAAGATAACAGAAGAAAAGTTGGAGTTGGAATTTGCAGAAAGCGAAACCCTCTCTCAATGGCAAAACATCCACCATGTGTGTTTGTTGTGAACAAGGATTTCCTTTGTAATGTGAGACACGTGATACATTCACATGTAAGAGCATATACAACATGAGAATGAGACTGAGAAGTGAAAACTGAGTAGAGAGGGAAAATGATCAGTGCAATTTAAAGGAGGTTTGTGATACCAAGGGCAACTCCTGCTCCTGGAATCCTGTTACAACCTCAACTGTTGCTAAAAAAAAAAAGAAAGTTCAGCCTTCAAGCTTGAAGACATCATCCAGCTATACCGTCAGGGCTGAGAATCCCCAAATAAACACCAGAAGAGCTGAGAATGTCATCTTCTTTAAAAATCTCATGATTCTGAAAACAATCTCATATCTGGGGGAGAAGGAGATGGGGGCAGCACGATTTTGGAATACTTGAGGCTAGAGATGTTGCAACTGCCTTCTCCTTTCAAGTGAGGAAATATGGGAAGAAATACAAACACACTATCTGTCTTGAATGGCTGGGCAATGGGCTAAATATAGAATCTGCTCTGTCCTACTTAAGTTATGACTAATGCTAAACAATTAGAAATTCAGATGTCTGCATATTTGAAGGAGCAAACATCTCTAATGCACCATTTGTTGTTCATTAAAAAATGGAAGAATCAAAGTCTCTCTAAGCTCCAACTAGGCTGCACTTATCAACAGGTGCGTGTTGCTGGAAGTGGAGCCCCATGAGACTAATTGCAAGGGATAATGAACAAGATGAGGCGTTTCTTGGAAAAAAAGATTGTTATCTTTATAATGACCATACTCATGCCAAAGACTGCAAATTCGTTAGGGAAAGGACTTTCTTTTTTGTTCCATGCCTGCCTGGTGTCTAGCACAGCGGCGCCCTAGTCTGTGACTAGGAATCCTAAGTGTTACTGCAATTCAAGCAGTACATTATAGTAAATAGTAGTATTAAATTAGCTGGGAACATGAAGGTGGTTTTCACCAGCATCTCTGATGTACAGGATCAACAAACATTTCTCTAAGCCAGAGGCCAATGGAGTTTTATTTGAAAACACTTCATTTTTATGAGGAGAAGACAATGCTAATACAAAACTACAGCTTGCTCTCAGGAATTTGGCAGGACTTCTTGTCTGGTTCCTCTAATTCAGGGCTGCAGTGTCTGGAAGCACTGGAGTGGGTTTTGATATAGCCAAGATGAAAGACTGGGTGAAGGAATCAAAGTACAGAATAAAAACACAAATCATGCCAGCCACTAAATGGAAGAAATGATCAGTCTCGACCGGTCAAAATTTCCAGATTTCTCAACCGTTCCCATTCTTACTGTGGGTTACTGCTATTGCAAAGCATATACTTAATGAATTTCTTTACTGGATGGTTTCCTTCATCTCTCTTCTGCTTCATCATCATTACGGATGTAATGACAGGGGCTACAGATGGCACTGCCACACACACATCATCATATATTATTCTTTTAGCAAAAGAGGAAGATTTTAGTCTGGAAGAAAATACTGGCTTTATTCTTAACTCCTGATGTTGGGAGAGCAAAGACGAGTGGCAATAGAGGTATTGTAGCTGCTTGTCTACAACTAGGAGCTTCCGGTAAACTTAGAAGCAGGTATATTGTCGGCCTGAGTTTGTCATAAAAACCCCTCTATTCCAGGCTAGTGGATATGAAAATCAAGTAAGACGGACTATGAATATTCCTAGGCACTAAGTGTTTGATTTCTCCTTCACCAGGAAACAGTGGTGCCAGTGGCCTGACATCAGGCCACTTGATAAGAAGCAGATCTCAAACTGCTTTGCAAATATTACCGCTGAATTTAATGAAGTTAATGAATAGCCATATATAACTAATTTTGTTTAGCACTGAAATGCATTCTGTACTGAGATAGTCCAACACCACCCAGAATCAAGGCCCACAGACTGGGCTAAAACTAGAACCAGGACATGTGTATAGATACTGGATCCAAGCGAGGCTGCAGGACGGGTGTGTTACGGGCAAGCCTACCTCTTGTAATGGGTGCAGAGATGCTTGGAGTACCCAAGCTTGCATCATACTGCTCTGGCAATGCAATGCCGCATCTCATGTAAGATTCTTGCTGAGGGCTGGTGGCTCCTCACTTTTCTTTGCAAGAGCAGGCACATGGGTTTGGAGCAGTAGTAGCTCAGCACTCTCTCACTGTGCTCTGCTGTACATGTCCTTGGATCAACAGTTAAACTGAAACTTGGCTAAAACCATCTGGAAAAATGCCAAGAGCTCTTCAGCACCCATCTCTGACATAACCTGGCTCATCCGGATGAAGTTTTTACTAAATGACAGAGGAAGGATGAGATTTTAGGAGGGAATAACTCAAGCAGAGAGCCATAGGGTGGCCTCAAAGACATTAGAAGCTACAAGTTCAAAGCTCCTCCTAGGATGCTTTCAAACGGGAGAAGACAGCTGCTACCAGAGGGGCCAAAGCTTTTTTTAAACTTAAAAAATATCATCAGACCTGTAATCAGTAAATAAAGTCTAATTTTAAGCAATACTTGAGTTGATAGTGTCTTTTTTGAGGCAGCCACATATATGGGCATACAAAGGTTGGGAATGTCCCTATAAGGCTTTTTCAGCTCCATTAGTGAAGGCTGTGTGAAAAATAATTTTAGAGCAGCCAAATTTAAGGTGTTAACAGTGAGTGCCATTGACCTTTAGGTGTTGCTGTAAGACAGCAGCGTGAATAATAATAAACTCCCTGAGGTTGTCTCTCTTCAGTTTTCTATGAGTATCTTGTGCTCAGGGAAGATTTTAAAAATCCTTGGCTCAACCAGACAGCTCATCTGAACCTCCAAAAGATGCCACCCCAGGAAGTCTGCTCAGCAAGGCCTCTACCATGAGAGACAGATTCAGAGGAACCTGGAAACATATCTAGTAAAAGTGTTGACACAAAACCACTTAGAGTTTAGTCAGAATTGCTCTTAGGCTTGAGACTGAGAAAGGTCTCCCCTTCTGCTAGAAGGAGAAGGAAGAGGGTCCCTGGATGTAATGTGGGGAGTACATCTCAGACCCTCATTTGTCCTACCTGTATTAATGATTCTGAGGGGGGAAAGGTACTGGTTTCCACTCAGAGGGGATGAAACTGTGCATTCTGAAATCTCGGGTTTTGACACTGACTGTAATTAAACTTGTTTTGGCCCCCAACTGAAAAGCACACACTTTCCTCCTATTTGTCTTGGCAGAGCTTTTGGCAGAGCTGTGTGATGGAGGCTGGCTGACTGTTGCAGAACAGGAATGGAAAGGAGATGCCAATAACAGGAAACTGATGAACTGGAAAAAAAGGGCAGCGGTAAGTGAACTGTCTTCTACATGTTAATAGGTGATTGAACTGCACCATCATGTCTTTATCATGTCAGCAAGAACCATGACAGTAGGTACATATGTGTGACCCAAGATACCCTCCAATTTCGTTACTACAGTGACTGTGCCTAAGCGGTGGAATTTGTCTCTGGATCCTTTTGCTATTTCTGTTAACAAACCAACCTCAAATTGAACAAATGAGCAAGAAGGAACATTGTGCATTTCACAACCAACCAACATTTCCAGCATAGCTCTATCTAGACCCCGGAAACACTCAAGTAAGTCCTTCAGGGAGCAAGGAAAGGAGGTATTAATCCATTCTGAGAGTGAAGGAATTGTGGCACAAGATTTTTTGTTGTAGCTGGGAACTGTGTCTCCTGCCGCAGGCACAGGACTATCCTCCCTCCTTCAGCTGCTTAGCGACATGTGAGGACAAACTTCTAATAAACAACACGTCCTAGATACCTATCTAAGGGGTAAATATCCCAGTTTTGGCCCCTCAGAACAGGTCTTCATTTCAAAAAATGAGCTACGTGATAATCCCTTCAAAAATCCATTAGAGTCAACACCAAGCAGAGTCAAAATCGGCTGATGGAAAACAAGGTGTTATTTGACTCTTCCTTTGTAGAGAATGAAAACAAAGTCCCAGTTTGGGATCCAGGCCAGATTTCAAATCTTGAACACCGTCCTGAAATGCAGCTTTGTCTCTCTGCATGATTCTGCTTGAGATACTACACAGAGCTTGAGGCAGAGCCGCCTCATGCTCCAAAGAACAAATGCCGTAGCTTAAATATCTTTACATGCTATCTATCATTATGACGGGAGCCACAAGGAATAAGTTTTCCATCTGCGTGTATTTCCACCACAGTATCACAGAGATCCTATTCAGTTTGACTTTTGTCTTCTAAGAATTGGACATGAACGATGCCAACTGCAGAGGAGTCACAGACAACAGTCTGGTGAATCTTTTCACGCTCATTGACACCTACTGATAACCAATCTCTGTTCATTACCAAAACCAGATAGTCTACTTATCCTTCAGCCTTCAGTTATGGCTAGGATGTTTTCAAGAATCTAAACTGAAGTAAATCTTGCAGTGGCTTGTCTCTTCTGACAGTGAATGAACCAGGTTGTTGTGAAATTGCAGCATCTATAACTCCTGGTGGTTTTGGAGAAATAAAGTAATATTTTGATATTTTGATAGTAGTCTTAGATGGGGCACTGGCCTTCTCCAGTTTGTCAGGCACAGCATCAGTATCATGCCACTACCCAGGATGCCAGTCTGAGACTGTATCTCCTGACTGCACTCATCCTGAGTTCATTTTCCCTTGGGAACTAACAGATGCCTCACTTACTAGCCATAAACTAGCTGTGTCTTCAACTGTACTCTCTTTCTGAGTGCTGAAGAAGTAACTATTACAGCGCTTACCATACTTCACAAATACAGCATGGGTCTGTCATTCATTTGACTGAGCCTTCAGTCAAATGGTGCTCTCTGCCCCCTGCTCCACGTGCTAGGGCTCGATCACGCAGCTCTCTGCGCAGGGGCTCTGATGGGAAGCGGTCTGTGGCTTAGGGACTTTGTGATCCAGCGACAGGCTTTGTGTTTAATAGAATAGAATTTTAATAGAATAATATAGAACTTTCTTTCATGAATCTGTCTGAACAACGATTGATTGAGAAGTGCTCTGTCTGTGAATGACATCTGCATTAAAAATAAACAAGCCCCATAACAGATCCTAACATGTAACATGACTGTGATAGGAAAAAGAGAACTTCAGTTATACAACCCATCTGTAAAACCGGCGAGATCCTTCTTTTCTTTTGCATCTGACAATGCTGCCCTTACACTGGAAAAGGAAGGAATTGATTTTATAATTGGTTGTAGAAGTTCTGATTCTTCCACAACATAAACAATGCAGATGATCACCCACAGCTCAGATTTCCAGTGGAAAGATCAGAAATTCCAGCAGTGCTTTGAAAGGCTGGTAGATTGCTTGCTTTTTGCCTCTAGCTGAGGAAATAACATCTCTCCGAGAAGAAGAGAAGAATGGAATGACCTTTATCCAAAAAGGCTAAGCTTCCCAATTCCCCATTATTCATTTATTTAGCTTGAATCATCCCATACCTACAGGTGGGAGCCAAGAGGTGGTGCTAGAACTCAGCTATCTTGTACCCAGCAAACTGTCTATTCCACCTGGGTTTCAGGTGGAAAGATGTAAAAGATGGCTGTGCTCACTATGCTTTACAATATTTCCAACCTATGTTGTTTAGTCTCTCTCAGCTGTCTGTGCTGTTAAGAGTATAACCTGCTTTGTAGTTTTAGGGGCTAGCTGTTCTGGAAAGCAATCATCCTCAGTTCTTCCTGCTCACTTCCTAGAGTTCTTGAAACTGTTTGCTCCTCGGCTACATCCAGAAGCACTCATTATCAATATAATGAGAACAACGACCTCAGATGCGAATATTCATGAGTTAATCTCGTCTCATTGTTCCTAAATTGAGCACTAGAGCAACACACTACCAAATATGCGTGAGTCAAATCATCCTTAAAACTAACACCAGGCCTTTCATCAGTGACAAATGTCCTACTTTGGGGATGAATTACCAGAAGCTCTTTCAGTGACAGTGAATCACACTATGTTTAGGGTTAAGGGCCTCGAGTAAGAAAGCAAGAAGAACACCGGAGTTACTTACAACATCACTGACAGGAGCATCTGCCATAGCTGAGGCTTTTCTTGCCCTACTGGTGTATGGCTGAACTGGGAAATCAATCCCCTGGGAATTGTTCCTTCTATGCAGCCAACCTCAAAGGGAAATTTTGCTGCTGCTTCCAGTGGAAATTTGAGCAATGCTAGGAAGAGCAGGTACGTCTCTGCTGAAAGAACCACACAGCGAGGTTTCAGCGGCAGTTCTGCAGCGCAGACCTTTCCAAATCAAACTAAGCAGAGACCACAAGAGCAGTGAATAACCATTTTTATTATCAGCTAACAGTATTTATCACTTGTTAACTGCACCACCCTTTAGCAATTGATTTTAAAAGGCCCCCAAAAGAACCCTCCTCTTACAGCTTCCAGTGTGTTTTCTATATTTACCTCCAGTAAAATCTGGACAATTAAGCCTCCGTCATCAACTTCATTTATTCTATGAAAACAGTCCACTAAAGTCTGTTACTTCAGAATCAACAAGAGGTAGCTAATAAATTGTAGCATCATGATCAATGATTAGGGAATTTCTTGAAGAGCTCCTAAACAATTAGCTGATAGAGCACTTGAAGTGAAATTTTCGTAAGCTGTTCATGAACAAACCTGGGTTTATTTCATCATAAAAAGAGCATACTGAGATAACAAATTCAAATGCTAGGATATTACGTAATTTATCATTATTATATTCTTATATAATTTGTATAACAGTGCATTGTTATGCACTAGACCAATTTTCTTTGGAACAAATGAATGTAACAGCCACCTTCCATTTTGGGATAAATGTAAGCATCAATTATAGTACTCTAGGGAATCAGACAATAAACGATACTATTCTCTGTCCCCAAAATGCACACACGTCACCAATAAAGCCATACATCAACATAACTAGCAGGGGAAGTTTATTGGATACTGTTTTTGGAAGGCTATCCATCTGAAAGAGGCTGAGAAGACTAAAGCTGCTGAGAAAGAAAAGCGGAAAAGCTCATGACATGATCAGAGCAAGCTCTGGGCACACAGCTCAGAGTACTCAGTACTGCAAATCTGACCTGGCGCCTGCCAGTATTGGATCAAAAGTGCTGCAGCCACCTGGTGCAAAGTGCTGCTGGATCAAAATTCTTCAGAAGCAAGTTAATTTTGTACCAGCAGGGTTTGTGCTGCTCTGGGTATCATCTGTTCCCCCTAAAGCTGGCACAGAAGATGGAGGCAGTATAAATACCACAGCACGTGATGCGAGTAATTTGACAGAAAAGGGAGGATATATTCATGCTCCAGCTGGATCAGTGGGTGATCTGGTGGTGAGCAGTTCTACCAGCAATGAATGTGGCACCACCACCAAAAAAAGGCAGAGGACTTTCAGGCTAAGAACTGACTGAAAAAGGAGTCCAAACTATGAACAATTATCCTTTGTTGCTTGATTCTTTCACCAAGGTTTTGACAAAGAAACACCATTTTGTCAGCTTTTATGTTTCAGTGGCTACGGACTCATGTCCAAATGGGGAACAATAGTAGATTTAGACTACAACAGAATATTTTGCTAAAAATAGCCCATTTGGCAACATATATCCAAGTTTCATAATAAAACAGTATCAGCGTAGTTATTTAGTATTTTTAATGAACTGAGAAGACCAATGCATTTCAAATAAGATACAAACCAGCAGATAAAGTGTTTTGAGCTCTCATGGTCCCTCTCCCTGCCAAAGAACACACAAATAAAACTAAGTCACAAGATTGGAGATTATTTCTTTCTTTTTTTTCCCTAAATCTATTCTGTTATGGAGCTATGTCCTAAAGGCCTTACTTCAGTAGAACATCCTTCACCATTTAGAGTTTGCCCATGACTTAGTGGAGGTAATCGGCGGATGTGTTTATCCCATAGGAAATACCTGGAGCCAGCATTTCCAGGTGCGTTATTTCATTAGCCATTGATGAACACTTGCTAATGCGTTATCACAAGAATTTACACCACCAGAAAGAGCACTTGGGGTGACCTACAGGCAGTTTTGTAGTTCCTGGTCTTTCCATAATTGTGTGCTCACTATTGTCTTTTTTGAGAAGTTTTATTTCCCACCTTTTTGTGGACAGCCACTTCCACCCTTGCATAAGAAACAAGAACTAGAGCTAAGCTAAGACTCGGAAGATCAATCCTCAGTTCCTTTGCTGCTGTCATCCTACGTGACTTTGGGCAAGCCATGTACTGTTTCAGTGCCTGACTTCCTTAACCCTGAAATATTCTTTCTGAAGATGCTTGCAGTAAAGAATATACGGTACACAGATGTTACGGTCCTGGGAGCCCTATGACCCTACATGAGATACGCATGGCCCAGTAGCTTCCTAGGTCATCTCAGCTGTGCCAGTCACCCTGTGCTGTGATCTCTCCTCCCCTCCTACCAGGTTTATTTTGGAGCTCACAGATGGATGTCTCAGTAGAATGCCTCTAATCAGGCACAATATTTTGCATGTAGTTAATCATTCATATGGGACTCTACATTTCAAACAGTTCAGATTTTCCTAATTAATGTTTTGCATCATGATCGTATTTACAGTAATTGGGACTGATATTTGAAGTACAGTAAAAGCTGTCATCTCATTCCCTCCTAAAGAACCCAATTACCTTCATTTGTTAGCAAATTCATACTAACATTTGGGTTTATTACACTTGACAATATAAAGCCAGCTCCCTCCATGACACAGTTCAGCAGAGTGTCATCAGCTCAGGCCTAAAAGACTCTGCAGACCTAGCCTTGGAAGCTAGACTTGGGAGTGCCTTCCTGACTTATATCCTGACAGCAAAATCAATCAAAAAGTGTCTCCAGAACAAGAATTTCCCTTGTGCCCATGCTAGACTTCAGCCCATGACTACTGAGGAAGATGACAGCTTTTGTAATCAGCCATTTCTCTGACGTTCGTGTGCTACAGGAGACAGCTTGTGCCCAGGTTCACTCAGCCCAACTTCCACCTAATTCCTCGTGCCTAGTGTTTTCAATTAGCACCTCTGAAGACCTACAGCCAGCCAAGAGGAAATACTAGGCACAGAAACTGGGGCAAAAGTCAGACCACATGAACCAAGGCATTAGTCTTTTCGAGTTTTCACATCTCTGGATTATAGTCCTAAAGGACAGCTGCAGAGTGGCACGTGCTACTCATGTCATTGAAAGCCATAGCTGCCATTGCATCCTAAAGTTAATTTCATGATCAGGTGTTAAAATGCACTGGTGTATATGGCTATGTCATATAGCCATATACGCCTCAGCAAGGTGTTTACAAGTATGCTGTACGGGCACTGCAGAGCGAGTCAGCCATTCCACAGACGGGAAAGGGGATGGAAGAGTGCCATACTCGTTTCTCATTCTGGGAAGTCCTGTTTCAGCTACTGATTATTACCTAATAACCTAATCAGCAGTAACAGCAATATTTGGCACTTAAAAACACTTTATATTCAAGGAGCTACACAAGCAGATTAGGTAGAAAATTAATCCCTAAATAATTATCAAAGGAAGCAAGCAAAAACAACATTTTAGGACCAGAAAACAGAGCTACAGAAGCAAGGTCAGATCATTAGAGCACAGTCATCCATTTGTTGTGGCTTTCTGTAGGGAGACAGGTGTTTTTCAACAGGGAAATAAGGTAAACTATGATTTTAACAGATGTTAGTGGGTCAAGGTCAGGCCTAGTGGGATGCTTTGAGTTGCCTAATTAACAAACATTTAAACACTAAGAAAAAAAATGTTTACATCACACTCACCCCAGCTACAGCAGAGGTTTAAAATGGGCTTGTTACAGTGTGTTAGTGAGCACCAAAGATGCCTCCCTGTCTGGGGTAAGCAAGATGTGAAAGAAAAACAGAAATCAGGAGGTCCCACCCTTCCCACCTACCTACTGAGAAAACCAAATTTGTCTCTGCATGAAATTTCAGCACAAAGTTTTCCAACTGAAATCAGTTCCATGATTCAACAGTTCAATAAGCAGAAACCTCTCTCTCTTGGTAATTTTCCCAAGAGTTTCCTCCAACTATTTTAGCTCTTAATTTATCTCTCTCTCTCTTTTCTTTTCTTTTCTTTTTTTTTTTTTTTTTGCTACAAGCAACTTCTTCCCCAAGCACCTATCTACAATTGAATCCTACTCTAAATTCATGTCAAGATCAGCTTATGTATTCATTGCTGAATGAATTTCAAATATGTGCTTCTTGTGTTCCTTTCCCAACAGGATAGAGAGGCCTCTTGAGTTGCTTTAAATGTCTCATTACAAATGCTTCATTAGAAACTACGTCACAGATTGTGTCAATCTGGTCCACACTTTCATGCCAAAAAGTAAAGACTTTCAAGCTGTGCCTTTCTTACCATTAAGTTTCCAATCTGTTTTTAGAATCTCAATCAGTTCTTTAAGGAATGCAAATGTTACTTCTCCCTTTAGTGCTGAAACTAGCCATTGGGAAATTCACATGCATAATGTTTTCCTGTTCCTGCATGTATTGAAACAATAATCAATGCTGGAAGGGCAGACTACTTTCTATATCTTTTCTGAAGGACGCGCAGACCTTCTACACTCATAGGGACAGACCACCTCCTTCACATTGTGTGAACAGAAATAATTCAGTTGAAATCAATATTACATGTGACAAGAGTTTAATCAAAATCAGTGTGAGAAGCTTAAGTCTATTGGGGCTGAAGCTGATCTTACAATAATGTAACATGAGTCGAGTTTCTTTGAGCCTGTTTTTCCCCTCAGCCAGACCTGGTTTACACCACCATAAACATACTTACTTCAAGGGACAACTCTTAACTGCTACTTTCTGCTTAGTGCAACTTGGCTCCATTATTGTTTCCTACATACTCAGGAGTCCTACCTGCTTTACAGACATTGTGAACCTCAGTTTTGTCAGTAATTCTTACTATGCTCTCTTATATCCAAATGGTGGAGGCCTTCTGCTTCTGTGGCTTCTGAACCATGAGGTGAAATATGGATTATTTTGTTTGCTACTAATTCAGCCTTGGAAGCTGAGTAACTCATTAAAAGCTCTTATTTGGTGTGAAACCATAAAGAACTAGTACAGAAAAGCATTCTCATGCAGATGATCAGCAGTAAAAATAGAGGCAATCAGTGAAAATGTGAGATGGAAAACTCAGCACCTCAGATGTGGGAAGCTCAAACCAAGTAAAAATAGGAGGTAGCGTATACAAAATACAACACAAATTATTCCTTGTTGACTGTGGCAGAGCAGAAGGTAGATAGGACACCCATGCTGCTGACAGCTGTGCACCCAGACGGCCTCACCTGTCTGATGGTCCTGGCTGAGATACACCAGACCATCGTCTTGCCTCAAGGTAGGATCACAGAGACTCTCTTTTCTTTTCTTTTCTTTTCATAGAATAATAGAATCATAGAATCATAGAATAGATTGGGTTGGAAGGGACCTCTAAAGGTCATCTAGTCCAACCCCCCTGCCGTGGGCAGGGACATCTTCAACTAGATCAGGTTGCTCAGAGCCCCGTCCAACCTGACCTTGAATGGTTCCAGGGATGGGGCATCCACCACCTCTCTGGGCAACCCATTCCAGTGCTTCACCACACTCATTGAAAAAATTTCTTCCTTCTATCTAGTCTAAATCTACCCTCTTTTAGTTTAAAACCATTCCCCCTCGTCCTATCACAACAGGCCGTACTAAAAAGTCTGTCCCCATCTTTCTTTTAAGCCCCCTTTAAGTATTGAAAGGCTGCAATAAGGTCTCCCTGGAGCCTGGTTCTTCTCCAGGCTGAACAACCCCAACTCTCTCAGCCTTTCTTCATAGGAGAGGTGTTCCATCCCCCTGATCATTTTTGTGACCCTCCTCTGGACCTGCTCCAACAGGTCCGTGTCTTTCCTGTGCTGAGGGCTCCAGAGCTGGGCACCGTACTCCAGGTGAGGTCTCACCAGAGCAGAGTAGAGGGGCAGAATCACCTCCCTCGACCTGCTGGCCACGCTTCTTTTGATGCAGCCCGGGGTACAGCTGGCCTTCTGGGCTGCGAGCGCACATTGCTGGCTCATGTCCAGCTTTTCATCCACCAGTACCCCCAAGTCGTTCTCAGTGGGGCTGCTCGCAACCCCTTCACCCTCCAGCCTGTATTGATACTGGGGGTTGCCCCGAACCACATATCGATCTTTCCTTACCATTGCCAAGGTTTCCTTACACCTAACCGCAATATTCACACAGCCCATGAGTTTTCATCTTATCAAAATATTATTTGGAGACCATGACTGTGTCTCATTCAGTTTTCTTGGTATTAACCCCTGTCAGTTGCGTTCGTCTATCCACATACACTCTGTTTCCTAAAACTGCATCGCTCATACTACCCTTCTCTAGACTCTACATCTGTCTTGCAGGATGGTGGACACAAGACTGGACACAAGACTAAGGTGAAGCCTTATCAGTAGTGAGTAAAGCACTCCTTTTCATAAATCCTGGTGTGATATCTGCTTTTTTATTCAAACAATGTGACATGGTTGATGTAAATTCAGTTGTGATCTGCTGTAATCCCTAGACTTTTTCAGAAAATCTGTGTCTACTGAATACCCTCATTTTAGGTTTGTGCATTTTTCTTCCTAATTACAGAACTTTGTTTATTAGGCTGCAGCTTTTTAGCCCAGCAGTGTTTTTTTTTCAGATTGTCAGTAACACTTAAGTTCTTTGCCACTTACGCTGCCCCTCCCAGATGGGTGTCATATGCAGGTTTAACAGGTATATTCTCTATTCCATCATCCAAACCATTAACGAAATACTGAATATCAAGCCCAGGTTATAACTCCTTGAGCACATCTTCTCAGTTGGGAAGGTAATTATAACTACTCTCTGATCAAGTTTTTTTAAACCAGATTTGCACTGGCTGTGTTGCATTTTCATCTAGAGCAATCTTTTTCAACCTTATTCAACAAGAACCGCTCAACCTTTTGAAAAAAAAAAAACAACTATGGACCATCTTGTGCAATGACAGTACATGAGATTTAGGTGTGGTGAAAACTAGATGAAAGCTTATTTCTCCTCCCTCCTTGTTTTGCATTCCCAGCATGCATAGGAGTGTGCACACATTTCTTTTTAACTGTTGTTAGTAACCATTTTGCAACTCACCTCTGATATCTCACAAAAGACTAGACGTCAGTCCACAGACTACCAGAAAGAAACTTGAACTAGACAAGGTTCCCCTATACTGCTTAAGACAAATACCCCTGAGACAGTGTCAAAAGTCTATCGGAGTCAAGTTTCATCTGTTGCTTCTTGATTAACCCCCTCCCCAGGTTCTGGAGAAAAGGGAGAGTTCATACATTTTGTGTCCCAATGTCACAAATACTTTGGCTAAGAGGCAGTAGGATCCTGACAACTATATGCTTTCTTAGGTTTATATGATTTCAGGAATTGCTGGGAAAAAACACAATAGCTCAGAGTGGTGTTAGGGATTGCTAAGTGCTGGAAACTGTAAGAAGGTGGTGTTCCCAAAGACAGCACACCGTCCTGCATTGCTCTCAAGAGCAATCTGCTACAAAATCCAAAGCTGAGGCATGCTTCATATTGCTATGGCAATGGCTGTGCATGTCCATCTCACTTTCAGAGATTAAGTTTATCGCAAATGCTGAGAGCCTCAAGCCTTCAGCAGACATATCACCTTCTTTGGCTGGAAGAGTTAACCCTGATCTTGTGACCACAGATTACATATTATGTTATGCACTATGCTGTCACAGATGTTTTAACACTTTTGTATGCCTGACATGAGTAGGAGGATCCTCAAGGGAAGCTGTAACCACAAATATATTACACTTAAACTTGGAGGAGAGGCCATGCAACATCTAATTAGATTTTCCTCATTTCTTCCTTACATTTGGCCAGTTGGGATGTTATGAAGTTTCATAACATCTTAACTGAAAGCAAGGACTGTTTTCTGTTGGTGTTGTTTTCTTCCTAGCTGACTAAATGTCAATTAGGTAGCGGAAGAAATTTAATTGAGTTGTGCTGAGGTCTCCAATGACTAACAAGTCTGCTCCTGAGCTCTGGAAGAAAACATTATATCACCTGTGACGTTTGTCATCCCAAGGATGAGGCAGCGGAGCCGAAGGAGCACTGGAACATGTACAGCTGGATTTCTTCTTTTCCAGATGAGGCCCAGGCAGCATAGCCCATGTATACACTGTCTTAAAGAGAACAGGGTAGTAAAGGCCTCCAAAACAACACATCCGTAGCTCATCACAGAAATTACAGAGTGCTAACATTTACGAGTCCCAAAGCTTGAGCACAGGGTTTTGAACATACTGATTTAAATGCTTTGTTGAGGATGTGTAGACCCCTGGGATGGTGTTTACTGAGCTCATTTGGGAACCAGCAGCAGTCTGGCTGTATCGGCTACGCACTACACCCACATCTGCTAACCTTGCTGAGAAGTGGGACTTCTTAGCTCCTATAGAGGACACAAGCCAGTACTGCCTTACAGGACTGCCAATGGGACGACCATATACGAGAAGGGCCGGAAGGAGGATCCGGGGAACTACAGGCCTGTCAGCCTGACCT
>NW_008824238.1:8775592-8798409 GCF_000699105.1 Pygoscelis adeliae | reverse complement strand
CTATGATTCTATGATTATGGTTTAGTGGGCATGGTGGTGTTGGGTTGACGGTTGGACTCGATGATCTTAGAGGTCTTTTCCAACCTTAATGATTCTATGATTCTATGATTGTCCTGTACATTGTGGAGGTACCAGTCAGGTCAGAGAACTTGACCCACGAATTTCTGCATTTTGTTCCTTTGCATAGCTTAGATGTATCCTCCAAAAATCAGCTTGCGCCCCAGTTATGGCCTGCTTTTGCTACTTTGACAATAAAAAGATCCCTTTAAATGAACGTAAAATAAAGTGTTATTCACTGTAAGGTACCTCTGCATTGCCACAGCAGCACTGAAGAACCTTTATGTTACTGAAAAGAAACAATTTGACTGTACAGTCCAGACCTAGGCACATCTTACAGTTGCCATTAAGTTGTGGCTGAACCCTGCCCTTAGTCACAGGGCAGTGAGGGTGGAGCAGCAGTCTGCAGTCCGTGGAAGAACACGGGCAGGGTACTACAGAGCACACTGCTCTCCCTGAGGTACCAGATGCTAAAAAGCTGAATCACCTTTGCACAATTTGAGTTTTACAGCTGTGGAGGGTAATGTAGCCTCCTAGGAGCAGAAGACTAGTCCTAGCCTATGGCACAGCCCTCGGTGCTCCAGCGAAGCTCCTCTCCTGGATCACCCGTACAGCTGGCGTTGTAACTAAGACATCTGATCCACTGAAAAGTGGCTTTGATCCATTGAGCTCTCTATTCTGGTGGGGAAAGGCATAAGAAGATGTGGGTGCCAGAGGCAAACGTGGGCCGCACAGCTCCAAGTCAGAGCAGAGACACACTCGTTTTTATCATGAAACAGGGTAACCATTGTCACAGACTGGCTGGTCAAGAGCTAGGCTCTCCAGTTCTCAAGTGTTTTCAGAACAAGACTCAGTGCCTTTCTGGGAGGTCTTTCATCAAATATGTTACTGAATTCAACTTAGAGGTGACAATGACCTGCATGCATGTGATGCACAAAGGGTTTCAGGCTAGATGATCTAAAGATGCTTTCTGGCCTTAAATAACATCCATCTTCATACCTATTTTGTCCTTGATGGTGCAGAACCAGCAGTAGGGACCGGCCTTGAGAAATACACCTACTATCTCTCTTCTGATGTTAGCTTTTCTAGAAAACGTTTTATATTTTTAAACTGACATTGTCTTCACCATAAATGTTTTCTACCAGAGGTTCACAAGCAAGTATGGGCCCATTCACATAATTTTCAAACTCGCTGCCATTATTAATTCAGATTTTGTTTGTGTTTAAAAAATAATGTATTGATGCACTGAATTTTTGAATGACTCATCTAATTCTCTGAGTAGGTGGATTGTATGCCTTCACGCAGTAAAAGTATATTTTAATCTCAGCCATCGAATTCTTTTAATCTTCAAAGGTGGAATGACACAATCCAGCAGTGCTGTTTGAATTTCTGAGGAAGATCACTGGTCCTGCACCTATGTCATAAAACAGACCTTCAGTTACCCTAGAGCTTACCAGCATGGCTTCACACTACTTCAGTTCGCCTCTGGCTCCAAGGAACTGATTTAGACCATGGCATATTTCAGGCCAGTCTTAAAGCTGCTCTGAATTCTGCTGGGCTCCATATCCCTCTAGGGCTACAGGAGCTAGTGAGGCCAATGGCTGGTGAGGCCAATCTTTTCCCTGGATCAGACTCCAGGCTTCCCAGCATGGACTGGTTTGAATCTGACTCCACTTCATGGCACCGACTCAGAACAAGAGCTTGAGGTGCATGTGCACATGTAGCTACTACTGCCTTTGGACCATAAAGTTGGAGGCTGACATGCGGCAAATGTCTACGGGTAGTCAAGTGATCTAGAAGAAACCAAACACAAGGTTTCCTGCTTCCTAGGTATGGCCAGCAGACAGTACAGACCTACAGGTAAAGAAGGACTTAATTAGGTCTCATCTGTCTTTTTAAGAAGGACAAAATATGGAGATGGATATTTCCTCCCCAGTCCCATCTTGTGCACAATGGTAGCCTCTGCTATGTACTACTTAGAGCTTTCTACTACAATTGAATAAAATCCAGCCTCAGAAGGGGGACATGAAACTTAACTCCTGTATGTAAGTTTCCTTTGAGCTGCCTTGGCCAGCTGACCCACCAGCTGCTCTATGTGCCAACATACGTGCCTGATTAAAAAAAAAGTCTGCCGTTAAATTTGCAGACAAAACAGAGGAGATGGAATAGTTCCCCTTTCCCAGCCTATGTACTGTTAACGTCCCTTTGGCTGAGTGTCAGGCTGTCTAAGCACATTTCTTAAGTGAGAATGAAGGTGATGTCTGCATCAGATTTGCTGGAGAGAGTCTTTAGTAACTGTCCTTAATCTGGGATAAATTACATACAATCAGCAACCCCAGCTTCAGAAAATAAATCAGAAGGAGTAAGAAAGTGGTATTAAATCAGCTAAATCAACTCAGCACAGGTAAATACAAGTCCTACATGCAGCTTTTGACTGATTTACAATTACTTAATTCCCTGAAATTAAAGAAAAATGAACTGCCTGATTGATCTTGTAATCCAGGGGCTACAAACTGCCCTTGTTAATAGAAGACCTGCTGGTTTGGATAATAGAGAGAATTGCTAATTTACTTGCTATTCACTACGCTATAATTTTTCCTCTGAACTGAATTGTTAAAAATAAACAATTTCTTTTCCTTCCCAAATAGGAAAAAAGAGATAATTTATTACCAAGAATGTTTTGTGGCTTTAGGGGGAAAGTTAAATTTAGAACTTAGACTAGTTGCACAAAATGCTTTATAAATATTTCAAGGAGCTAGCTTCCACTTTCTTCTGAAAAGAGATAGGAGCAAGGAACAAACTGAAACAAGGGTTCGGGATGGAGTGTTATTCACGAAGCCTGATGTACCTCTGAAGACGAGTGAATGTATTTTGCTTGGGATTTAACCTTTCTTGACTCTGTACCTTGTCTCTACAAAATTGCAAAGCCCATGGTAGCCAGACTGGTCAGACGGGAACCTGTTGGTGACTCAGTCTGTAGCCCAAGAACTCCCTGCCTCCTGCCCAGATGTGCCTGCACTGGTCCTTCCTCACCTATAACTAGGGGTACAGCTCTGGCTGCTGCTCCGTGGGCATGGGCCCAGGTGTTTTCTCACTAGGACTGTGGTGTATGAACACGTCTATTTGTTAGCGCCTATTTAGTTTTGATTTAGCATGCCATGCTTGCTTTGCAGTGCCCAGTAAGCAGAGGAGACTGGTCCCTACTGTCACCCCATTCCCATCCTCAGCCTTGCCTACCAGCTGTGCCGTGCTCAGCTGGCCTGTGCCTCTGCAGGGCGTGGCTTTCCCTTTCTGCACCTTTTCTGATATAGCTGGACCAAACCTGGGTGTCATTACAGTGAAATACAGATGCCTCCTCCTCATCTCAGCAAGCAGGAGGCAACTGGGAACTAAGTAAAGCCAGCCACCTCTTATGGGAAACGTGTGCCTGCCCAAGTTCAGCCTGGGGCACACCAGACACGGGCTGAGGTAGCTGATGGGCAGACATGAGACACTGTCCCATAAGACACTCCTTCAAGTGGCTCTATTTAAGAGGGTATTAAAGACTCTGGGACGCTTTCCTGTAACTCCTTCACACCAAACTCTCTCTAAACAGATGCACCAGAATAGAAGCAAAGAATCCACGTGCGTGGATTGTATGCAGTAAAAAACAAAAATTTGGCCAGACCAGAGGTTTGGATCTGAGCCTGGATCTGGGATCTGGGCACGCTTTGCAGTGTATATACAGTATATGTCAAGAGTGACATTTTAGAAGAGCTTAGGAGACGAAGAAATGATCTCTTGCATCTCCCTGAACATAACTCCAACGGCAGTACTAGAAAAGAGCAATCAGCCCTTTTTAACCACACTTGTTCTCACAGAAGAGTCAGGAAATTAAAGATTTTTTTTTAGGCAAAGAGATCAAATGAATTTTGGTCCCACACTTCAAAAAAACTGGCACTTTTACCAAACAATGAAGATTTTAAATAGGAAAGGAGAATTAATTACTCCAAAGAAGTTGCTAAACATTAATAAGCACAGAACTTAGACATAATAATTTTCATCTGACAACTATTGCCATTAACAGTTGCTGTTTTAAGGAATATTTAGAAATCCTGACTGATATTTTCAAATATAAATACAGTAATGCAATATAGATCTATTGTTTGATAGACTTATGGCATGGACACAGTACATAATTTTCTTTGCCCTAGAGCAGGTAAAGAGGAAAAAAATATTGCACCAATGCAACACAACTGAGAGAAAAATGAGCTGCAATGGTTTATAGATGAGTAATTAGAAACAGTTAATTACCACATTACACAAAGAAACTAATCTGTATCACGCATCAAGGCAGGCCTGGGCTCAAGCAAAGACAAATGTTGTCCAGACTTTTGAGCAGATCTTGTCAAAGATTTATCAGAATGTGATTTTGTAAAATGGATTTCTCTTTTTTGTAAGAGACTGGGATTAAATATTAAGCGTAAACTCCCATTGAGATGATGACTGTGACCACCTTCATAAAATATATTATGAAGAACTATGTGTCTATGTTCAGAAGAATAAAACTCAAATTTTTGTTAGTTCATGAAATGTGTGTATATACATGTGTTCATGGCTTCAGATGGAGAATAATTTAAACATTGTAATTCTCAGTCTATTTTAACCAAAGCCTCCTTCTTGTCACTGGTACTACTCTGTACAAAATCAATCTGAAAGCAGACAAACACATTACTCAAAGCACTTGGGAAGCCACAGTAACAGGTATTTAACTGACCCAAGCATTGCAGAGGGCTGGTGGTCATCAGAGAGAGTCCAAATCTAAAAAAAAAAAGTGCCTTTAGTCGTGGACTTAGGATATGTTTGTAGCTGTGGGTCAATGTACTGCTGATGATTTCACAGAATCACAGAATCACGGAATGGTCAAGGTTGGAAGGGAGCTCTCCTGGAGGTCATCTGGTCCAACCCCCCTGCTCAAGCAGAGCCACCTAGAGCCGGTTGCCCAGGACCATGTCCAGACAGCTTTTGAACATATTCAAGGAGGGAGATTCATAGGTGGTACCTTTTTTTTCATGTTATTACTGAAGCAAAATTCTAGGCACGACAGTACCCCATCAAGTGAAATAAAAACCATAAACTGAAGGGTCTCAGTATCTCACAACATTTTATTTTTTAGCTTAAATCTAGGTAGGTCACTAAAATAAAGAGATTCAATTTCAGTCATTATTTCTTAAGGAAAATAATAACAAAAAAAAGATCCTGTTAAACCATACTTAAAATAGAAAATTTTATTTTGTTCCAGAGGTGGTCACATTTCAGGATTGAAGGTGCTACAGAAAAGCATAAGAGTTAATACTATTAACATAATGAGACAGCTTTATCTAGCACTTTGTTGTTTGTTCTTAGATTTTAAGTGAATTTGAGAACAGTTTCTGTCACATTTCAGGCATGACCTCTCATGTGCTCCGACACATCGCACTGGGCCACGTATGTGACATCACGTTTTCCTTAAAGAAGGAAGTCTGATGTGACCTATACAACTCCACGCCATGAGTCACAGCATGATGTATTGGGCAGAAAATTTAAAAAGACGCTTTTGAAAAATCCACCATTACAAGAGTTAATTTTTCATCCTGGGAAACAAAAATGTTAAAAAGTACAAAAATACTTCTAAAAATGCCAAACTTTTCTTCATACATCGTTTAGGTCTGGATTGGTGGTTATAATATATGATTCTCTTTTAAAGACTTAAATTAACAGATAGATAGATAGATAGATAGCGATAAAAATGTTCTTTTCAAGTTGTTTTTCTTCTTGCTAAAAGACATCCTCAGTATGTTTTTATTCTCTAGATAAGATAAAGGTGAAATGAGCAAACCATGGAACATGCAATGAGACAATGAATGCTTCTCCTTATCCTGAAATTGCAAAGAGAACAGCTCTGTGCTGGGGCTTTTGAGCTGCATTGTTATCACTTCCATGATGATAGCTAGTTGAATTTCAAACTCACGTCACTTATTGAGCTGTTACCTTCATAGCAGGATTTTATCTCCTGTCTGAACTCTGTCGGGTCCCCTGAGCTCACAGCAGAGCCTGAGCAGCATGGAGTACACAGCTGTTTCATCTAGCAGTTGGGTGTTGTGGAGCGTCTCGGCATCTTTGAATCACAAGGAGCTGGATTTTGGTCCCAGTTCAATGTCCCCTGAAGTCAGACACATATGAAAGATATGTCATGCTCCTAAAAATAAGACCCTGGACCCTTCCAGCCTACCATGAAGTATCTTTACAGAGCTGCAGTGCTCCTCTGACAGGAAGCACAACGTGTCTGTGCGTGGGGGCATGCTGGAGCCACAGACACAAACCTCCTTGCAGCCCACTGCCATGGTTACAGCTCCTCACTTTCCACGACCGCCCAGCTTACAGAGCTGGCTTCTCTGTGGCTGCCCACTGAGCCACTTGTGTGAGCCAGGTCAATTTAAGCAGACTAATTTAAACAGCAGATGCAGATTTATTTTGCTCATTTTCACTGAGGTGGGTTTGGGGGCACTCGCACACGTCATTGAGTGAGAAGATCAGAATAGCAATAGCCCCTAAGAGTGGGTAGCACTGAAAAGCTGGGGCAATACATCTTCTACTGGCAGAGCCACATCCAGGAGAGATTGCCTACAGCCTGTTTTACTCTGAGTGCCATCCTGCTGTACCTAGGCTTTTTTGGGTGTAGAACTAGCTCATTTAAAACTTCCTCAGGTCTCTCCAGGTTACATTGCACCCTGTGAAGAGTAGACACCTCCACAGAAAAAATCCTTCTCCACATCCAGGAAGATCACAGCTGTGATAGCCCCTGGATTGCCTTTGTCTTTACCCTCCCAGCAGTGCAAGGTAGTTTGATGCAAGGAAAGAAAAGTTAGCACCAGTCTGTGATGTTCATGCATTGTGAATAACCCTCCATGCTGATGGAGCAAGGTGGCATGGCTGAGGGCCAAAGATGCCAGCTGAAAAACCTTGGTATAAATTCAGGATGTAGCAGAGTCTTTCCATTGCCAGTCAGGGTTCAGCCCAATAAAAGTCTTTTGGGGGTGAGTCTGCATTGAATAACCATAGCCACTTAAGCTGGACATGTAAAATTAAATGCTGCGAATACTCACACCATCCTCTGTGTTTCAACCTCCTTTGCTGGGATGATGGAATATTGTCCTGCACATGTATTTCCCTAGCTTCCTTCCTGCCCTGATCTGGACAGGGATAAACAAGGAAGAGTGTTTCTCCTCCGCAAAGCTCTTGCCCTGCTCCACCTCCTTGAGAACTTGGTGGCGGCTAAAGATTATCCTTCAGGTAGAGACTCCTCTGACTCCCTGGGGATCAGCACTGCTACTTCACTTTTTCTTTGCTGCTGCCTGCAATAGTCCTCTCAGATCAGCCTGCTCCAGAAGGAACGTGTTGAAGTGAACTGAACATCAGCAGCAATTAAATTTGTGATGGTCCTTAAGCAAATATCCTCACTCAGTAATTTTGGTTTGTTTGTTTTGCTCAGGTAGCATCTATAGTCAACTTTCCATGAAGTTTTTTGACTTAACGGTGAGCCAGAGCCATGAAAATAGTACATTCACTTAAGCACATTCAAATTCCCATTATAAAAATATAACTGCTGCCGAGTGGGCAGCTGGATTTAATGCATACGTGCTTGTGAACAAAGAAATTTATATATGTATCTGTAATGCAGCCTCTATCAGCTTTGCACCTTATTTTTACCTTGGCAGTGATTTTCTGAAAAGGAATAAAATAATCTGTCCAGAAATTAAACTTCAGTGTAAGAAAGCTTTTAGATATACTGTTAAAATAAAGTGAATCGGTCTGTCCGCTTACAGTTCTGTACATTTTGATTCAAGTTCAAAGTACAAAATTATCTTCTACTGTGAAATTACGCATCTGCAAATAGAAGACTATGCCCCTCATTCAACCACCTCCTTATATTAGCTGAATATGTTAGTCATATCTTGTCATAAATTGTACCTCTCCATAAGGAACCCATAAAGAAGGTAGTAATAGAATGGCATTCCCATTCATATTTACCTACTCTAAGTCTGCATTAAGCATGTATTTCCTTTACTTATTTACTTTATTTAAAAATCAATTGGATATTATGTTTGAAAACTTCATAGCACAATATAGCTGACTGGAGCCATTAACTTGTGCATAACATTAATGTAAAATTTATTTGGAATCTTCTGCTTGAGGGGAAGGCAAAATGCAGTTTGTTTACAGCAATAATGATGGAAGATATTCTCAAAATGTTCATAAGAAGTGTATTTAATTAGGAGAAGGGAATTTGAGTTTCTCCAAGAGCAAACACACTGGAAGAGAAAATTCAACCCAAAACATTTTTTTTCTGAGACTACAGTGGACAAAGGAGCCACCTTCCACACCTCTGGTTTCAGGGCTGGAGATGTGCCCTCTGCAATGACAGCAGGGAAAGAAACGTTCAGGTAACAGCTTAGTGATTTATATCTGGTGGTTTCTAGAAAGACGGAGCCAAACTTGAAGACAAATGGAGCAGCTCTCAGCTTTACACTGTTGTAACTTAAAGCAGAATTTGCTTGTCGGTAGTAGAGGAAATAGAAGGCTTATAACTATGGCACAAAAGTCCTTTGTAAGGTAGACTTGATGTGATTTTTTTCAATAGGTATAATGTAAGTACTTAGCAGAGTGTCTTTCTCTGGCCCCTTGACATTTAAACAGGAATCTATTAGTCAACTGATGTCATTAGCTAAAGTACATTCTTTCTAAGGATGACACTGATGATCTAATCGATCATCATTATTAAGCTAACATCAATCAACTGCAGGTAGACTACAGCAGCTGCCTGATAGATAAAGTTCCTCTACTAAAGTTGGAGACAACGGACTTCTTTTCAATTCCTTGCTGTTTTTAAAACTCACAAAACATTGACGGGCCAAATTCTGCCATTGATTTCAATGGTGGTATTATTTTAGATTTATGTTAGTGTAAGAAAATAAGAGGAAACTGTGTTCTCTTGTTTCAGCAATGGGAAGACTGTAAAAGTGTCGTGGTTGTGGCATAGCAATTCAGAAGAATGAGTAAGGTATTTGCCTGTTACGTGCCAAAGGCAAATTTTATTAACAAGTCTCCACTTTAGACAGCATCAGTCTAATACAGTGAAATAAACTGTTAGAAATTCTAGTCCTTTTCACAGCAAGTTTTAGCAAAAATGAAGGAACAGCCTAGAAATAAGACGAATGTTGACCTGAGCATTCATTCGTCCACTATTGACTGTATTCACTGTGCTCCCTTGGTTTGTTGAAGCTATTTTATAGGCAATTTTATACATATGTTGAGCAAAGTTAGGAACTATTATAATCATATTAATTGTGTTCAGGGAACAGGATACCACCAGCTTCTGAGCTGATTCTTTTCTCCATTTGCTGATGGGAAGGGAGTGAATCACCATAGAGTGGGTGTGGATGTACAATGACCTCCACCAAGGTGATGACTTCCAGCAGTAAACAAGTGTGAGGAAAGAGGTGAGCTTTGCTGGGAAAAGGGCAGGCAGACATTATCCTCTTCAAGGAACAAAAAAGAAGCAGAGTTTAAAACACTTCTTTAGTCACTATTTGGTTATTCATCTTCTTCTCTGATAATGTAGGACTGATTTCTACAGGGCTAACCAGCTCATAGACTGCATGTTCCTCATGGCAGAGATCTGGCACCCAGCTTGGTCTGGAAGGATCATCGCACTCAGGAGCTGCTAAATACAGACAGCCACAGCAATCCGTATTACCAAGCCTCTATTCAGGAAGGATCCACCACCGCTGAGTTTTTAAAGGGTACTCAGATAGAGAAGTCCCTGACCGTGAGGAAACAGAATGTGCACGTGGCCTGTCCGAAATGGGTTTCTGCTCCCTGAGAAATTATTTGCTCATTTCAAAGACCCATGCCCTGATGGCTGCCATCAGGACAGCAGCAAGGTCATAAAGTCATCCCATAAAGGCACGTTACCCTCCAGTGGCAGTGAGACCGCAGCAGGCAGAGCATGTGCCGTAGGGAGGAGATGTCGTACCAGCCTCTGAAAGACAGGAACGAAAGGGAGAGGAGAAGCAAGCCAAGATGGGGGTGCCTGTCAGGTCTGCCTCATCCCTGTCAGATGTCAGCTGCCTCCACCGCTTCTAACTATAAATGTGACAGATAGGTGCCTCATGCCAATGAACGCTTATAATCATGCATGATGAAAGGATCTGAGATTACAGTGCTGTCAGTGGATTCTGTGTCAAAATGGAAATTTATATTTGGTATTTACCTCACTTGAAGTCTCTTAAATTATTACTGCAGTTTTTAGCCAATTCTGGGCCCCACTCCCTCCACCCTTACATCTGACCGAGAGGTTATGGAAGGGACATTCAAAAGAGCCCGTGGGGGGCAGATGTCCAACCTCTGAAGAAATTCAGTAGGATTTGGGTATCTCAAAGCTCCTTCAGAACCTGTGCCCGCTGAGTGCCAAGTAAATGGAAAGTGCATTTTGTTAATAAGTTATCTTAACCCAATCCCTCAGCACAGCTTTAAGTGATGGGACAAGGTGCCAAAGATTGGGGCAGATTGAAGATGTCTGCAGCGAATTGTGGGACATCCATTAAGTGATGTAAATTACCCAGATGCAGGTTGGCCTCGCTCAAGATACTGGGTCCAAGTGCGACCTACCTCTGTTCCAGATTCAGAGCAAGCTCTCCAGTTCTCTGCACTTCTCCATCAGCCCAACTGTAACTACGCTAGGATAACCTTGTCACTGTAACTCTGCTGGGATGGCTCAAGAGCTACAGTTTTCTAAGGTGGATGAGTTCTTACCAGAACAAATCTTGTACCAGAACAACTGCCTTTGGGTGGACTCTGATAGCACCTCTGGGCATCATTCATTCAGAGAGTGTATTAGTCTGAAGGAAAAAGAATGAAGTGACAAAGAGGAAGTTCAGCTTTAATGAAATCAACTCCACTGAGACAAGAGGCAGATCATCAAACAGCCATATATGCCTGCATGGATTTCTGCAGGCAGAGATGAGCTTGTTTTGCTCTTCTTCCAGTTAAAAGTCATAACCAGTCTAGTTCTTCGTTGGTCTTGGCATACCCTGATCATCAGCAACCCATAGAGTCTCTATGGTGCATATTGCCAGAAATGGTGTGTTTGAACCCAAAGCAAACAGAATAAAGCTGGATTCTCTGTCTCAACAATCCTGCCAGTGATAACAGCTTGCGATTTTACTCCTTAATGGTGGACTATGACAGCAGACTGGGGGGGCCAGCACAGAGGTTCCAGCCAAGAGAAGCTAAGTGAGAGACAGCCTTACACAGTAAGATTTTGGTAATATACATCAGTGGCAATATGTCCTCACTACTCTGATCTGTTAGCATTTTATATATATATTCTGTCTGATGTGAATATCTGCACAAGTGAGAGTTAGTTGGAACCTTTCACCCTATTCCTGAAATTATTCTTGGATTCACAATAGACTCCACAGTTACCCAGCAAATGAGGTCTGATGTGCTCACAACCTACTGGGGCATGGCTATAAATTATGTGCCTGACAAATTTTAGATTTGACCTTAAATACCATATGTGTTTAGCATAGATACCTAGTTAACAGCAACCAGCTCACAACACTCAGGTTTGTATGCTGTGTAGAAAATTTCTTAATCTATACATGAAAAAGTACTTATTATACATTTCCAGATACACTTCTCTTGAACTGATTTTTCTACCTCTGTATCACATTCTCATAAATTTTGTATCTGCATATACCAAACTGTGGGCACATTTCCAGTTTACCATTTTAATACCACTCATTATTTTTAACGTTACAAAATAGCAGTACTGAAATTATGACTTTAAATAATCAGAGTAACCATCGACAGACAAAGTACTCCATACTTCAAGAATTGTGCTAATAAATACTTATTTAGTTGACAGCAGAAGTAAAAAATCTCTTCCAACTACATCAAATTGACTATATCCTGCACTGTTAATTTTTAATTTGCATGGCTCCATCTGAATAACAAAAATTCTAAGATGTTTCACATTCATTTACTGATGGAAAAATAAATGTAACCATAGTAAGTAATCCTATTATGTTCTCAATTTAAAATGGTTTATAGCGCTGGTTTATCATCAGACATCTCTTGTGTAACAGACTGGCTCAACATATCTTAAAACACCTGAAAGACTGAGAATTTTCCTGTAAGAAAAATTTTCTGTTTACATCTGAAAATAGTGTGCTCAAAGTCTAGGCATAAATTTGCAGAGCGAGTCTTAATGGAAACCTTTTTGTGTCTTGGCTCCTTTCAAGAAGAGGAGCTGCTGCTTGCTCTGACCTTTCTCAGAATGATGCACCGTACCTATACCTGAAAGGCTCAAGCTGACTTTTGCAATACCTACTTCTGGAAGAGAAGGTGCTCAGTACCCAACAGAAATAAATCAAATCAGTGACCTTTACTTTAAGTACATCTGTAACATCTTCCAGTGATCTGATGGTTTTCTCTTTCCCATCTAGGGTTGGAGGTGTGAAGAACTGACCTATCTGTTGCAGTCTGTGCAAGTCCTTACTGTTTTTCTCCCAAACCAAACACAAAGTTTCCCAGATTCATTGGGCACATTCAGCACTAATCTGCCTTTTAAGATACTGGGAAGACTTTGTTCTCGCTTCTACCCACAGAAATCTTGAGTAAATCAAGCAGGTGACTCTGTGTCCCCTGAAGTTAATAAATCCTCTAGGACGCCCTCCCGAGTTGACTCCTTATTCAGATAGTTTCACATTTCTCACACATCATCATGATGTTCAGGAACGCTTCCTGGTATTTGAACAACAGTATTTTATTTACAAACTCCCAACACACAGCACTTTACAAAAAATAAATCTGCAACTTGTTCAGATTGTTTGTTTGCTCCCTGGTCAGTGTAAATACATGCAACGGATAGGAAAGGCCCCACCAGCTTTTTCAAAGTAGATGTGGAAAAAAGCAAACCTTTCAAAACCTTTTGCCTCATTGAACATCAGACCCTAACTCCTTTGCTCACAGGGGCTAGTTTCTGCTCATGTGTGAAATGTTATTGGAACGCTGAATTAAAATTACTCCAAACACCGGGATTTTTCAAAGCTTGCAAAAGAAATGACAGGAAATCGGGTTTTGCAAAGAAAGCCAGTACCGAGACTTTGACTGCCGTTTAGAAACTGCAAGTCAATCTACAGCTCTTAAGACCATATTTCTTGACCTCTCATCAGGAATCCTCACTTATCCTGCTAGCATTTCTGAGTCACATCAAGTTGAAGCTTCCTGCAATCCTATTTGCCCAGATCTTTTAGCATACCTATTAACTCTTCACTACTACTCTCCTTAAATTTGTCCTTACAGACTATTACTCCAATAATGCCTACAAAATTCAAACCAAGTCCCCTGTTGCCCTGAGGCCGAGCATACGGACTTTTGCTGATGCTGCCTGCCAGTTCCAAGATGCTGAGTCTTAAAATGCCCGCATCTTCTGGGGACATCACTCTAAAACACTGTATTTGGGGACTGCCATGAAGAAAAGAGACTGAATCATGGAGGGAAAGCAAAGAGAAGGAAAACAAAGACAGCAACAACAAAGTAATGCAAAGTAGATTTAGGTCGGCAGCACCAAGACTGTTTTACAAGCATTTCACTACTTTGCCCTTTAAAAAAAGGACTTCTACCTTTTCGTTTGGCCAGATACTGAAAAGTACTGATAAATATTTATAATTTCTTTCTTATTTAAGTAAATGTAAGTAAAATGTTGCGTTTTATGCCTTTTCTGTTCTGATGCTCCTGAATATATAGTAGAAATGCAAAACAGAAAGATAACCTGAAAAGAGGTAACAAAAATATCAGACTAGGATATGATGAAAAAGGAAAACAAATGGGTCTATCCTTAAAAGATAACAGCAGTTTTATTATTTTTAAAAAAATTATACTTGCGTTATGTGTATTAAATGCTAATTGCCAGAAGAGTTTATATCATCAAATGTTTATGCATGTAAGATATAGAAATGATAACAGACTTATTCAAAATTTTCCTCCGGGGCTTCTTCTGATGAATGTTTGAATGCAAGTGATTTATTAATTAAAGACGAGTGGAACTTCTGTGGTACTGTTAAAATAAAGCACACCAGTTTTGTCCTCAGGTAATATAAATCAGTCCATAAGCCTCATTCTTCATTCTTTTGCATCAATGAGGTATGTGTATAGCACCAGTGATATCACTAGGCTTATAACCAGCAAGAGTTTATGCTAACACAGAAGAAAATCAGGCCCATTAAATTCAGTATACTTTTCATGCTGTATAGCAACCCAGGTTTAAGCATATTTCTTTCAGGCATAAAGCAAGTGGTGAAATGTTCATAAATGTGACAAATGAACACCACTTATCATGAAGCTCGATCCAAGATCCACCGAAACAGGTGGAAAGACTCTTTTGATCTTAAGATCTATTGGATTTCTCCTGTTTCATACTATGGTGTGGTGCTGCCTTCTAGGTCTTCAGGCAGAAGCCTGTGAGACCTCTCAGACACCAGGCAATACAGTGAGGGCTGGCTTTTCTGGGAAGGGAAAGGTCAATGATCCCAACATTTTTAAAATTAAAATTATAAATAGTGCTTGTACACTAGTCTTTAATCAGTTAGACTGGGATCTCCAAAGGAGATTCTTCTTTCTCTGGGTATGGAAGACCTGACTGCAGTTATCTCCTTTGTCTGACAGGAGCTGAATCTAGAGAGTCACCTAAATATCAGGCTCCACTTGGAGGAATAGAGGATGGGAAAGGCAAGAAAAGTCCTAATGACTTAATTGCTTGGTATTACCTTTTTTTGAGGGGAAAAAAAGTCCTACAGTTTTCACTTTCCTAATGAGCCTAAACATGAGGCACATGAGTCACTCTCCGCCTATGTTTGCTCAGTGTCCTGTACAGCTCCCAGCTGAGATCGTACCACCTGAGAGCAGTCTACTGGAGGTAGCTGGGGTGCCCACTGGGAGATAGGGGAGTTCCGTTTGAAATCCCCACCCTGAATAAGGCCCCCAGCGGATATGAACATCCTTCAGCTGCACTCTTCTTGAATGTCCTAAAAAGGAGGCAAGGGGTATCCACGTAGTTTTTCCTTTTCAGGCTGGTCTATTTTGCAGTAAGTGTTTAGACAGACAGAGACTGGGTGGCAGCCTGACTGCCAGGAAACTCCCATGGTGGGCAGTCAAGTGACAGGTTGTCCCAACAGGGTGCCAGGTCATCTGAGTTCAGCTCTTGCTTCAGTGGGTATTTAATTATTTGTACATAGCAGAATAACAAGAACAGGAGAAACTTTTCTCTTCCCACCTTCTACTGTCTGCCTCTCCACCTTACAAAATCCATGGATCAAAACACTTTCTGAGACAGTGAGAGATGTGGGCTTCAAAATCACTTTGCAGGGGTTAAAACTGACCCAGCATCTCCCATACTGTGGTAGCGAGTGCTCTAGCCCCTGAGTTACTGGTCAAAATAGGAGCTACTGCCACCAAGATGTTTAGGATTTACAGTTTAGTGAAAAGGAGGACAATTACATGTGGTTCAACCCGAACACAAGTTGTTCCCCACTTTGTCAGCTATCAATTAGTCATGCAGCTCTAATTTTGAACATTAGCAAATGCCTCTATTTTTAGAGTATCCTTATTCAAGAACCCTGAGTCCACAGAAGATAACAAAGACATTTAGAAGCAATAAAATCAGAAAAATATTTATCCAGTGTCATCTCTGATATTGCTTTATACGGTGTGCTAGAAGCGTCAACTATTACAAAGGTTTGCTTGTTCAAAGTGCTGTGTTAATATTAACTTAGTAAAACTAGTCGTGCTTTATAACTAACTAAACAGCAGCAGAATACTGGTATAGAAAAAAGCACATAAATTCACTAGTCAGTGGATAAACTTACTACCTCTTTGGCGTTCCACACAGGCCAATGTTAAGAGGGTAAACCCTATAGTCAGAATAGAAGAAGGTAAAATCCACATATTTGCTCTGACCTTTGACACGTCACTACTACCAGCTGCTAAACTGCGTAAGAAAAAATTGCCAAGAAGAAAAAGGCCATGGTGTCAACATAAGAAGGACTTTCAGTATAACTGATGGAAAAAGGTAGTGAGCAGAATGATGTAAAGACTGTCCTTTGCCACTGCAGAAAAAAACAAAGCAAGGACCCCAGGGGAAGCTCTCCTCCAAAAGCCACGTAATCCCTCCCGGGAGTACACTAAGGTCTGTCAAACATCCACTTGGATGGATGGTCTTGTTGAAGGCTGCTCCTGACCTTTTCCCTCAGCCAGTCAGAACTCCCCTTCCAGACCAAACATATTTATTAGCAGCTATGTTTACCTTGTTCCTGCAATTCGGCAAAAATTGCCCTGTCCACAGAGCATTCAGAAACTGATGGGGCTATTGATGTGGCTGGGGCCTACACGTGCACCCGCATCTGCAGATGGGGACTGAGTAGCTGGCAGGCAGCTAACAGCAGAACTTGGAGCCGCTGCTGGTAGAAAGTGTCTTTACTGGAGGGAGAAGTTTGGTGCATTTGTTTGTTTATGTATTTTGATTTGATGTGCAAAAATGCCTCTAAGCACTCTGACAGTAATTAAACTTACAGTCCCCATAGGATTATTCTGTGAATTATGCCAATGTAGGTATTGATAAGGTGCCCGTAAAACCACACTGTTGCAGCACACAAAATGAACATATGTGTCACGCTGGAGGAGTAGTACTGTTGTTGGTGTACGCTTACCTCCCACATGAAATACCATCATACCTGTTAAATGGCACTTGAAAATGTGTTAGCACTTAACCAGAAATATTTTCAAAATAACACTTGAACATAAGAACCCTTAACTGCCAGAAACTTTCCCCTAATTTCCTGCTAAAATTTACTTGCTGAAGAAGCTCACTTCCAAAACAGATTGCAAGAAAAAATTTAGGAGACCCGCTAGCTGAGTGGAATGCCCAGACTGTGAATGCTTTTTAATAAGATCTTGACATTTCTCATTCTGACCCTGCTTAACACAATGCTCTTCAATTCTGCTTCCTGAAAATACGTTTTCTTTTCAGAGAGAGAGAAACAAAAAGTGTAAAAACTTCTTGCAAACATCTATAGGTCACCCACACTGTGTTAAAGAGAAACTGCTGAGAACTTGAATGTTGCAAAGGCAAGCACTTAAGAAAAAGCTGGAATTAAAGTTGCCTGTGGAGAAAGTGGTATATGAGTGTGGAACTGAAAACAGTCATAGGGCAAACGAGTGAGGTGTGATAATCCCCTGTACGGGGATGGTACAGGCAACCTAGTAATGTCATTTTGTATCTTTCAGTGCTTGAAGCTTTCTATCACAGTATTCTTCTTGGGTTTTTTATGTGTAATTTCCTAGCTCTGCTTTTTTTTTTTTAAAGCTTTTTTTTTTTTGTAAACCTCTAGCATTGTTTCACAGTGACACTCACCACCAGCAGGACCACAGCCGCTACAGAGTCACCAAACAAGACAGGAATGAACATGATTTCTAGAAACCTCATCTTCTCCAGACCCACCTTAGCTGCAGCTTCTGGTCAAGCTGCAATTTGGCCCTTCAACAGGAGAGCAGGAGAGCTCAAGATGAACCAGAACCTCAGTCCAAGTATTTCACAAGCAAGCGCTGGCATGAAATTGCACTAGGTCTGGCTGGGATGGAATTAGCTTTCTTCATAGCAGCCCATATGGTGCTGTGGTTTGGATTTGTGACTAAAACAGTGTTGGTAACACACCAATCTTTTAGCTATTGCTAAGCAGTGATTGCACCATGTCAAGGCTTTCTCTGTTCCTCGCTCTGCCCCCCAGGGAGCAGGCTGGGGGTGGGCAAGAGCCTGGCAGGGGACACAGCCAGGACAGCTGATTTGAATTACCCAAAGGGATATTCCACACCATACAACATCACACTCAGCAATAAAACCTGGAAAGACCAGTTTTCAAATTGCTACTTTCCAAACTAGCCATTGCTCGGAGACTGGCTGGGCGTCATGGGAATGATTGCTTTTGCATCACTTCTTTTTTTTCCCCCTCTCCCTTCCCTTCAATTACTAAACTGTATTTTTCTCAACCCAGCAGCTTTCTCACTTTTGCTCTTCCAATTCTCTCCCCGATCCCACTGAGGGGAGGCAGTGAGCAAGCGGCTGGGTGGGGCTGAATTGCCAGCCAGGATCAACCCACCTCAGAAGATCCTAAGCTTGATTTTCCTGTTGTTGGCAGTGGTTAGTGTGTGCCAGCACCGGATACAAGGAGGTCATTCATCATGTGCACCACAACAAAGATGGCACCAAGAAAAATGACACTGTTGGTGCTGTAAAGCCAGCGGGAAGAATCCACCTTGCTGGCTTTTACTCAAACAAGTTGCTGAATCTGATCAGGACAATTCTCTGGCCAGTACAAAAAAACACACAGCCCTGTGCTACCTGAATCTAGGAGTTTGAGTAACCAGCAAATACGTGGTAGAATAGATGGTAGTCACCAGCTAAAGAAAATCTTTCTCCTCTCTTCAAACCTGTAACTTTGATTCAAGGTTTAAATGTCAGTGCTTGTCACATCCGCTTTTGTCCACCGCAGGCTAGTCCTACGATAGAAATGTCTTCATATTCTTCTGTGCTTAGAAATCATTTTGAGTGGACCTGACATTTTCCTGACCACAGGCTGTGACGACTAATGACAGGATATATGTCATGTTCTAACTTGCAGTTTGACAACAGTCAAAAAATTCAAGAACTGTTGTGCTTCAAAATGCAAGGAGTCCTGAGCCATGATACAAATTCTTAGTCACACTGTTACCCTAGGGTATGAGTTTCCACCAGGATTAGAAGGTGGTTTGATTTGTTTGTTTCCAATAATGCTATTAAAGCTTCTGATTTACTTGAAAAAGTTCATTATTTGGTCTGTATTTGTTTTGCAATTTACTTTAAATTTCACAGAAGTTAATTAAAGCTCCCATACCCAAGAGCAGTGGCCTATGGTGACAATTCAACAACAGAGTGTTTGTGATGTCTATACCACCACAAGCATGTAGCAGGCATCACTCTCAGATTGTCTCCTATCTGACGACCTCATGATATAGGCATGGATACACACTGTAACCAACAATGCTAATTACCACTGTAGCAACAAAAATGAAGTAACTGTAGAAGTTTACTGAAGCTATGCAGAATTCTGAATGATCTAAAAATATGCCATTAGCCCTGCCTTTTTCTTTGTAAGAGTACATAGTCTTACATAGTCTCCCTCATATGTTTTTCAAAGCTTGTATTACAAAGTCTGTCATTTTCATTGCGTCTTACATAGTCTGTCATTTTCTGAAGTTGGGTAGATTTTTTTTATTTGTATTAATATGCACAAAAATTAGGCCCCTTTTAATATGCACAAAAAATACCCAAAAAGTAGCCGCCTTTTGAAGGTCTGGGGCATTTTGAATATGATTTAATGGCAAGTGTGAAAAACAAATGAGTGTCATAAGTAGTCCCCAGAGATTTCCAAATGCCATAAGCAGACAGAGAGTTATTGATTGTTGCTTAACATGCCTGTAGAAAATAATGGGGTAACAGCATCTGTGCTGTAGCAAATAAAGTTATTCCATCTGTTGTGCCAGCACCAATATTTGTATGTGTCCAGAGCTGAAGCCTCATTATTTGTAATGCCAGCTCCACTGTAACCAGAAGAGAAAGCAAGCAGGCTCCCAAGCCCTTGTGCTTTCGCTGTCTCGCACCAAAATTGTGAAGCAGTTTGAAGAAGAAAAGGCAAATCAATAAGTAATTATTTTACAGCCCTCACCACTCTTCGCCCATGTCAACTAATTGAACTAATAAATAATTCATGGCTTTCTTGCTACCTCGTTGAAGATGGGCAGCGGTTTCCTCAAATGTGTCATCACTATTGATGAAGAGGTGACAGGGATGATCTTTCCCCGTCTCCTTTCGGTCACAGGTGGCCTCGTGAGTTTGACAGTGGTAGTTCAGCTCTGCCAAGCTGAGCGGGGCTGGCAGGGGAAGAGGGAGGCCCGGGGTGCCCAGGCTGCCTAACAATAAGGTGTTGCTTGTATTCAGTCTCCTCCTAACAATACAAGTGGGCCAGGAGGCTCATGTACATGGTCCCCACTCCTGCGTATCTCTGATGTAGCTCATATGAGAGATGCCATCTGAGGAGTGCCAGGGCGTTGCAGGGGCTGGGGGCTCCCTGGGGAGCGGCGGGGGCCTCCCAGAGCAGCAGGGCAGGCCCTGGCAGCCCGTCCCTTCCCACCCCAGCCAGGAGCAGGACAGTCGGGGGACACCGGTGCAGCCCCTGCCCCAGGCATCGGGCACCTCCCTGGGGATGGGCCAAGGCTGGGACAGGATGTCATCCCATGGGTGGGGGTCAGGATCAGGCCTGGTGAGGGGAACCAGGGTCAGACATGCCCAGGATGGTCGGGCTCAGTTCTGGCCACATCATCCCCATGGCTACGGGGCCGGGGGCCACGCTCGGCTGCACCAGCGCTGAGCTGCCCCGAGCCTGGCAGCCAGCGTCCGGAGCAGGGGATGCGCTCGGGGCCCTGACAAGCAGGAAAACTAAAAATCTCATGAGATGAGTTTGTGAGAGCTGGAGAAAGCAGGCAAGCTGTTGGGACACAGCCCCTTCCACAGGTCTCCATCCACCACAACAATACAAAATTTATTACGCAACATACAGTTTAAAATAACCTGGTGGGATTTCTGCAGTCTTAGTTGATATTTATTAACATTGGTTATTTCGAGGCTGACTACAAGCACCACCATTTTCTGTTATTTCTGTTTTTTTAAATATAACACTGCATGCTCCATGATTGCTTTTCCTTTCCCCACCAGCAAATAAGGGCCACTTTGGATGACTGGGCAGCCTGATGCAGTCTGATTTAACTTCTTCTTTGGTTTCTTCGATGGGAGGTTATTTCTTACCAGCTTTCAAAAACTGCATACATCACCTTCCACATCCAAGTCTTCATGTGTGAACTTTTGGACATACCAATATTACAAGCTTTGAAAAACATATAAGGGAGCTGAAAGGTAAGTTAGAAGAGTAGGTAGTAACGTACTTTCTGATCATGGAGTGCCATGTTATACTGTGAACATCAACATGAAGTTCAGACTCTGAACAGAGACATCTGATGCGGTGATTTCCAGAGGATGTTTCCCAGAAATCTCTTTTAAGAGCTTATAAATGCTTACCTCTTCAACAGGCTTCACTTTTTCACTCATATTTTCCACAGGTATCTGCTTTACACTGATAATTTTTCCTAAATTCAGTGTATATGTTTTGGGTGTTTATGAGAATAATCTTAGGGAAAAGTTACTGTTTTGAAATAACATTTCAAGTTGAAAGAAGTCTCACACTGAGAAACTCAAGAGCCCTGGCATGGAGCAGAAATTTTGTCCTCATATCAGAGATGCTTCTCTGATGCATTTCCAAATTCTGAGGAATCTTTATTCACACGTACCCAGTAAAGATTTGTTAGTATTTGGTGCCTAAATTCTCTAAAGATGTTGTGGCACCGGGTACCTCCAGCTCAGGCTATAGAGGCACTTTTTTCCTGCAGTTGGTTTTCTGGACTGTCAGGGACCAATGTGTTTTCACTGTCGGAGACACCTTCCTCCCCTGTATGGGTTCAGGGGATGGGAACCATAGGTTCATCTACTAGTGTGTGGATGAGGAGCGCACTCTTGCAGCAAATCGCCTGTCTGTCCACCACTTACCATGCTTTGCTTCATTTTGTGGAGTGGTCTCACAGTGCATAGGTCGCACTCCTGCAAAGTGAAATTATTAAGGGAGGGATATAGTCCTAATGTAAAGGAGGGTCCTGCCCATGAAAGGTTGTCCAAAGTGAAATCCCCTGAAACACTTATGGGGTGGACACTGGATCCTGAACACATACTGTTTCATTCCAAAGGTCTGCTCCCATTGGGCTACGGTATTTGCTAATGCAGACATAGCCTCTCTGTAGTGTAAAGGAGTAGGAATTTCCTACCTGAGATGCAGAGGACAAGGAACGGACCAGGGGAAACGAAGGAGCAAGGAACCTGTTGGGAAATAAAAATGGGGGGTTTTTTAGTAGATGCTATGAAGTCATTTACACTTACAGACAGTGAGTCTCAAATTGGGATGAGGAAGCTACAGCAAGAGAAACCAGAGCCAACTGCACGTGGAAGTGGGAATGGAAGAAATAGCTGGGAGGAGAGCAGCAGAACAACAGCTGGCAGCATCCAAACCGTAATTCAATGAATAGGTCATGGGTGAAACCCACAGAAGTTTTGCCATTGACTTCACCCTAGAACTCCAAACAGCTTTAGGTTCGTCAGCATGAGCAGGATGTAATTTTAAGGCTGTTACAAACACATTTGAACTTTCAAATAAAAAATTGCCTCTGGCCCCCACTAACACCTCACTTCCCGATCTCTTCTCATGCTGTGCTTGTGCCTGTAGCTGTAAGCTAAGCATGGACAGCCACTCAGCAGGAGTAAGTTGTCATTGGTCCACTGGCTTAAATAGCAGTTGCTTAAATTTATCATAATCATAGAATGGTTTGGGTTGGAAGGGACCTCTAAAGGTCTTCTAGTCCAACCCCCCTGCCGTGGGCAGGGACATCTTCAACTAGATCAGGTTGCTCAGAGCCCCGTCCAACCTGACCTTGGACGTTTCCAGGGATGGGGCATCCACCACCTCTCTGGGCAACCTGTGCCAGTG
>NW_008824238.1:8768625-8774977 GCF_000699105.1 Pygoscelis adeliae | reverse complement strand
CCCTCCCCCAGCCTGTATTGGTACTGGGGGTTGCCCCGACCCGGGTGCAGGACCTTGCATTTGGCCTTGTTAAACCTCATGAGGTTCACACAGTCCCACTTCTGAAGCTTGTCCACATCCCTCTGGATGGCATCCCATCCCTCTGGCGTGTCGACCGCACCACTCGGCTTGGTGTCATCTGCAAACTTGCTGAGGGTGCACTCGATCCCGCTGTCTATGTCATTGATGAAGACATTAAACAGTACTGGTCCCAATACGGACTCCTGTGGGACGTCACTCGTCACCAACCTCCATCTGGACATTGAGCCATTGACCACTACCCTCTGGATGTGACCATCTAACCAATTCCTCACCCACCGGACAGTCCACCCATCAAATCCATACCTCTCCAGTTTAGAGAGAAGGATGTTGTGGGGCACTGTGTCAAAGTGGTCCAGATAGACGACATCTGTAGCCCTGCCCTTGGTGAAGCCATGCTGGCTGTCTCGAATCACCTCCCTGTCCTCCGTGTGCCTTAGCATAGCTTCCAGGAGGATCTGTTCCATGATCTTCCCAGGCACAGAGGTGAGACTGACTGGCCTGTAGTTCCCCAGGTCTTCCTTTTTTCCCTTTTTAAAAATGGGGATTATGTTTCCCTTTTTCCAGCCAGTGGGAACTTCACCGAACTGCCACAACTTTTCAAATACGATGGAGAGTGGCTTAGCAACTTCATCTACCCGTTCCTTCAGGACCCACGGATGGATCTCACTGGGTCCCATGGACGTGTGCACCTTCAGGTGCCTTAGATGGTCTCGAACCTGATCTTCTCCCACAGTGGGCGGCTCTTCATTCTCCCAGTCCCCGCCTTTGCCTTCTGCAGCTTGGGCGGTGAGGCTCGAGTACTTAACACTTATACCTGCCTGAGATCCTACTCTTGGGATTTGGCAGTTAGATGAAGAAAGAGCTAATTCTGAAATATTTTATATTTTAAAATGAAAATGTCTTTGTAGCCTAAATCTAAGTATGTATCATTATGCCAATTACCAGCTGTAGTTTACTAGCAAGGCAATAGGACTCGTGAAAAGGAAGAACAGGATGCGATTCAGGTAAATCAGAAATCACTTCAGGATTGATAATATTCAGGACTTTTACCTCCTGCAGTAGTATGTAATAGCAAGTTGGTTAATCAGCAGAGGAAATGCACAGGATCTCTATAACTTATTTAATTCCAAAGTGACAGGAAAAGATTATTAATGAGTGACACTATGATACAATGCCCTCATGGTGAGACCACCTGTAGTTTAATGAATTAACATTGTTACAAGAATCTTTGCTTAAGACTTATACATTTAATTTGATTGTGTTAAACATGCCACTTATTTATCATTAGTAATGGGATTTCTATTTTTAGACATTGGTCTCAACATGAGCTATGGGACAACATAATCAAAAGCGGCTTCCATAATATATACTCTCTATAGGAAGATTGCACAGTGTTTCGCTATGCGTTCCCTCCATTCTCTAATTTTTCGTCTGGTCTTGCTGCAACTACAAGCATAAGCCATGACAGAGTCAGCATCTAAAGAGCAGCAGACTATGGAGACTAACTAGACAGGTGACGCAGGAGGCTCAGTCCTATCAAGCAGCTTTTACTTTAACTTCAGGTAATATTTTTTATTACAGCCAGTGAAATGTCATATTTAAATCTGAACCCTGCTCTCTGCACTGCTATATCCCTCTTCTACCTACAGTTCATCCTGTGCTTGTAGTCACACAGCAACACTGTCCCTTTCATTTTGCTAGTCTAATTTCTTCCTGGTCTGTTCCTTCCACTCAGTGGAACTTCCAGACTGTTCTGTCCCTCCTTCAAAAAGATTATAGCACAACTGCAAAGCATACAGAAGCCAAGGTGGGAAGGGGCCTCTGGAGATCACCTGGCCCAAATGTCCTTTGAAAGCAAGTCTCAGATTAGGTTATCAAGGGCTCTGCCAAGCCAAGGCATGAGTGCTTCACTTGTAGTGAGGGAGATGCCACTACTTCTCTGGGCGTCTTCTTCCGAAGTTTAACTGTTCTCATGGTGAATAATTTTTTTCCTTATAACCAGGCAGAATTTCCCGTGAAATAACTTGTGTCCATTGCTTTTTGTCCTGTCACTGTGCATACCTTTTTCCAGTTTACAGGGCACCAGATTATCAAGTACTGTAAATCAGCACAGTTCTGCTAACTCTAACCATCTGCAAAGGTGATTCACTAGCATTAGGGATCTGTGCTTTCTCTACCCTGACGTGACATCAGAACAAGTTTCCTTGGGAGTCTCAGCATGAGAGGCTGCAATCAGGGACCAGGGGCTATGAATACAGGTATCAAACTGCCTGCCTAACTGACCTTCTGAGCAGCTCTGCAGATGATGTATAGCAGAGGCACTTGACCTAGAGTCTTTGGGTTAGAGCCAGCCAGCCTGAAGACTAATCTGTCTTCTTCAAAAGACCCAGAAACATTGGCAGGAGCAGGTTGGGAGCCAGAGAGGTTGCTCTAGCCGTCTGTTACCTGCTGCCTCCTTTTCCTAAAGTACTGCAGTCCCTTCCTGTCACATCCAATCTCATGATCTGTTGCACATACATGCTCTTGTCAATTTTGTTTATGTGACAGAGCATGTTGGATTACGTGGCAGAGAAGCCTCCGCTCCATAGAGCCCACAAGACCTTCCACACAGCACCTCTGTTCAAAGCCAGCATGTATTTTACCCAGCCCCTACTTTCTCCTAACCTTCCCCTAGTCTATGTGACTATTTAAATACGTTTCCTGCTTGGGGTTTGGGAGTTTGCGTGGTTTTTCTGTGGGGGTGGTTCTTGACTGTTTGAATAGTTAAAGCTTGGGTTAGGAACAAATGCCTTTGATTATTGATCAAATTCCAACCAAACACAGCAAGACAAGTAGAAAGATCTTTTAGCACAGGAAAATAAGGAGGATTTTTCCACATGCAGAGAATACAGAGAAGGAATCAAGAGGCAAAGGAGCTGTCAGAGCAATGAATGGCCGCACTGTCAGTAGTGCTTCAAAGGCTGTGCTCTAGTTGCAGAAAAAGAAAACTGGAAATCAAGAAATGAAAAGGCTAGAAAAACTCATTTTGGAGACTCACCCATAAGTAATACTGTCCTTCCACACCCTCCCACCCTAGACAAAGTAATTACATGTGAACTGTAACAGAGAACTGGATATTGATTGCTGTTTTATTGAAGAGATGTGGCATGGATCTGATTCCCTTTGCTTTAGAGATGTGGAAACAAATGAGTTCAACATAGGCAATAGGAAGAGCAAACACATAAAACTATACTTAAGACTAGTTAGAGAAAATTCAGTTTGAATTAAACCTAGATAGCATGACTGAACATGACTGCTACATATCAGTGCCAAGCCCACCATGAAAATCAACTTTTTAAAAATGTAGCCTATACTGACAAAAAGGAAACACGACACTTAGGAATTGATAAATTCTCATTTACCTGAAATTGTAGGTAGCAATCTCAGGTCTCTCCAGACTTTTTGGCACCAACTATTTTTTTTAAATTTCAAAAATGTGTGTTCTCACTGTCTGCTGCATCCTTCCGAAGTGGGAGGTGGAACTGAGGTCACCACATAGGTTGGGGCCACTCCTCGTTTGTGGGCTTCCTGGGGGTGCAGGGAAACACTGGCCAGAGGCTGGCTAAGTAACCCATGTTCTGATTTCCTCTACCCTTACTTCCTCCACGTGGCCATAATCCCAAAAGTTGAGGCTTCCCCTTCTTTTCTTTGACTCTAACACTTCATGCATTTCACTTACTGCCATCTCGCAAATCCTTTCTCATAACCTGGTGCAAGACCCCATTGAAAATGTGGAGCCAATCAAGTCTAAATGAAGACTCACACCCAAACTGGAGAGAGTATCAACTTGGAACAGTCCTATGGAAACTAGCAATTATGAAAAAAAAAAAAAAAAGAATCATAATCGGTCTTTTCTACAACTCCCCAGCAGAAAACATTAACTAATGTGGACCACTTTTGAAGACCAGTTTTGATGCAATTAGAGACAAATAAGTTCAAAACATATTGCACTATCTTCAATATGGAAAATTCTGTAAAAACTGCTAAAAAATAGGAAAAACCCTAGCACAGTTGAATCATTTACTCAAAAATCCATTCATTAGGAAAAGAAAAGTTAGCTATGAAAGCTTTTATCACTTTGTCTGCTGACCTAAAACCACAAAAATGACCTTATCCTTCTTACAAAACTGGCTGTTACCATAACTGCCCTATTCTGAAAAAGAGCTAAAGGTCAGGTTGTCTTTCAGAATCTACATCTTGAAGGAAAGCTGAGAAACACTACATTACAAATACATCTTAAGGTTTATACACCTACATAAAATACCCAAAACACCTGTCCAAATACCCAAATATTTTGATTGATTTGTCTTATTTCTTGTTGAAGAATTCCTTTATTTTCCTTTCCAAGAAGCAGAAGGATAGCAGGATCCTGAGGTAGAGCAAATGTTTTAATAAAAAAGTAAAAGCAACATTTTGTTCCACATACAAGAATGAGAAAATGATCCACTCATGAGCGAGCAAGTGCCTTTGGTGGGTGTCCTGATAATTTCCTCAATGCCATTATCTTGTCTATAATATAAGACCATAACAAAAATTAAACATGGAAGTTGTATCTTAAACACATTTTAGAATAGTTACATTTTTGTAAATAATTAACAAAGTTCCCACTACATTAATTAGATATTCAAATTCACCTAGTGGCTTTGTTGACACCTCTTACACATCCCCTGATACAGCTGTGAATAAGATGCAGGATCCGTACAGTTATTTTAGGAACATCTTCATACAGACAACTGTTGCAAAACCTCACTAATCATGCAGAAACATACAATAGGAAATTATGCAGTCTGATGGTGGGTTTTGCACTCCTTTTGCACGCCAAACCAAAAATCATCATGCAGCAGAATTCAGATTATATGCACTGCTTTACGCACACAGAGGGCATAAAATAATTACATGCCTTTATAACATACTGTCAGTTATGTCAATAACAACCAAATGTATCTGAAGCAAGTTTATCATTTGAGAAAGCAGATTCTATGAATTTGCTCTGATCTTTACTGAATTCAAAAGGAGCAGCAGAGGCATTTTAGAGGCAGAACTTTGCTCCTCAGATGTTTTAACAGGTGCAGTGGGCACACGCAGGTGTTTGGGAAAGGAGCTGTAGAGCTACAAGGAGCCACAGTGACAGTGGCAGGGCCCTGAGCCCATCCCCTGCTCCGGGCGATGGCCATCAGGCTCAGGGCAGCTGAGGGCATCCCCCATCCCCGTGCCTGCAGGAGGACATGGCCAGAACCAAACCTGGCCATCCTGGGCCATGTCTGACCCCGGTTCCCCTCACCAGGCCTGATCCTGACCCCCACCCATGGGCTGACATCCTGTCCCAGCCTCAACCCGTCCCCAAGGATGTGCCTGATGCGCAGGGCTGACCCAGTGTACCCCAGCTGCCCTGCTCCTGGCTGGGGCAGTGGGTCCCTGGCTGGTTCCCCACTGCTTGGCCCCACACAGTCACTCTGACTTTGACCCGCAGCAGGGTGTGCAATGGCATTTTATGTGCAGTTTGCATAGAAAAATATACAGGTTCGAGGCAAAAGAACATCAGGCCCTTTGTGGGAGATTCACCTCAACCGATTTTAAGGGCGGAATCCGGCTGCCTGAATGTGAGCACCTGGTGCCACATGAGGTCCCTTAGGGTCTGCCACCCAGCCTCCAGCGCTGCTCCAGCAAGACACAGATTTCCCACTGCTCCTGCAGTATATCCTCCAGCCTTGCCATGGGGTGGGGCATCTCTGAATGCCTATGCCGGGGAAACGGAACTGAGCCCTGACTGTCTATACAGTAAAAGTGAAATTCCTCTTCGGTTTGACACCTAAATTTAGCTATGACAGATGTTGCCATGGGAGACAAGTGTCTAAGCTCCCACCATTGTCAGTGGAGCTCTAATCAATACAGTCAGGGGAGGTAAAGAGCTGCCCAGCCAGAAGCTGTTTACTTTTTGGTGGGCTAAATCACTACCTTGAGTGTCAGGGAGCAGTAAGAGTGGGTCTGCTTTGGAAGGGAAGCTGGGAGCCGAGGGTGGCAGCGAGGCAGGCAGGATGGTGGCCTCGCTGACACTGGGCTCTTTCCTGGAGCATCCGGGCAAGAAGAGCTGAGCAGACGTGGCAATGGGAGCGAGCATTAGCCAAGAGCCCTGTGATCCCCCAGTGAGTCTGTAGTGGCAAGGAAGACCTGAGGCCAGGCCAGAAAGGCAAGTCAGGGAGCCAGGGTCAGGCTCAGGGAGCTGCAAGACCAG
>NW_008824238.1:8760556-8768553 GCF_000699105.1 Pygoscelis adeliae | reverse complement strand
TGAAGGAGGAGCAGGACCTCGCTGAGGATCCTCAGGTCCACACAGCTGCACCACATCTAAGCCAGTCTTGAGCCCAGGCTGCCAAACCTCCAGAATTCAGAGGGATTTGCACAGGTCCCTGACAGCAAGCTTCATTGTCTGCACTGAATAGGGGCTTGATTCCTCTGTCCAAGGATAGGCATCTTGTGCCTTTGGGATGTCCTAGTGTACCCCTCCTGACCTCCAGCTGCTGCTTCAGAAGGGCTGGTGTCTCCTGTAGGTCCTATGGCATATCTGCCAGCCCTGAGTAAGTGCATTAGATTCTCTGGGGGATTTCAAGTGGCTATATACAGGAGCTTAGACACCAGTCCACACCACAGAGTCTCCTACTTGTAGACACCTAGTTGTAATCTGCAGCTAAATGCCACTCCAGGTGTCCTACCTCAGCTAACTGCCTGCACTCCCTCTGCCATCAGCGGTGAGAGAGAAGCTCCAGAGGCAGTTCAGCTCATTTTAGGTAAGTTGGATAAATCTCTTTAGAGGTGCCTTCCTCTCTCTGTGTAGAGGAACCTAGATCATTGATTAGAGGAGACAGTTATCTAATAACCAGCTAAAGTTGAATGAGATGTGTCCCACCTTTTGTTTTTAGAGATGTAGCTGTGCAGGAGATACTGATTGAAGACTACAGCCCATGATCCTAGTGCAAGTTCCTAGTGCAAGGACTCACTAACAGTGTGGGCAGCTACACTGCACATACAGCTACAATGTAAAATTCTGCACCTGGGTCTTCTCAGAAGTACCCCAGCCCTGGCAACGTTAACTCCTAGCTCCTCGACTCCTGTCTGCATCCTCTCAGGATCTACAGACTGAAAGCTCTCTGTTTTGTCTGCAAGCACTTGAATCACTGAAGAAGCAAAGCTCTGTGTGCCCTAATACATCAAGTAGCACACAAAAATAGCAAGAAGGGGCAATTTCCTCAGTTTAATCCAGTAATTTAGTCAAAGCAACACTCAGCAGGTGAGAGACCTGTGCTTAGTGACCTGCTCTCAGCCCTACATACCACTTCTCCAGAGCCCTCTCCAAAGGCAGAGAGAAGAAACCATAAACAGAAAGAATACGTGAGAGCATCTAGTCAGATGTGTAGAGCACTCATCTGAGGAGAAATCAGCACTTCAGTTTCTGCATCAGCTATTATTTATTTCATCAAATGGCTGCCTGATATAAACCACAAACATTAATTGGCACAGAGACTTGTGGTATCAAAGTTCTTTGTTCTTGTTCTTATACCCCAAGTAACTATGGATTCCAGTGAAAAATGAGTAAAAATTACATAATTCATTTGCCTCTTTATACACCAACTCATCAAAAGACTATTGAAATATTTCTTCCTGCTCCTTGCATTACACACCCCCACTAATCAGGCCTGGAAGTTTGTTAAGGTGATTAATACAGCAACACAGTCTTTTGGCACAAAGTGATGTAAAGGTGGAGGGTGTAACGAGGACAGAGCCAGGCTCTTTTCAGTGGTGCCCAGTGACAGGACCAGAGGCAATGGGCACAAACCAAAACACAGGTGGCTCCCCCTGAACATCAGAAAACACTTTTCCTCTGTGAGGGTGACTGAGCACTGGCACAGGTTGCCCAGAGCGGCTATGGAGTCTCCTTCCTTGCAGGTATTCAAAAGCCGCCTGGATATAGTCCTGGGCAATGAGCTCTCTGTGGCCCTGCTTGAGCAAAGGGGTTCGACCAGATGCCCTTCAGAGGTCCTTTCCCACCTCAGCCATTCTGTGAGCCTGTGCTTATTTCACTCACTGAGTCTGGTGGAGCGCTGGTTGCTTTGTGTCAGTATGGTTATCTAAGTGCTTCAAGGCTGTCTCACGAGCTGTGATCAGCAGAACTCGGGCACCAAAGTTTGGAGACTGCTGAAAACCCCTGCAGAAGAGAGAACCTTGTAAAAAGAAAATAGATTACTTGGGCACATGACACATTCTGGTGTGCCCCAGGGAAAACTACTGGAAAAGGTGTCGTGGTTTAACCCCAGCCAGCAACTAAGCACCACACAGCCGCTCACTCACTCCCCCCACGGTAGGATGGGGGAGAGAATCAGAAGGGTAAAAGTAACAAAACTCGTGGGTTGAGATAAAGACAGTTTAATAAGGAAAGCAAAAGCCGCGCACGCAAGCAAAGCAAAACAAGGAATTCACTCACTACTTCCCATCGGCAGGCAGGTGTTCAGCCATCTCCAAGGGCTCCATCACGCGTAACCGTTACTTGGGAAGACAAACGCCATCACTCCGAACGTCCCCCCCTTCCTTCTTCTTCCCCCAGGTTTATATGCTGAGCATGACATCATATGGTGTGGAATATCCCTTTGGTCAGTTGAGGTCAGCTGTCCTGGCTGTGTCCCCTCCCAACTTCTTGTGCACCCCCAGCCTACTTGCTGGTGGGGTGGGGTGAGGAGCAGAAAAGGCCTTGACTCTGTCAGCACTGCTCAGCAATAACAAAAAAATCTCTGTATTATCAGTACTATTTCCAGCACAAATCCAAAACATAGCCCCATACTAGCTACTGTGAGGAAAATTAACTCTATTCCAGCCAAAACCAGCACAAAAGGTCACTGATTCAATTTATTTTTGACCCTCTTTAAACTTTGCATAAAGGACGTGATTTGGTGAGCTCATTTACACTGGGCTGAACAGCACAGTTAATATGCCTTGGTGCTAATCATTTCAATTAACAAAAACTAATAATTTTGACTGAAAAATGTAAGCAGACTCATGTTCTCCCTCACAGCCAAATGCACAGGGTCTCTATTAATTTCTGTCAATCCATAAAGTGCAGTTAGGATTGTCTCCTCTCTTTGAGGCCAAATTCAATATTTGGCTGCAACCTGCCCTCTTACGAAGTCTCACCTGTCACTCAGCGGGAAATCCACAATCCTGGTAGTTGTTTCAGGACATAGTTTGTCCTTCCAACAAAGGGCATCCTGTTTTTCTTTGTTAGCTGGTTCTTCCTTTCCTCAACAACAACAACAAAAGCCTTACATAATTAAAACCGTAGCTCCGTTTTAAGGTGTTTTTAAAGTCAGTCTGAAGGAATGTGTTAACAGCAATGCACGTAGCAAAGTGAGTATAAAATTGTACACAGATTCTCCCTTAAGCACTGAGAAACGGTGAGAAACAAATTGTTGTGCTATGAAAACTGACTGTGCATCAGAAGCAAATTAAAACAATCATCCAGAGGGCAAAATGTGATTTTTCTGGAAAATCAGAAATTTAATCAATGGCGTGTTAGAAATAGTTAATAGCAGAACTCTATTTAAAAGGTTTGCAATCTTATTTTTCTGTAGCTCCCTCTAGCTTGGTAGCTGGACAAAAATATTTCTAAGTTTAGACCCATGAAGATGAAGACTAAATATAGGATATAAAACAACACTTTATGAAAACAAAAATCCAAAATTTTCAGCTGTGGGTGTCTTTGGTAAGAGGTTCACTCTTAGGTGACTGGATGCAGTTCTTACTCATTTCAGTGGGAGTTGTGGGACTAGACATTTCTAAGCTCAAGGACACTTTTATCCAGCTGTGTCAATGTACATGAAGGAGTTTTGAACCTGCTCTTCATTTTCCCAAACCATTTCTTTTCAGCTTCCTTCTTCTCTCTGCTTCCCAGTCTAAACCTTTTTTCCCCCTGCTCTTATCTAACAAAGACAGACATCACTCTGTTGAATCCCACACATCTCCAGTCTGGAGACTGGCTCTCCCCGCTATACCATCAAACTTCCTAACTTTGATGAGACCAGGAGGAATGATATTCCCCTCTAGTAATAGTAGGAAATACCACAAGATGTTGCTCAGTGAAGTATTGACTTTTTTAATTTCATGTCATCATGTTTCTCTCTCATGTCATCTTTCAGTAGCATATGGAATGTAAATTCACAAGTTGTAATGACAAAACAGGAGGGAACAAGTACTGCAGACACAGACTCCTTCAAAAAGTTGGGGATGTTATCACACTGCTTTGCCATCACAAGCCCCCCAGGAGGCAAAGGGCCAGCCTAGCTATTACCAGGTGCCGTCTGCACATCTTTGAAGATATTCCCCTTCTCCAGCTGCAGCAGTTAAGCACATCCTGCAGAATTTAAATGTCATTGTTGGGGAGAGTCTGGTTAATGTTATCTAGTAAGGAGAAGACACTTCTCTTCAGCATATGCATAAAGAACAAAACTCCGATAAAATTAATTGGGATCATTTTACCATCATGGCCAAAGTCAACCCTAAGTGCAGAAAGTAACAGTAATCATAGAATAAACGTCAGGCAACAATATTGTTTCTGGATCAAGTCAAGAAAGTTCATTTCAAAGTTGGAGTGGCTACTCTTTTCCATCTAAACTGTAACACTTCTTCAATGAAACTTGACCCACTGGAAGCAGAGTAAGAGCTATCCTCCTTTAAGAAAACAACATATGACTATTCTTTCTTCCTATCTATGACTAACCCCAATTAGAATTTACTCTTTTTATAAATATTCAGGCATCATTTGACGCACTGTTGAAGGAAGATAAATCTGAAACCATTTCTGGATGAAGAAGAATCACAAAGATCATTCACAGGAGGCAAACACGCTCATCTGGGAGAAATGGGAGGTGAAAGCTCTACAAGCTATCTGAAGCACTTGATGGATCTTTTCCCACCCTCTGTGATTAATAGAATGCATAAGCTATTCAGTCTCCAAGCATTTTGCTCGAGGAAGCTTTGATTTGAAAAATGAGACAAGTGCTTCCAATGCTGTCATTGATAGGAAATTAGGTGATAAAAGAGAGCACATTTAAGCAGCTCTTAAATATTCATAATTAGAGCTGTCAAACCGCTATACTATCCCCTCTCTCTTCTTGCATTTACCCAAACGTTCTGTCAGGAGTAATGAAAACAGCAAAGCCAGGGGGATGTGACAGTACTAAAGTGTTTCAGAAGTAATCACAGGAGGACAAACAGGGTTGGGGTTTTTTTGGTCCAGACCACAGTACAGATATAATCATCAAATCAGATGTACCTAATAGTTAATTTGCTACGTTGTGAGGTTTTGAGTTGCTTTTCTTTTAATGAATGGTACCATCAGAGGTTTCTCCTTCTGCTACTTCCCCTCTGTTTGGTGCAGTAACAAAGCATTTGACTTACCAACTTCTGATTGTTTTCCTAGAAATACATTCCAGGATGATTTTTCTCATGACTCTGAAAAAAAGAGAAAATTATCTAATGCAAAATTACAATAATAAGCAAAAACCACCTAATTTATTTTAATATTATTAAACTAATACATATTTATATAGATCTTTTGTATCTAAAGTCCCATAATGACAGAAGTGGGTCTCAAACCAGGATATCCCAAATATGACAGTAGGTATACTCAAAAAATGAGGGATTCAAATTGTTATGAAATTCATTAACTTTGTTCTAGCACTCTATTAATTTAGAAGAACTCCAACTGAGCTCTGCTTTTTCGGTCAATTTTGTGCACAGTGCGGCAAGAAACTGCAGAACTTCACCAGCAGCCGTGAGACGTGCTTGAACAGGCAGCTGCACGAGCGAAGCAGCACTATACATTGCGGGTTGCTCCTGACTGGACCAAATCTCTGCCACAGACATTTCCAGAAGAGCAATATCTGCTCAGGGTGCAAATTCTCACCATTTGGTTCATCACTACAAAAAGATCTTCTGTGAGAACAGCTGCTCCTACAGAAGACAATCTTTGCGTCATTTATGTTTTTCCATATAGCTTGTAAAGGTGTGAGTTCCTCCTGTGCTGGGAGGTCACACAAGCAAGCTATAGCTGCAGGAGCTCCAGTGCAGCCGAGGCCTTAACCTGATGTAAAGCAGTGACTTCCAGCTGCCTTCAGTGTCCATTAGATTGGCCCTTAAGGAGCAGCAAGGGCAGATCACGGTTTGTCACCTAGCACATATAACTACTGCTGGGACCATTTCTAAATTGGAACAGAGTTATAAGGTTGACTTGAAACCCACCTGAGAGGTAGAGTGCAGTGCAAGGCAGTAATTGGTACACAGTAACATTGTCCTCCGGTTTTGGTGGACATGAAATGAAGACAAATGGCTTTTGCAATTGACACTTCAGGAGCATATATGCATGAAGAATGGAATTACTTCCAAAGACGTTTGGATAGGTCCGTATCCCTACGTTAATGAAACGAGACTAGCCTGTAAAAATTAAAGGGATCAGCATCTCAGTTTTATGTCTCTTCTGAGAGCTATCGCACGGCTATGGCTGGGGAAAAATAACTGATTCAACAAACATACAAAAAATCCCAAATGTATGCAATTCTCTGGAAAGGGAATGGAGTCCAGGACAGACTGTCTGGGTGGTGGATGCTGAATGCCCCAGCATGTCTGGCTCTGACATCGCCTGAGTGGCAGACTGGCTCACAGCTGCACACCCCCGACATGTGTAATGGAAGATCTGGCAGACTAAAAGAAAGTGGCCCCCACTGGGGAGCCAAGTCCCTGGATCTCTATCCCTAAATGTGTGCACCCAGATCATCTGTTAGGAAGTGGGCAAACAGAAAGGGGTTTGCAGTGAAAGACACTATGTGCTGAATGCATAGTCTATGTTCTTCCATATCTGCAAACACGCTGATTGAATGTGTATGTACGTTTTTTTATACTGTGTAAGAAATTTACTGTTTAAGCAGACAAGTATAATATCATTTTCCCATGTGTTTGTGATAGTCCACTTCTGCAAAGTTTTTGTGCTCAATCCACCATCCCGAAAGCCTTTCTTTAGAGTCAGAGGGAGGCAGGAACCACAGTGTTTTCCCTTCAAACTGGACTGACTGGTACCACCTTGCATCTTCCTTTACAACTGCAGGAAAAAACAAGCGTTCTGCCTTGCAAAACCGTAAAGGGCTCTAAGGAGAAGACTGGACTTTACGGCTGGTTAGGCTAGATCACTATGATAGTCTTTCTGGAACAAGCAAAACTCTATTCCTCATTCCCCTGTGCAAGTGGTGGGCGGATACTGAAACATTTCTGCTGTCACTTTTTGATTTCATGTTATGTGGCTTCATGTTGAGCCTTAATTTGCTGCTTTTTATAGCTCAAGTGTAAGGAATACAGTTGAACAAATGTTACTGTTCCCCCTGCCCCCCCCCCCAAAAAAAACCTGCTGTGAATATTCATTTGCATTTTTTAACAAATTCCCTGGGATTACACTCCTAGTTCATCTCTGACAAGTAATCCAGTGAATTCTCTAGTGAGAAGCAGCCACAACTGTGAGCAGGGAGCGCTGTGCTTCAAACGTGGGGCAGGCTCAGGTCTACCAGGAAGAAGTGAAGGGGCTTTAGCCAACCACCTTAATACTGGTCACTCCTTCTCATGTAACAGGACCCGGCTATGGCTCTGCGGACCAAAACACAATTTGGCTTAGCCCTTCACGCAGGTCAGGACAGTACTTGTCCTCACGCCTCAGCAGCACAACAGCACTCAGGGAGGCCACACTGAATTTCTGCCTCAAAGGTTGCAAGAGGAGGAAGCCAAAAGATATTGCAGACCTTTTTTTTTTTTCACATTCCCTTCATGGCTGGATCCACAGAGCTGACCTACAGATGTTTTGGGAATCACTCCTGAATTTCAGTAGCATGAGCAAGAGCAGAGTGCAGCCTGGTGTAACAACAATACATAAAGCATAGCTGTATAAGTGCTTTCCAGCACGGGGAGCCCCATTTTTAATGTTGTACTGAAATATTTACAGTATCTTTGCCTTTGACCATGCAGAACAAGTGGGAGAATATTGACAGCACTACGAAAACACAGCAGCAGGTAAACGGAGTTAAATCCTGAGTCACTGAAGCCAACAGAAAATTTCTGGGGGAGCTGGACTGGATCATTGTGTACTACCTCTTCACAAACATTTTAAAGATGTATATACTGCTTTTGTACTGTACCCCAGAGCACAGTGCTGCTGTACCTGAAAGCCTGCAGTTTCAAAGAGAAGAACAGAAATCTCCACCT
>NW_008824238.1:8744065-8760526 GCF_000699105.1 Pygoscelis adeliae | reverse complement strand
TCATGAGAAAAACTCATTCATTTTTAACGTGATTTTCAGCCGTTCCAACCCCTGAGCTGACTCACTCCGAGATCAGGAGAGCACCGGTGGCACATGGGAAGCAGCAGGGGCCCATGGCCAGGGAGGCAGGGGCAGAAAATGGCACCACCACCCTCTTTCAGCAGCTCCCAGCCCCTAAACCAGCTGTATCATCACAGCACCCCAAATGTCCCAGTGCATGAGACTCCTGGCACTGGACAAAATACATGAAGCTGCCACGAGAGGCTGCAGGTAGGGCAGAAGATTGCTTGGAGTAGCCTCTATGAGCACAGGATCCACTGGATAACACCAGTCTCACTGCTGTGCACAACCCCTTCTCCAGATTACAGGTCAGATGACTGGCTGCATCTGGTACCTCAGGTCAAGGACTGAAAGTGGGTGAGACACAGGTGGGGCAAGGGCGGTCAAATGAGTCTGTCCAGTTGACTGGCCTGCTTTCCATCTTTAGCGCTCAAGAGATGAGTAAAGATTTTCAAGGAATTCCGTAAGTAGTTTGATTGCCAAACCCATTTATATAGAATCATCATCGTCTCACAGCACCAAAGTGTAAAAGAAAAATAGACTATGAGTAAAAATGTAAGCAAGGGAAGAAAAGAAACAGGAAAGGAGAGTGGAGGAGAAAAAATAGCTTCTTCAGAGGAGATAAAAAGAAGGAAACAAGAAAAAAAGAGTCTGGATAGGGAATAGAGACCTAGTACCTTGAATGGTCTCTACCTGTCAAGGTCCCACACAAGAAAGACAGGATCATCTCATCTACCTGTGACACCTACATAATGAGGGCTATACTTGAGTTACTCAGGTTGCCACTAAGCTTACTGAAGAGAAGCAAGCACTTCTAGGGCAAGCTTTGTCTTGTCTCAAAGAAGTTATCCAGAATATCTCAGTATTTCTTGTTTCTCTCCACTGGCTCTAAAAGGAGCCTGAACAACCAGCTCTATGTGGACACCTATAGTGTAGACACCTAACTGAGGTTAATACCACAGTAACATCTCCCACACTCCCGTATGCTCTCTTCTGCTTCTTGATGCTCTCTGGGACACTTGAGTTCCATGTTTCCCACTTCTCTCTCAGAGGTGCCCATCACAGACAAAAGCTGTCACGCTGCCAAGCTGAAGATCAGCTGAATGCTTGGGAAACCAGGACCTGGCACACCACAACACACAAGACAAGTAGACTTAGATGTCTCAGGGCACTGACATGCACTACCAGTTTCCAGCCATAAAGCCAATGCCTGGCCAAGTAGCAACCGGTGTATTCCTCCCACTGTGAAGACTTTGATAAATCATGTAGAAACAGCAACTATGTCCACTTCAGATTTGTCAAATACAACTGCCTGTGGTAATCTGTCCTTCACAGGCTGGGTTCAGCTCTTGTGTAAATCCACTGAAGTCAGGGAGAAGTCGTAACAGGAACAGAGCACAAGTCCTAGTAGAACGACAATAGCAGGCATATTCAGTAGCATACTAATTCAGTTCACTAAATTGGGCACTTCCCCACTTTATTTAAATAATTATAGTGAAAGAGACATTTATAGAATGAAAAGTTTGGAACAAAGTTCAATTTAAACAAAACTGAATGAAATAAAAAGGTACATTTTCAGTTGGCAGAAAGAAATAGACTATATTTGGATTTTGGTCAGAAATTCAAGGACTGTTTTTATTGCCTCTAAATATGGCAGCAGAATTCTGAGGTCCCTGGTACTGGAAGTAATTCTGGAGGCACATCCTCTTTGGAAGAAGATTAGGGTAATTTTCCACACATTTATGTTTATTAATAGAGGGGGGAAGAAAGATTTAACTGTCTCAGAATTGATGGAACCTTGTAAAAGCCTCAATGCCGGGAAAAGCTTCTATCCAGAGCTTGTACTTGCCGCTTTAACAGGCATCTTGCATCAAAGCATTGCTGCTTTCAGTCATCCACCTCTTCATCCCAAGAGAAGTTGAAAAGTTACCAGGAATTCCTGATCCATTCAAGAATGTACTTTTGAATCTGTTTTCAGGCAGGTATTCAAGTAAAATGACACTGAGTTCAATTCACACTGATGAGCTAGGCCACGAACGGTGGTGGTCCCAGTTTATGTCCATGGTGGCCTTCCAAAGGGTGCTAGCAGAATCTGCACACCCTTGCTGAACAATGCCATGGCTCAGCTATTTCCTTTTTTTTGGGGCTGCCGGCCGGACTAATTGCTGGCTTTCAGTATTTTTGGATGGATTTGGGCCAACAGCCAAGTGACCTTGAGCTCACCATGTTCTGCCAGCTGCTCTGTGATGCTGTCTGCCTACTTCTCGCCTCCTTGCCCGTTCTCACCTGCAGAGCGCAGGGGTGTCAGCTCATCCCAACAGAACAACTTCCCTTCCCCCCCTCTCCCCAGCAGAGAAGAGTCTTCAGATGGACAAGGCCACATTTCTCAAACTTGTTGACTTCAGTGGAATAGCTTCAGGTTTTACCTCCAAAACAGAGAGAGTGGGGATGTGCAGTGAGGACCACTGACGTACTACTGGGGAGCTCTGGGGTGACGTAGCTCTTTTAACACTTTTGTGCAATCTTGTGCCCTCCACAACACCTCTGACCTGCAGTTTCAGCAGAAGACACTTGTCAGAGCCGAAGAAGCAGTGAAAGCAGGAACATTGCCATGATCCAGAGGTGTGACTGCAGCTCTTCTAGACACACTTGAGTCACCTTCAGCTGCCAGCTCCGGTGCTGACAGCAAGCATTTCTGCACAGACTGTGCAAATCTGCCCAGGACCCTGGGTGAGCACTTGGCTGCGGATGTCCTCAACGTCACAGCTCCCTTGTTATCTGTACCCAAGCCAGGAAATTTCAGGTGAGCTCAGGATGGAAAGGCAAGCCACAGTCCGCCCCTTGAACTGCACGACAGTGAAGGTGTAAACCAAAATGCTGAGTACATGGGACCTCTTGGTACTTCGGAAATGCAAGTGCAGTTGTTGGCACGCTGGATGGAAGGGATGTAAACAGACCACACATCCATCCTGAAAACCTCCTGTATATCTACACATGCACCAATCTCCCTGTGAAACAGCATCAGGTTAACTACATGCATTCATAGAATCATAGAATCATTCAGAGGCTTTTAAACCTTGTGATCTTACTGGAAGAGGAAAGCTGAAAGCAGGGCACTTATTTATAATGAAGGCATTTACAGAAGCAAGACTTCTTTATCTGTTTACCGTGTGGTACCGAATAGAGGATTCTGTGAGCATGTGCATCAGATAATTGTGAAAAATGTATCTGCATTATCTTTGTGAAATCTCTCACTAACGTGAAAGAAAGACTAAAGGTCATCTGTCAAATGTAGTTGTGAGGCAGGAAAAAAATGTCTCATGTTAGATATCTCAAAACCTTTAGGCTCGTGGTATTTTTGTTGAACAGAGGAAATGTGATCAATGAATCATTAGGAGTCTTGTGCCTGATAATGGAGGTCAAGAGTGCCTTTTGATTATGAGTTTAAGATGCTTTTATTAACCTGTCTCAAGATGGTTGATTGCTTTCTAATGTGATGAGACCCTCTCCAGCACTTGAATTTTAAAATAGAGATCTTCATTGTCAAATGCTTCTCAATAGTGCTTCACAATAAATGAATTATTGTGCAAATGAAACTCAAGGTAGTTTTTAATAAAATCAGAGATATTTCAGTATTCTGTAAAGACCAATCATGTTTTACAAAGTACTCGCTAAAATAAAGGTAACTAATAGGAAGACACCTGGAAATGAATGAGGAACTAGGTGGATCTCATTTTCTTTTCACACTAAGTTTCTCAGTATGTAAATACACTAATTTCTAATTCTAACTGCCTCCAGTTAAGTTCTGGCTCATTATAACAGTGCATATGTGAGAAGAAATGAAATCATCTATGCTCAGGTCCTAAGGAGCAAAGCCATTTTCAGCCTTGATGCTTTCTGATACAAAATCTATTTTGCACCTCAGTGGCTATATAGATTACATTCACATTCGCATCACAATTCTGCTACACAGTTAGAGAAGTGCAAAGTGATGTCTGACTAAATAAGAATCAGGCCGCCGCACATAAATTTCCACTCCTCTTGCAGGGTCCCTAGTCCACTTACACCAAAGTGAACCACAAGTAAATCCATTTAAATCCACTGGACTGTACGAATGGGAAAACAGAGTAAGGAAGATCTTAATTAGAGAAGATGAGCAGCAGTGTTCCATATTTAAATGGCTGCATGCTTTGTAGAGTTAGAATATATAGGATTTTGTTCATGCACCCTTTTTAAAACTCTGACAGCTTAGGCCGCCTTCTTGAAAGGCAGTTCCAGTATCAGTTCTGAATAAACTGAAAAATATAAAAAGGAGCAGAGCAGAGTTTTTCATTAGGTCCTGCCAGCCCCAACTATGCATGGTAGATGAGTTTCCTGTACACTGTTTTCACCTGGTGATATGTCAGAGGACAAACTATTAAGTCACTAATTAGGCTGGTAGCTGTTCAAATTCATATGAGTTCACTTTATTGTACAGCTATGTGACATAATGCTCAATTGTCTCATCTGCCATCTGCTTTGGTGTCAAGATGTGCTTTTTTCCAAGTGACATTCTGTTGTCAATTGCAGCATTCTTGACATTTCTAAATGTCTTTGTTGAGAAGTTTGTGGTCTACTTCGTGTTTCCACAAGAAAGTGTTGTTGATCACCACCAGTACTATGGGACTTGCTGTTCGTGGCAGCGGGAGGGATCACTCGCCCTGCCGTTTCTAGGCAGCACCCTAGAAAATTCTGAAGCTTTGCAACCATTTCTCCCAATTCCCTGCCAGTTTCACTTCTGAGTGAAGGATTCAGATGGCTTCACTTGCTCTGTTTGCTATTTTGCTCTTCACTTGCTCTACATGTTCAATATTCTTCTGACATTACATGCAAGTATGACATCAGAAAAATTAACGCTGGTTGTGAGGCCTTAGTCACCTCATATAGGTCAGGACTGCAAAGAGTTAGTATGTTATTGAGATGCTCGGCTTACTGTTCTCAAGTTAATTTAATATGGACTGGCTGTGTACTGTACTATATTATACTGTGTACTGCATTGCATTCTATAAGGGGGAACCTCTCATTAGGCAGCAGTTGTGCACAAAACAATGTTATACTGGCTCATGAGCTGAACATGAATCAACAGTGTGTGATGCTGCAAGAAAAAAACAAACTAGTCTTATTCTTTGGGGTACTGACAGGAAGGCCATTTGCAAGACCTGGGAAGTATGTTACTGATTTTCATTTGGGGTATCAAAGTCTAAGAAAGATGTAGGCATATTTGAAAGCTTTCAGGGGGCAGCAACAAGAATAAAAACTCTGGAGAACCAACAGCAGACAAGGATGGGTTAGAGGCACAATTATCATCGGTGCAATTTCTCGAGGTCCTTCCCATTTGCAGTGCTGCAAGTGTGTGATTTCTGAATTCTTGACTCAATCCTTCCAGCCCACAAACACCGATGTGTGCTCTTGGGGGAACTTTTAAAGATCCCAGGGAACTGTAGGGAATAGGTGGAAGAAGCTGCCTTGCTGAGGGCTCATTCACAGCGCCCATGTGGGTATGTAACGCAAGTTACAAGGATGTTAATAACTGTCTGAGTATCTGCAAGACTTTTTCCCCTTACATGCCCTTTTCAACAGCTTAGCCTAATTGTACGCTCTGAGGGTACCTAACTGTATCTTGCAGATACTCAGACAATTATTAACATCTTTGTACCTAACTGTGCCCTAACTGCACCCCCAGAAATAAACAACACAGAGCAACTCTTTGGCCTGATGCTGTAAAGCTGTGGCCCTCTAATTAGTCCCACTGACAGTCTGTGCACAAAAGCAGGCTCAGATAGCTGGCAAAGCTGACGTAACCCAAGGCAATGCCAAGTCACACCTGTCAAGGATCAGGCTGTAGGCCTGTACTGTAGCAATGGGAGAATTCGGTTTGTAAAAGCTTTCAGGATCAGGCCCTGCATAGCTTTCATAATGCATTTAAATAACTTCTCTTAGACACTGCAAAAAAGTAGTTTGTACCGTACAGAAAAAGGTCACAACAGCACTTACATTTCAACAAGAGGTAATTAACACATTATTTGGCCTTTCATTTGTCAGTTCTTATAAAGTGAGGTACATGGCCAGCAGTTACACAAGGACTCTGTTGTACTAATGTCAGCAGAGAAAAATTTCATTAAGAAACTAGAAGTTGCATGGAAGTGTTATTAAGTTACATAGAAGGTATTTGCACACTTCCACTTTTTTGCTTTAAGGTTCACGCTGAGAATGAATACACAAAGTTTCTTTGTGGGGCACTTGCCGTAAGACATGTGCATTTAAACAAAATATACATCCAGCAACCCTTGTTCTATTGGCGCATACGCTCCTTCATTTTGATACCATGGTGAGAATGCAGGGCCTTCCGATTTTTTGCTCAGTGAGACACACTATTGGAGGATCTTGCATTCAAAACCTGCAGTTAAATACATACCTCGCTTCAAACCCTGAAATCAGTAGGACTCTTCATGTGCCTGAATACCTTCCTGAATCAGGCTGCAAACAACAGTTTTCCCACCCAGTTTAGCTAAAGATGAAGCTGAGAGATGAAGCAAGGTAGCAGCCAACATATTTTGGTTTGTCTGAACAGCTCTCGTCTAGCATTAGCTCTCATTATCTTGGCAAGCCCCACTCACTGCCCACAACACATGGAAAACCTGGCTAAATTTTGCTCTTCTCTATCCTAACACAAACAGTAATGTAATGGCATGATTTTAGTGCTGCTACAGCGAAAGTTTGCTGAGGATTTAAAGTTAAAATGTGTCTTCTGGACTCTGAAAGCTCTATCATCCCATTCGTTTTTAGACAGAAGCATAATCTGAAAGCAACTTTTCCTTAAAAGTTGTCATGCTACCACCCTGAAAGATAGCAGAACGAAGAGGTATTTCAAGTGATTGCGGGGACTTGTACATCTGGGCATTTTGCAAAGAGCAAGTTTGCAACAATCTGCTGAATTTTCCAAAATTATAATGAAACCAACTCAGAATCATAGCCTGTGTCCTGTTTGATCTCAACTCAGCAAAGCTGTATACAAAAAAAAAATTGGTGGGTTTCTAAACCGAAGGGATCAAAGCTCTAGTTCATAAGCTTCCTAAATTCATGCTTAATTTTATCTGCCTGAGTTTAAACTTCAAAATCCAAACACAGGAAAACACAGGTGGTTAGCTTGCAAAACAAATGTACCTAGCTGAAGGTAGGTAGGAAGACAGGTTTACAAGCATATTTTATTTCTATATGTATGTAATTTTAAACTAGTGTAATTTACATGGAAAATGCAAACTCAAATGTGATGGTATAAAAGCAGGATTTTTTTTTTCCAAAGGACAGCAATCAATATTGCAGTCAAAGTGCATTTTTCCTATATGTAAAACAAAGATCTCATGCCACCTTGGAGACCGCTGCTGAATCCATTGAGATGATGAACACAAATCTTTGAATTTCCAATCCAAAACCAGACTTTTTAGCAAATAAGATGTTTGATAGTATCCATCTACTTCTCTTTTTGTTCAAATTGTTTGAGTTTAGAGGGTTTATTTAGAAGACAGGCTCAGTGTCTGATGTTTCCATCATAATAATTCATAGTCTGAACAAGAGCATCTCCCAAGATCTGTGAATATGCTCAGTCCAGTCCTAAACCATCTACAGGGTTTTTTTTCTTTCTCTAATCAGTGAAAACATAATGAGAATATGCTTTGTCTAGAGCTGTTTTGCACAGCTTGAGTAAATTGGAGTGAAGGAAAAGCTGCAATCATTCAAACCATTCATTTAAAGAGATGTTGCTCTCCTTCTTCCCTACTGATCCTCTAAAACTCACTTATGAGGTATTTTTCCACTTAGCTTTCCTCTTCTTTCCTCTACTCTCTCCAATTGTAGACGTCTGTATTTTCATTGATGCAGGATACAAAGCCCAGGAAAGGCCTTACCAAGTGAGTGAAAAGCAATTGCTTTCCAATATGTAACACTGCCCACACCAAACGTACAGCTGGTATTTTCCATGATCCTCTAATTGATGGGTAACATCAATAAGGGTTGAGTCATAAGCTTAATTCACAACTCAACTATTTCTCAAACTTACCATCAACTATTTCTCAAACTTACCACCACCTGTTTCTCACACTTACCACACCATTCAAACTTACTGCACCATTTATATCAGTGCATTATAGGAAGGTTAAGCCTGGCTTACTCACACAGTTTAGTAGGTGCTTTCTCCAGGTCCCCAGGAGTGCTCTGTAGACCTGCATGAGAAACGCACGCTCTGACAGACCTCGGCACAGCACACGGCTGTTCTGTCCACTGACAAATTAGTACAGAGACAGGCTGCGGGCCGGAGCAAGGTTGCCCCACAAATGAGGGGAATTCGAGCTCAGTGCTTCACAGAAATAATTAGAAATACTAACAGACGTGACCAGAGTAGAGCATAGACTATGAAGAACAGCTTCAAATACAGGAGTAAGTAAGTAAACACAGCAGAAATAATAGGCCTTGGAGATGTCTGCATTAATGCGGCGAAGAAGGAGGAACGACAGAAGGGAACGAAAGGGATGAGAGGAAAACAAGGCTCCAGGTGATGGGTTACGTGGAGCACCTCCGAGGCACTCTGGGTGGAGCGAGGCAAGTGTTGGGAAGCACAGAGAGGAGGCAGGTGCAGGATTCATCTTCAAGAGAGAAGGAAGGTGTCCTTTATCAGATATTTAGACAGCTAGAGAACGTGAATGCCTGGCCCTGTAAACACTATAGAGAAAGGAGCAACAAGGAGCAACAGCCCAGCCCAGCAAACACTCCTATTTCCATACAGCACCTTGCACTAACAGGTAGTCCCAGTAGCAAAGACTGAACTTGAGTTGTATGAGATATCTGCAGGTTTCAAATCAAGAGTTAACAGTATTGTAGATTAAGCCAGTCATTCACCCTTGGCTAAAGAAGCAAATCTTTTCTTTTGTCCCGTTCACTTATGTGAAAATATTTATTTTCATTTTATTGTTGCTCCTAACTACTGCCACACACACAATTTCCCTGCCCCTGCCTGAAAATTTCCTTAGTAACTGAGGAAAATTACAGACTGAGCAGTTCCCACAGTGTCTGTAGAAGGATTTTGGAAACTGAGATTCTATCCCATTTTACAGGTTTGCTCCTTTTCCTGTGGTGCAGCAGCTGATGAACAGAAGCACACTGCAGAAAACTAAAAGAATAAGGATGCACTGTGCAGAACAGCTGATTTGGTTTTGTGGCAGCACGAGGGAGGCTCTGAATTAGCTCGGAGAATCACTCATCCCCTCCAAGGACCCAAGAGCTCTGACTGCAGATTAGGACAGGGCATTTCCTGCCCCAGCTCTGAGGGCTCTAATTCAGCAGCAGCAGGGGGGTTACCTTGTGATGGCCAGCAACGTTCCTGCTCCCAGTTATCCCCACCACCACGCCTCTGAGATGCTCCCAAACCCTTCGCAGGAATGACTGAGCAACCCATGTAGCAACTGGTTTAGTTTGTAGTGTGTCATAATAAGGTAACCCCAAATTGCTGCCAGTTTCCCTTAACGCACCAGGCTGCAAGCTCCGGTTGCTACAGGAGCAGTTATGGGAGATCTCTGCTGCTACATGACCAGTTATGCCACCTTTACAAGACAGACTTCTTCAAGAAGAGGTTTGGTAGGCTGCTGTAGACATGAACCACAACTGCTCCTCCAAGGGAAGCCATCCTCACTTGTGAGTCAACCTGTGGCTAATTCCCTCAGGGACAAAGCCAGTTTGAGAGATTGCTGTTCCCTCTCGAATGCCTAGCCAGGCATTCACACTCCCACCCCACCCCAGAAGCTACCTCCCCCGGCTATGCTGATTCAGCTACCTTGTGAGCATGGTCTAAAACCTGTGAATTCACTGTGTTAATCTCTAGGACCTCTTTTTCAGTGCAAGAACTATTTTAACCACATCTGTTGTCACTGGGTAACGGCGTAGAGTCACAGCCTTAGGCTGTATGACATTCAAAATGAAAAATATTTGTTTAACAGAAATTCCCCTAATTTACGCTGAACCACGACACAGATCCTAGGTACAAGCTCATACAAGTTTACAGATGATTCTTGTCTTACATGAGTCACCTGTAGTTACATGTGGTTGAAAACCTCCCTAATATCTCAGATTGAACCTATAAAGTGCCATATTCCCGTGTACAAAAAGATCTAAACCAAGACTTTTTTCCCCTTTCATTGATAACTGTCAACTGAAAATGTATTAGCAAGACCTTGAAGTGACTGCCACCGATGCAACTGAAACATCAAATTTGAAGCGCGGCACTTAGTATCTTTTACTTGGACACCTACAGCATACATTATCAAAATAGCTTGTGGGAGGCATAGTCGCACACACAAACGCTTTTGCTGCTTCGTGGCAGGACCTGCATGTACATTCCCCACTCTTCATCACACCACCTTCAACGTGTATTTCATCACGCTGGTGTCAAAGGTAGCTCTAAGAACAAAACAGTCTGAAAACACACTGAAGACAGAATTCCATCCTGACTGATCAGCCTCGCTGATGAATGGAAGTGTGGAGGACAAAAGGTTACAAACCGGGCTTGGGGATCCTTTTCCTTGCTGACTGCCAAGTAGTGCTGAGGCTTTGAAGACATCTTTGGCAAGCAGCATTTCAGCATACATCTCCATGTCATCCAGCAAGGGTTGGGAGAAGATTCGGGCGGTTGTGGTGTGTGAAACGGTTGCGGTGTGTGTGTGAAATGATGCCTGGATCTACGCCTAGCCCCAAGTTGAAGGTTCCCCAGTAAGTCAGTGAAGAATTGTGGTCCTAAATGCATTGCATTGTTTTGCTTTGAGATCAGGTCTCATCCTTTTTCCTTTGGCAAAAATCAACATCCAAATCTTTCTTGTACATGTGAATGCTGTTATCTGCATAGGCTTGATCACATGCATGAAGTATTTGCACATGTGCATAAAAGGCTGAGATTTCCTACTGAAAATGCGGCCCAAGAAGCCTTTTCTAAGGCCACTCCTGAAGATGGATTGCTTCTGACTCACAAAGGCATCAGAATATGGGAGCTGGCACAGTCGCTGTCAGCAGACACACAGAGATTTATCCTCATCTCAGACTCACAGCATTGAACCCTTAGTTTGATTTGATTTGCCTTGTGTCCTTCTGTCAAAAACCAGGAGTGACTATGGCACATCCTTTGTGTCATGGATGAAAACCTACATGTTCCATCTCACTCCCAGCATCGGAGACATTTCCAGCCATGAACCCAACCCAAGAACGGAGGAACCATTTTTGTTCTGGTTGCAAGTGTAGACTTAATCCAGGGCAAATCTGTGTGCATGACAGATTTCTTGTAAAAGAAGGAAATGTGTTCCATGGCTTTTTTTTAAACTTGTAGAAGTAATCTTATGCCACAAAGTAGGTCTACCCTAGACAGGTGATAAGAAGGACTGACCCTGGAAAAAGAACACATTACTACGTTGCCATTCTTTCCATCACTCTGATAGTTCTCACTCTGTTCTTTAAATTCTCCTAAAAAACACCTAACAAAACCGAGCCACACCATTGCTGGTATTTCTAATATTAAGACCATGCTACAAGAAAACTTTCTCAAAGAAATCAGGTCACTGCAAAGCTCATAAAAAAGCAAACCACATCACTATGTTTTCAGCCCGACTCCCTGATGCATAGCAAGATAGGCATCAAGCACTTGGGAAGGCCTCAAATTAGCTTAGCTTTGTTTTGTTTACCCAAAACCAGTTCAGTGAAACCACACAGTCACAGCCAGTCAACTGATCAAAAGAGATTATGGTCTACCAATCACTCTCCACAATGCCTGCAGTTATCCAAATCTCCCTGCTATCTCGCCAGCTATCTACGTTCTGGTTTCTGAACCAAAAATCAGGCTCTACTTAGTATCCACTTGTAACTGCACCCCCGATTGCTCAGACTTACATTTTGGGACCAGAGCTACAGCCTCCTGAGTTTCATCTTCATGGTTTTTCACAACTACAGCATTCTGCTAATATCACATTAAATCTTTGGACAGGAAATCTAATCCTGCTCATTGACAAACCAAGTTTTTAAGCACAGAGAGTATCATCAGCATCAACAGAAAAATCCGCATGCCGAGAATTAAGCACGACCCTTAACACATTTCTAGTAGGGCCTGACATTGGTGAAACCACAAGAAGCAACCACCCATTATCTGTAATCAGCAACTTAACTCTTTCTTGAAGAGTAAAATCTGTGACTACCAGGCATATTTTTGCCACACTGCTGAAGTCAATCCTGATATTTGATAAAAGATGGCGGCTCAGGTCTTTGCAAATTTTTTATTCTTTACAGACAGTTTCTTCACATTATATGGACTAGTGAATAGGAAAGAGTCTTTGTTTAGCCAAATTTTCATGCCTATGATTCATTACTTGGACTGCAAAAGCACTTATATGTCTCCGGAAATAAGATCTACGCTGAAATACAGGAAATACATTTTACAGGGGTAAAAAACGTATTGGGAAGCAGAATTTGGTTCACAAACTGTCCTACTTAATTTAGCTTCAGTGAGCGAACAACTTTTCCCTTACAGGAAGAAATCCTACAACACAGTTTTTTACTTCAAAGTGTACCGAACAAAGCTGGTGGAAAGGAATGATTCGGAGGCAGTGTGGGTATTTTATGGGCACTTTCTCCTATTTGCGAAAATTACCAGCGCTTTGGGTTTTCCTGATAAAAGTGTTCTTCATAATGATCCTCACAGCAGGCTTATGAATTGGTTGAATCATCTTGCAACTACATCTACTGCCATCCAGAGGTAATTGGCAAAAGTTTGAAGAGTAAATCTAAGTTAATGGTATCACTAAGAGTGAGACACAAATACTGTACATTAGAGCAGTTCTTATCAAACACAAACTTAAAAGTTGTAGCCCAGTTGAACAGAAATGACAAAAATAAAAGTTAAGCAGGATAATTCTTTATTCTTTTCCAATAGAAAAACAAAACCAACAGTATATCATACTGATGTTGTAGTTCTTCCGGTGCATCACATATATCCTGCGTTATGCGTTCTATTAATCTTTTGGACAAGCGTTTCTGCAAATTACACTCTGTCATCTTATATTTTTCATGCAGACTTCAACTGTGGTGAAAAAAAACCAACCCCAAACCCTACAGCTTTCTTCACCCCATAGAAAGCCTGCACTTTCCCACAGCATCCAATTTCTGTCTGATCATCTCACAGTAAAGAAAGTAAGCAAACACTAAGGAATTAAGCACATACAGACACCCCATGACTTCTGTATTACTATCATTTATACTGAAGAGATAGAGAACCTCAAGGAAAGAGACAGTAAGGCTGAAATCGTTTAAGTATCTGTGGATTGTGAGTGCCCACAGTAAGGGATAACTGCTTTCAAGTCCTATGGCTGAGTACTCACAAATCCAGCCACAGGCGGTTTAAGAAATGCGATATTTGAGATTCTAAAGCTAGGAACCCAAAACCAGAGCTGACCAAAATGAATAAGCATTGCTAAAATTCATCCTTAAAACATTTACTCCAAAAGCCTGATAGCAAAGCTGGAGCAAACATGAGATAATAAAAACATATATTTTCTAACAGCTATTTCTATAATTCAACATTGATATCACCCTTTCATCTTTCAAAAGCCCAAATTTTCAGCAGCACACACAGGACTGTTCACTTGCAGGAAGCTGTGTGCCTCCTCATAATTCTCAGGTCTAAACTGGGAGCTATAAGCTCAAAGCGTGGCTATGATGACTACGGCAAGCACCTCAGAAGCCACTTCTCACAACGGCATAGTTCCCCAAAATATCCATGACTCTTATTTACAAATCCTGTTTGGTTTACAAATCTGTTCAAATATTCTTCCAGCCACCACCTTCCCAAGCACGCCGTGAAATCACAAACTCAGAAATGTCCTGTCTGAATAACACACCATCGCTATGTACAGCAGTAATGATTTTGTAGCCAGGCTTCACTATGAGGCAACGTTGTGCTGAGGACACTTGAAGCACAGTAGCATGAGGCTCCTCCTTCGGTTATGTCCTGTGCTTACCGGACAAAAAGTTTGACGCTGTCAGTAAACCAAGCAGATATTTCTTTCTTCTACACAAAAGGAGGAGGTCTAGACAAAGACTATGAAATTTCGGCTTGCAATAAGTAAAATCTGACTCTGCCAAGGCCTACAGCAAGACTTCGGCTTGGTCAGGGTTTCTCTCATGTTCTTTAGAAGCCTGAGTCCTTGAAATGATGCAAGAAGCTTTTTCAGAATTGTTCTCTAAACAGATATTTAGATTATTTCTTTGTGTTTTTTTGAAATAACTTTAAGAACGTGTGTAGCATCTACTTGTGACAAGTTTCAAAGACTTACCTAATTTGGTGAAAGTGTGATTTTCATAAACAGCAAAAAAAAAACCCAATGAAAAAGCATTTACAGATTTCTTCTGTTGATCATAATTGTTACTGTTCAATCATGTATGTAGAGACTAAATACACAGGATCAATGCATTGTCTCCAGCAATGAAACACACAGGAAAGATCAGTAAAACGAGAAAAAAGGCCATTAAAAAATTCACCTTTGAATTCCATCTGAGACCAAGTACAGAATCTCCTGTCACTAATCCGTAACCATAAGGGTGCCCCTATTAGACTATTATCGCAAAGTAACACTGAAGCAATTGAGCAAATGAACGGTCCCGTTTACTGCGTTGGGACCACCCATACAGTAACTGGCAATTTCTGGAATACGTTAAAAGGCTGGAATTCAGTTCGACACAGCAGTTGCCAGAAAGTAATTTTTACCTTCTGAGATTCTTGTTTCCCTTCCTTAGCAGGTTCATGCTATCAGGTAAAACAAGACGACCGTCTCCTGGCTTGCACTCCTTCTGCTATTCCAGTGATACACAGTAATCATTAACGCTTAAAGCAACTTTGGAGTGCAATAGATATTATCAATTATGTCGTCTCAGTCCCAGACATTTACCTGAAGGCTTCTGGGCTTTGTTCAAATATAAACCAAAAGAACTCAAAGAGTTAGCTCCGTACGGATAAAACAGGAGGGTACAGGGATCAGCGTAAAGGTATCGACCAGACTACCGAAAAAGCGGACCTTGCGGTTCAAAAGTATAAATTTATGCCTAAATCTAAATCGTGCATGTGCATCTCTTCAAAGAACTGTCTTTAAAGTTAATTTTATCTGTAATTCCAGGTCAAAGTATGAGCTGTCCAAGACAGCGAACAGAATATTATCCAGCGCAGTGCCATCTTGTGGTAAAGGGGAAAACTGGCTGTGCCGCCTGGCCTGGATCTAAACCCACAGGGACTCTGCTGCTCCGTAGTGTACGAATGACACTCAGAACTGTTGACATGGAAAAACAAAGACTTTATCCTAGTTAGAATTACAAAGTATAAGCTTTGATATCCTAGGCTTTAGGATTTGAGAATCAGCTATTCGTCTTCGTTTTACAAGGCTGGCATCTTATTTTCATTCCAACAATACTGCTGGGCCTTTATACTCGGAATCATTTCCATCACTCCAAACATAATGTGAGAGACATGATATAACCTAGCAGAAAATTGCATCTAGTATAAAAACTCCCATCCCTTTCCTTGGCTACAGTTAAGTGCTATCATGAGCTTGTTCTTAGGGCACCAGGGATGAGCTCAAAATGTTACGGCCATGCGAGCCAAACCACTGTACAGCTATAAAAGGATTCTTCCATAGCTCATTTGTTAAAAAATAGCACGGAGGTATCTTTGACCCAGCTGATCTTTGGGTGCACGCACTATCACCTGATCACCTCGCTTATCATTATGCCCGATGAGACATCTGCCAGGTGATACTCCTTTCCAAACGCTGTTCCTCCCCTCCCTTCTCTGCGGGGAGACTTGCCCACAAGACCCGCGTTGGCCTCTGCGGAGCTGCAGCACACGGAACTTGAATTTTGGTCCTGCAACGAGCACTTACAGGCATCACTCCACAGCAATGACTGTCAGACACAATGATACGCTACCAAAAACAAAACAAAACAAAAAAAACCCAAACCCATGCTAAAAGTATTTCCCCGTTCCTCAGCGTCGGACCTGCTGAGTGTTTGAGTTACCATGGCGCACCCCTCACGCAGGCAGGGGCAGGGAAAGCTGCGGGGCCCCGCTGGCTCTGCGGTGGCGCCAGCTCTGCACCGCGGAGCGCCAGCGCGCTTGTGGCGTTTGCATCCCCCCGCGCACTGCCTCTTTCCAGACGTTTTCTGCCTCAGGCCCACTCGCGGCGAGGGCGGGAGGCGGGTTTGGGGCCGCCCCGGCCCACACACAGCCCCAGCCTGGGGGACGCTGGGGGTTTCAGCGGGTTCCCTGGAACCGCCTGCCCGTAAGCCACGGCC
>NW_008824238.1:8740977-8742412 GCF_000699105.1 Pygoscelis adeliae | reverse complement strand
GAAGAAGAAGGCGTGAGGGACGGAGGGACCGCATGCGGCATGGGGGCAGGCACGCCCGCCGAGGCGCAGGAAGGGACTGTGACTGCCAGCCCTCCTGCCCGGTGCTCTATTCGCACACCTATTTGTCAATAAATACGCTCCGGCCTTTCTAAAATGTTCTGCGTTTGGCTCTCAGCTGGCAGTCGGGGCGGGCTGTGTTCTCCGTCCAAGGGGAGCTGGTGGTGTATCGAGGGGGTCGGGAGCCCCAGTTTCACAGGGACAGCCAGGTAGCGTTGCTTCATGGCTGGCCATGGCGGCTGCAGCATTTCCAGGCAGTACTGAAGCTGATCAAAGCTGTTCCTCGCTCAGGCAACTGGGACTGAGAGCGGACTGCAGCTGTAACCTGTGTTTTGGTCGAGTAACAGCCTGCTCGGGCACAGATAACCGTTGAAGGACGTGGTTGCTGCTCTCTGCTCTGGGCAAGTGGCCTGACAGTGGAGCTCTTGCTCTGTAAGTCAACTTCTGCCGCTCAGCTTTGTGGTATTCAGGTACAGTTACAAAAGGAACACGAAAACTTACTTAAGACTTAGTGCAGGGCCTAAGAAATTGTAGGCCTACAGGGCCTAGAGAGCTCTGTTGATTAAAAAAAGAAGTCCAAGCTGGTGACCAGCCATTGAATTCAACAGAAGAACGTTTGTATTGAACAGCAGGTTAAAACCTAAATTTCTCCCTGTATTAACAGTAGTCTATCGTTTCATAGAAGTAGTTTCACAGTGTTTTTCTTTACCAAGCAGTTTGAGAGCAGATACTGGAAATGATCTCAGACTTCTGCTTATTAGTCTTTTGAACTCTGTAGTGCTTCCTGTATCCTTGAAATAAAAAATACAATTTGCTGTCCCAATGTGTGGCTTAGCTACAGGAAGGGTGCTGTTCCCTGAGGCCATTCCTGGTAAGAGGGGTAGTAAAACAAGTTCCAGCAATTTCAAGTAAATTAAGTTCTCAAACTTTCAAGTAGTAAACTTGTGAGTGGTTAATGATAACGTAGTGTTTCGCTGCAAATGAGTTTTTGAAAGAGCTCGGTGACTCTATAGCAGTTCTCTCGCTCTGTAGCAGTTTGGTAGGATGGCAGCTTGAGCACGATCAAAAAGTAAAACCTCTGTCTGCATTAAGGCAGCTGCCGAGGGCAGAAGGGGTACGTACGCACGCCTTGGAGCTGAAGGGATTTGGGTGCCGTTGATGGACTGGCTATAGTGCTCAACCTACGGCCTTTGCCTCTTAAATGCTTCTTTCCACCGTGCTGAGCAGTCTGCGCCACCGCGGGCTGCTTCTGACTTGGCAGTGGCGGGGACGGCCTCATGGACACAACCCATTGACACCAGGCCTTCGGTGTAAGTAGCTAGGCAAAGCAGGGGCAAAAAGCGCTGGGAAACGCGGAGAAAAAGTTGCTGCGAGATGC
>NW_008824238.1:8738589-8740248 GCF_000699105.1 Pygoscelis adeliae | reverse complement strand
CCACCTTGCCGGCCTGCCGCTCCCCTGGGCCCCGGGGGTGGGCCAGGCCTCCTCCACCCCCAGGCTCCGCTGGCAGGCCTCTTTGGGGTAGGGCGCGATGAAGGGGTACATACAGGAGACTTTTAGGCAAGAACAGATCCGTTTTTCTGCTTTAGTTTTTCCTTTTAACCATACCTCTTTTTTTTTTTTTTTTTTTACCTTTTAACTAGATGTCGGTGCCCGAGTCATTGCCACACTTATTCCCAAGGTAAGACTTAAATTGTGTCTCCAGAATAATTCTGTAGGAGACCATGGCCCTGTAGAGCCGTACGTATCGGTGTAACCTGGGCAGAGGGTGCAGGTAATGAATGGGTAGGAAAGAGAACAGTTTAAAGGGTAAGGTAGGCAGTCTGTTATTTTGCAACTGTACAGTGATAGTGGTTATTGCTGGAGAGATTCACTGTTTCCACATAAGCCACAACTAATGCATCCTGTCCCTCCCTCCCCTTACCATGAGACAAGCTGATAAGAAATTTGCTCTGGCTGCTACTACTGCTGTCATCACCTGAGCCATCTCAACTTCAGATGTGCTTTTGAGGGGAAAAACACGCATCTGTTACATTAGAAAAGAAACAGGAAGCGATATGGATGAAAAGGAGTTATTCACAAAGGTCTGCTTTGGCTTGGGGAATGTAATCTCCGTAGGCTTTTTATACAGTCAGTCCCGAGAACACAGCTCACTTAGGCCAGGGTTGTGGAGTAAGAGGAGAGCTACGCCGAGTGAGCAAGTCACTCTGGGAGGAATTTCTGTTTGTATTGACTGTAGGGAGGCTATGGGAATAGCTATCTGTGTGCTGGTCAATCTCCAGATCAAATAAAAATTAGTATTTTGGGTCATAATTTCAGCAATGTGTAATTCTCAGTGGTTTGGTTTCACGTGTTTTACTTAAGACACTTTTTAAAGAATTACCATTTTACATATGGAAAAGCTATATATATGTTCAGATATTTGTTTTGCCCGAGACCATTATACAGCAAGACAATAACGCAGCTGAGAAATAGAATCTCATTCTTCTGCTTGTCTGCTTGATGACCTGCTCAGTCAATTCAAACTAAGTCCTTGCTAAATAGAAGTCTTAGTTAGGAACCCCCTCTGTAAGTTTTAGGCAGCAATTGAGTCTATAATGTAGCAAGATGGTGTCAGTTCAGTAAGTGTCTAAATAGTGGGAATTGATTTAACAGTGACTGTAGCAGGAAAAAAATGTTCATTGTGTTTCTTGGCAGTGTTCGAGGAAATAGTGCAATTTTTGAACTCAGTAAAATCCTTCCTGAAAGTTAAGTATGGCTCAAGAATATAACAGCAGGGCATCTATTACACTATCGGAAAGCAAGAGCGTAAATGGCTTGGACGTGTTCTTAGCCTGTCAAATTAATGACTGAGAGTACAGCAGATTCAAACTCCAGGAGAGGTCAAACACATACAGCCTGGCAAGAGATGGCAATGAAAGAGCTGATAGCAGCTGGCCTGGGCTTGAATAGAAAGTGCATAAAGGACTTTAATATATCTATCTGTTACTGTTGTGGGTCAGTGCTTCAGTGCACCCCAGAGTGTCTGTAAGACTCATTATCATGGCTTCACTCATTGGATCTGAATCCAAATCGCGTATTTTCAATTAGCAG
>NW_008824238.1:8701040-8738538 GCF_000699105.1 Pygoscelis adeliae | reverse complement strand
CCTCATCTGATCTTTTCTTGGAGAAGAATGGGCTGTTTCAGTTGATGCAGTTTGCTTCACTTTGTGGCAAAATCAGGATATGCAAAAAATGGAGAGTTTTGTGGAAACCCATGCAAGAATGACATGGCAGAGAGAGAATGTGACTGAAATACTATCCTTATAAATATCTTCTCTCTTCTACTAAATAAAGTTTATAGTGACACACCAATTCTTATTAAAACTCTGTTTATTATTAGCAATGCATGCAGTTTCTTAATTTTCAAGCACGCAGTTCAGTTTCACCTGCAAGTTCAGGACTAGGCAGAAGTAAAAAGAAGTGTAAACACCTGCCAGTATTACTCTCACACGTACAAAAGATGTTCTCTATCCAGGTGCGTATGGAGGATGTCTCATGGATTTGTCTTAAAAGTTGTTCTGAAGGTTGTCATGTAGCCCCTACACGTTCCTAACACCTCTCAACCTGTATGTAGCAGCCTGTATGCTCTGCAGATACTCAGTTCTGTGTACTTATTGTGTACTGTTGTGGTCTTTGCTGACTGCGAACAAATTCTCATGCAAACTTCCTGTTAACTTACTCAGTTTTTATAGGAAAGAATTAATTCTTGAAGGAAGGAGAAAAACACCCTTGCTTTGCTGAATTGTATGAATCAAATTAAGTCACTTGGATCATTTAATCTCTCAAACAACAAGGGACGAAATGGGTAACTGTTACCCAGACAAGCCAAGATGACCTGTGCAAATGTATTAGTGATTTTAAAAGCAAAAGAATCTGTCAGCTTTAGTATTGAGATACAGATTGAAGTGACTTTTTGTTCCCTAATTTTACTGTTTCATTTCCATTTCAGTCCCTCAACGGCCTACCCTGGGAAATACAGACTATGCATTTGAGGTAGATTTAATATTAAAATATATTTGATTTAAAAGTAGTATTTTGTATACTTCCAAATATGGCATTTAACAAACATTTACATTAGTAAATATTTATATCTCACTTTGACTGCTTAGTACTAGGTGGCATTTCTCCATTTTTCCAGAAAAAAAATGTTCCTTTTTTTTGTAGATGGCCATTTCAAACATCCGATACGGAGAAGGAGTTACGAAGGAGATTGGCATGGTAAGCTTCCATAGTGTAAGTCCATCACTGGTGAAAAGTTATTTTTTAAAGGGCTGGTGGTGCTATCAATCCATTTTATAAGGGAAAGCTTATATATGGTGTGTCTGAATCTCCACTGCTTTGCAGTACGTGTAGTCACATATACCAGTGTAAAAAGGTCGGAAGATACTGTTGGGTAAAGAACAGAAGCATGTTACATCAATGTTGCTGTGGTGCGGGTACATGAAATGCAGCTTAGTGGATAATCGGATCATTGATGATTTGCCAGGATTATGCAACAATATTTTTCTCTGACAGGGAATTTAATTCAAAAAGTTTTGAATCCTGGTGACTCACCAGGATTTTCTCAAGATCACTTTCGTCTCTTCTAGTGCTCATTAAAACGAATCAGAGACTTTCCATTAAATTAGGTGGGTATTCGTTCAGCTCTGAGTTTGCACTGTGAAAGTGTAGAATTTTTCTTTCAGCACTGTGAGATGATTCACCTGAGTATATTGTTCCAGTTTGCCTTTATCATTGGGTTTTTTTCATCTATCATTTTTTCCTCTCTTCTTGGCATTTACGGCATTAACAGGTCTCTTTTTATTTGCAGATTTTTAAAGTAAATTAATAGTCAGATAGTAAATGAAGTTAGACAGATCTTCTGTCTTTAAACAGCATTAGGATTATTTAGAACTGCATGTATTATATAGCTATTGTGACAATTTAGCAAAGGTTAGGATGTAGTATTATTTTTCTTCTTTTTGCCACCTTATTTTGATTTTTCATCAATAACTTAATATTCAATATTAAATTTTCAAGATTGTAATGCTGTACTTTGGTAGGCAGTTAGGGGAGACCTAACCCATGGAAAAGCCTTTTTATGTTACAGGAATTGGGGGGGGGGGAATATTTTACATTTTACTGTAGTATTAAGTGGTTCACGTGGTTTTCACTTGTTCAACATCTTTATCATTAGTTTTCTTCTATCATAAGACTTCAGCTATGTAAGTTTGGCAGCTTTATACTTTATGCTGTTTTCTGCATCCTGCATGTATGTGGTTAATCCTCTTCTTTAGCTGATACTGTTTCAAAACTTTTACAATAACCAACTATTTTTAGGTTGGGTTTTTTATTATTATTAAATGGTTCAGTTGATTTGGATTAGTATTTAAATAGTTCAGTATATGATTTTATACCAGTTGTTTGTTTTTTAATTTCATTGTTATTATAGGACCTGCAGAATCTTGGTGCTAGAAGAGTTTGTTTGATGACAGATAAAAACCTCTCCCAACTCCCTCCTGTAAATGCAGTATTGAATTCCTTGGCAAAATATGGTATAAACTTTCAGATGTATGATAATGTCCGGGTGGAGCCAACAGACCAAAGGTACTAATTCTGACAGTGCGCTTCTCAAAGTAGTGCCTAGGCTCTTACCGCATGCCTCACAGCTGTTTAAACACCTCCTTGTGACCTGTACGCTGGTCTTAATAGTTAGTTTCTCTATGTGCTGCTTTTCTCCTGACTAATTGGAAAGCTTTTCTTGTTTTCCAAGTTTCCTGGACGCCATTAAATTTGCTAAAAAGGGAGAATTTGATGCCTATGTTGCTGTTGGAGGTGGGTCTGTAATAGATACCTGTAAAGCTGCCAACCTGTATGCGTCCAGCCCTACATCAGACTTCTTGGATTACGTCAATGCTCCTATTGGGAAAGGAAAGCCTGTCACTGTGCCCCTCAAGCCACTCATTGCAGGTAAAGCAGCAGGGGGGTATGTGGAGAGTGAGGGCTAGGAGAAGGGGAGTCATTCTACACTCTGTATGATATTTCTATTGAAATCAGTTTACCATGACTGTTTCTCCTTCCTGTGGGCTTTCTTCTCCTCTAGTTGTATTCAGCAGCAACTTTGCTGTTTACTTCAGTGGAAGTAAAATCACAGTTTTTGTCATTAGTTTGTCTTGTTTAGCTGAGTTTGACTCCTTTTGCTGAGAAAAGAGACCAAAGTGGCAGTTTCTCTTTGACCTATTGGCTTCGGATCAGGGATACCTCTGAGATTTCCGGGATCCTGTATTTTTGGTGGCGTTACTGTTGTGGTTTTATTTATTTATTTTGCAATATTATGTATTACTTATTATTTGTTGTTATCCCCATTCTTCCTTTTAAGTTCCTACGACAGCTGGAACTGGAAGTGAAACCACTGGTGTTGCCATTTTTGACTTCAAACAACTAAAAGTAAAAACCGGTGAGATTTTTGGTTTTTTGCCTGCTATTCAAGACAATTGCTTTTCCAAAGTCTTCAATATTTCCCTGCCTTGAAAGAAAGGGATACTGCATGTCATTTCAGTATCATTTTGTTTGATTCAACTGCTACAGGCAAATTTGAAGAGCTTAAAGATTTCCTCCTTGAATTAAATTTATAGCATATTAACATAACAAAATACCTATGTAATACAGTGGATTAGAGTTTGAAGGCAAAACAGGAAACTAAAATCTTTCAAGTTCTTAAATGGCAGAAAATGTTAATTGCAAAGGAAATTTCTACTTACATTCAGGGTCAACCAACTGTTTCTTATTTCCTCTGTATTTTGCTTTCTGCTTTTAAGACTTCTGTTTCTTTGTTGTGTAATTGCAACCAAATGTTCCTTTTCCTGACTTTTGAAACCTCAGGCCTGAGATGCTGTGCAAGTTAGGGGCACTGTCTTCCTTTGGCCTTTTCATCCCTGGCGAATAAAGATCAAGGCTAAAATGTCATCTTAAGCTTCGTAGCTGTTTTGAGGTTTTAGTTCTAAACGTGTGGATTTTATATGCCACACAGTCTTGGGACCCAAATGGGTGTGGTGAGGAGCTCTGACTATAGCTCAGAGTTTTGTAGTCTATATGTAGTCAATCAGTCTGTTCGTGTGTGTCTCTCTGTATGTCTCTCTCAAAGCTACATCTGTGCCTCCTTAACCAAAATATGAAGGTTATTACAGACACTGAAGACAGCAATTAGCAGTAGCAATTGATTGTAGACACAAACCAGTCTTGCCCGCTAATTGTTCACAGAAGAGACAAATCTAAGAATAATGTTGCAGATGCCATTCAGCACAGACATTTTGAAAGTGTAGGCTGCTCAGGGAGGGTTACAAATGGAGAGAGAACATTGTCTGGTATAATTCACTTCAGGCAACAGTCTCAAATCATGTAACTCTCTTACAGGGACTTCATCATCAGAAGACTTAGATTCGTAGATACTTCTTACTCTCCCTTCTCTCTCTTTGCTTTTATCTTCATAGTTTCAAATCATTTCCCCTCATTATTGTCATGTTTTGAATCTTAAGCTTGTCATGTCCTGTTTTGTTGCAAAAAAATCTTTAACTCATTTTCCTTACTTACATATTGCAGGTATTGCTTCAAGAGCCATTAAGCCAACATTAGGTATCATCGATCCTTTACACACACTGTCTATGCCTGAGCGAATAGTGGCCAACAGTGGCTTTGATGTGCTTTGGTGAGTTTTCTGTGTAGGCTGCTGCTTGAATTTATTACAATTTTGTATTTTTACTATGATGATTGTAGAAAAAATATATTTTAGGAGCAGAAAAGGATGATCTTTTTTCTCCCTTTCCTGTTTTCTTGTTAAGGTGGTCTCCGTTACACTTTCCTCTTACTTAATTTCACTACCTTCCTCAGAATGTATGGAAACAAAGCACTCATTTGCATAAATTTTAATGTTTTTGCAGTGCACTGCAGAAACCATTTGCTTCCAGGATGGTTGCTGTCAAGGAAGAGAGTCCAGGTGTCCCTTTTTAAGAGATCAAGTAGATGATTAATCACAATTGCGGCAGCGTTTAGCATGTCTCTCAGACATGGCAGGGCATAGAGAGCAAGGATTTTCTAATAAAAGCCACAATGTTTCAACAAAAGTTTGTGAAGGCCTGTGGAATGCTGACAGGTGTTAGCCCAATTACGACCATCCTCAGAACCTCTCTTAATGTGCATTTCACTCGGCACAAAATTTTCTTCATCTTAAACCTACATGCACAAAATGCATGCAAGTTTCTATTCAGAGAGCCAGACCTTACTTTGCTTCTGGGTGCTGTGTATATTAAAGTAATAGATGTATAATGAAACTGTGTGATTTCTCAAGCTTGGTGAAGCATCCTGAACTACAATGAGTGTAATGGAATTGAGGCATTTGTTCATAAATGAAAATGGTTTGCCTGTAGTTTTGTACATCTAAATGTAGCAATTTAGGCAGTGCCCCTTTATGTAGTCAGATTCACTAGTATCTGGGAGATGAGACTGTCAGCAGTTCCACTTAGCTTAAATATCATACTCCTAATTTTTCAAAGGTCAATACTTTTAAAAGTGATAGGATGAGAGGAAATGGCCTCAAGTTGCGCCAGGGGAGGTTTAGATTGGACATAAGGAAAAATTTCTTTACTGAAAGAGTGGTTAAACATTGGAAGAGGCTGCCCAGGGAAGTGGTTGAGTCACCATCCCTGGAGGTATTTAAAAGACGGGTAGATGAGGTGCTTAGGGACATGGTTTAGTGGGCGTGGTGGTGTTGGGTTGACGGTTGGACTTGATGATCTTAGGGGTCTTTTCCAACCTAAATGATTCTATGATTCTATGAAAAGAAAGGTAGCTTACAGTGCTTCCAGTGCTAAAGCCTCTTACGGTTCCTGTCCTACAGAAAGGAAATGCATCCATTGCAGATGCACAGTGCTCTTCAGTGGAAAGCATTACACCCCAAGATGCCAGTTCATCCAAGCTAACTTTAAGCATGGTGTGAGCTGATAGATTGTGGCTGTGTTTGGGTTGCCTTCTGTATGTCTGTTGGAGGGCGATGCGCTCTGGAGGTGCCTGCCCAGCGTTCTCCCAGTTGTCTATGAGATTGTATTTCTATTTTTGGCAACTGTTAAACAACGGAAGTAAATAAGAAGAACCTGCATTCAAAGGGCAGCAGGGCAGTAAAGTGGAGCTCTCCCACTTAAATAATTCATTTTTCAATCTTTCTTTTAGCCACGCTCTAGAATCATACACTGCTCTTCCTTACAACATGCGCAGTCCCTGCCCTTCAAATCCAATCAACCGACCGGCTTACCAAGGCAGCAACCCCATCAGCGATGTCTGGGCTCTTCATGCTTTGCGCATTGTGGCCAAGTATTTGAAAAGGTAACACAGCCACCCCCTTCGCAGTATGTTCAGTCTTCAGTGCCCAAAAAGGGATGCTTAGAAGAACTTGAATTTTAGGCTAAAATAAGGCAAACTACTACATTAAACCTTCATTTTCTGCCCTGGATTTCTCTTAAATAAAGCAAAAAGTTTTTCAGATAAAACTGAAAGTAAAATTAGGGTTACTAGGTTGTCTTGAGGAGGTAGCTTTTTAATGCCTCTGTGAGTCTATTTTATAAGTCCTCAGTTAAAGGTATTTCAAGCTGCTCAGTTAATATGGGAGCAGCATTCACATATTTTTTTCAAGAATCCTCTTTCTATGGCAGTATAAAGGGAATATGTAGCAAACTGAACAAAATACTGCTGGTGTAATTTCTGTGACCTTCAGTGTAAATTAAGATACTTATAGATCCATCAAGAAGGTAACCACGTGTACTTACAAATGTACAAAGTTATGCATTTACTGAAAACTAGTTCATACTGAGAAGACTTTCAATTTAGATTGAGTTTTGACTTAACTGGGAGTTGGTCTTGATCCTTAACAATACAGTTTTAGCCTGTATACAGCTGTTGTATACCATGTGCGTTTCTATTAAAGATCAGTGTGGGGTTTTTTTGTAAAAGACTTTTTATAGTACCTAGCTAGTCAAAGTAGTTGTTTATTGTTCCTGTGGAATCTATTCATGAGACTTTTTCTCCATGTTCTCAAACTACACAAGCAGACTGATGCGTAGGAAGGCAAGGAACCTTGTCCTCTTCTTCCACAGATGGTGGCGTCCAGACCACCACCTAATGAGATGGTGAGAAAGCTGGAGTGATCTTGGAGCTGTATACAGGATTGCCAAAGCTCCTAAGTAGAATTGTTTAAACCACCACTGAGTTGAATATGGCTAAATTCACTCTATTTACTCAGTTTTTAGAAAAGTGCCCTTCACTGAACCAGTTTTGATCTACCTTACTGATCCAGAAGCAGGATTGTTCTCTGGCTGAAGTGTGAATTGATCCTATTTCCACCATTTTTATCTCAGCTTATCTTAGAGGTTTTTGTATATCTGTCCATAAGGAAGCCCTCTCTCCCTACTCCATCCTGAATTACCAATCCGTTTGTGAATTCACTGGTACCATTGTCTCCATGGTGCACAGAGCCATCAGAAACCCTGAAGACCGTGAAGCAAGAGCCAACATGCACCTAGCAAGTGCTTTTGCTGGTATTGGCTTTGGCAATGCTGGTGTTCATCTCTGGTGAGTACAGAAAAATGTTAACCCCATCCGAAGTCAGCTTCTAGCTAGCGTTTGTTTCAGATTGTCAAAGACATCGCTGCCTTTGTTGCTGAATGTGTAATAAGACATTGTAGCCTGGCCTGTGATGCAGGGGGAGCCCTGTGTTGTGAGAAATTGATGGGCTCTTGGCATTTATGTGTATGAGGACTGTGTATTCTGGCTTGTGATACTCAAATTCAATCATGTGAAAATGACAAAGCATGGCCTTCTTTACCTTCCTTGATAGTAAAAACCATAGTTAGAAAAAAAAACATCAATGACATTTAAAATGTTGAATTTCATGCCAGCTGTTCTGCAGTGAGACAGCCACGAGGTAGTCTCGCGCCATTCCTGACCTGCTGCAATTGTCTGTACGTTTGTCTGTGGGGTAGGCATTCAGCAGGCTGAAATGAGCTGTAATTAATATTGCAAAGCAATGTATTTTCATATGGGTGAAAATCTCAGAGAAGCAAAGCCTAAGCCTGAATTGTGTGGAGAAGTTATTAGCAGTCATTCTCTTCAGAGACCTTCCTTTCATTCCTTTTGTTTGAGCAAATCCACTCTTTAATTATACTTTAAAATTAATGTTTATTTTTCTCGGGCAATGTGATCAGGTAGGGATGCAGATTATGCTATTTTTGGCATATCTGTATTACTTTAGTAACTGAACATCTTTCAGTCCAGTCAGTGGAGTAATATAGCTTCACACTCGCAAAGTAAGGAGGTACTGGTTTTTATAGCTAGGTCCCTAAGGTGCAGCAGGGTGAGGGTTGTCCATACCTAATATCCATACCATATCTGTACCTAAATACCTTTTGAGTACCTGTACCTAAGAGACTTGCATACAGAAGACTGACCGCACAGGGGACTGAACACAAATTTTCCAAATACCAGGAGAGCTGCCCTAACCACTTTCTCTCTACTCTCTGTTCCAGCCATGGAATGTCTTACCCTATTTCTGGTTTGGTGAAAACTTATAAACCAAAGGATTATAATGTGGATCACTCTTTAGTGGTAAAACTTGGTTTATCTTTGTTTTCGTATTATACATTTCAATTCTCTGTTATCTCACATTAATGAGCATTAAAGCACATTGAAGTTGAAAGTACATGTCTTGTTGATGTGATTTTATTCTTTTTTCTTTTTTACTTTTTTCCTTATTTTTTTCCCCCCCAGCCACATGGCCTGTCTGTGGTGCTGACATCCCCAGCAGTGTTTACTTTCACGGCACAGATACATCCTGAACGGCACTTGGAAGCTGCAGAGATACTAGGTAGGAATCTCCTCTATGGATATAACTTACTCATACAAATGGAATTCTTTCCAAAATGTCTTTTTGGGAGGGGAAAAAAATGCATGCAAGCAATTGTAATTGGTTGTTGCAGGGGTTTTAAGTTTAGAAAACAAGATTCTGCAGTCTGACTGAGTTACACATAATGCAAACTTAGGTAGAATAATGCTAAATTTTTATATTGGATGATGTAGTTAGAGAAGCAAGCTGGAGAAGTTGCTTCTTGGCTAGAAAACGGGGCAGCTGAAATTAACTGTAGATCTGTTACGAATCAGGAGAGAGTAGCTGTGATTGGCATGTTGTTGCTTTATGGAGAGTACTTACTTTAGAGTAGATACCATAAAACAAACCAGTACTCAGGTGCGTCTGTTAGCTAAAAGGAAGCATTTTGCCTAACAAATTTCCTGATGTGGCAATGAATTAGGACAGAGTGATGTTCTGAATCACTCCTGCTCTTTTTCCATGGCACGCAGCTGTGGGTTTCGGTCTTTCTAATATAGGTCTAAGCTTGTTTGTAGGTGTTAGAATTTCTCAGTGGCCGATGTCAGGGGAAAGCATGGAGTAGCTATTCTGTGGACACATCTGTCATGGCTCAGAAGTGGGTTAATGAATAAAGTGGCCTTTTCTGCTTCTTAGCAGAATAAAAGTAAATGCTGCAAGCTGACAGCTCATTTAAAGATTATCTTTTCATACAGCGCTTTGTTATCTGTGCAACCCATCACCGGAAGGTGTCCTAGAGACGGGGTACCTCTTCATTGCAGCCCCAGCATGACCATATGTAATAAACTAGCTTTCAGTGATGTAATCTTGGAGCTGTTAGCAGTCTAGCGGTGACAGGATGGCTCTGCGGTGGGCTAATGTATTTATATCTAAGGTCAGGTTTTTTCTCTGCACTAGACTGTGTTGCAGCTAAACTGCTGCTAATACCTGTGCTCGCTAATGACCGCTCACAGTCACATGGGCAGCAGTGTAGAGAGTAGAGAGAAAGTGGTTAGGGCACTAACCTGGTATTTGGAAAATTTCTGTTCGGTCCCTTGTATGGTCAGCTTTCTGTATGCACAGCAATCCAGTCACATGTATGACTTCCTTGTATAAGTAATCTGAAAGCATTGTGGGTTTCAAGGAAGAGTGGGACTTCTATATAGACAATGAAAATATCACAGTGTTTTAAAGAGGATGTAAAACAACATGGTCAGAAAAAATACGTTGGGGGAAAATTCCATTTATTTTATAAACGTTGGCTATGAGGTTTGTTCAGCCTTCCCCCGAAATACGCAGTCCTGCCTATGGTCAAAACCAGAACACAAACCTAGCTGGAATCATATACTAAGCTACAAAATGTCCGTGTTCCTACAGCAATAACATATACAACTCAAAGTAGACTAAGAAAATATTTCTGGATAACTGGCCAGCACAGCATATCAGAGAATTTGACTGTGGCTCCTTGATTTTAAAACAAGTGGTTAAAAAGCAGTTCCTTTAGGTTTTGTGGTATCAACTGCTGCCATAAATTCTGTCTCCAAAAGCTCTGTTAATTTTCTCAATAGAAATTTAAACTATGTTATTGTCTGCCTTGCTGTAAAGGGACTCTGCTGAAAACATGTCACATGGAATTGAATTTGTTAATTCCCACCCGGGGTGTTTACTTCTGATTCCAGTCCAGAGTCCAACTGACTACAGTAGCTGATTCAAATCTGTCATGTTGCCAAATGCAATGACTAAGAAGGTATTTTATGACATGGAGCAGATTACTAAATAGTTATGTTGTGTGTATGTACAGCTGTGAATTTGGGTACAGCCATTAAAAGCTTAATACCTCCCTGGGTGGATTCTTAAACAGTTGAAATAGGTGTGCGTGTGGCCAGAAGTTTTCTAAGTGCAATCAAAGACTGATGTATCCTTTAGGTTGAGCAAAAAGTACTAGAACTACAGCAATATTTTAAAACTGCCTTTCACATTTACTGTCCTCTTTTCCTTTCCTCCCTTTCCCTTTTACTTTACCATCTGAAGATACTGGATTTATGTCCCAGTTACTTCTTTACAGCAAAACCCAGAATAAACTCAGACTGCATGGCATAATCCCAATAGCATAAGGCTTCTTAAAAGACTCTGTCATACCTTATTTATCAATTTCTCCCAGACATTCTGTACCACAGTACTACCAGTCTTAGTACCCGAATAGCTGAGCTCCTCAAATGAGCTTGTAGTCTCCTGTTCGCTTAACCCCCTTTGAATGTTACACTGAACTGCGTGAGGATGACAGAAAACATTTTTCCTTTAGCTATGTTGTGCTCTTACTCATCTCTCAGTATGGCACTCGGACCTAACATAGTCCGGGTGTAACATCATTGAGGTTACACAGAGGACAAATTTAGCTCAGCTTACTTTGAAAAGAAATCATGTGGAGGAACCTGTGTCATCTGGACATGTTTTTATTATTACTTTTAAATAAGTCCTGACCGTTCATTGAAGGGGGAAGCAAGCTATTCTGTAAGAAATATTGGTAATCTTTCATTGTATATTGATGCTTTCATTACTGTTCAGTAGATGTTTCAAAGATACCAGTTCCTCCTCTTCAGTTCTACACTATCCTACACAAGTCAGCACATATTCAAATAGCATTAAGTTTAGGATTTACTTAACCCCTTGAACACTGCCCTGCCATCTCCTGTCTTTCTCAGCCTACATGCTCTAGTCCTCTTTCAATGAGTAATTGAACAGAACAGTCAGTGGTTTCCATGTCCTCTAGATGTCAGCAAACTCAAGGCCTTAAAATAAAGTTAGCATTTGGCACCCTATCCATAAAAATAAATACCACTGACGTTCATGTGTTAGCTTCTTTCTTCCCAGCAGTTAGTCAGACCAAAAAGTGCTTCTCCCTGTAAGCACAGAGGGAAAGGAAGTTAACCTCATGTGGCAGTTAGTCTTTCTGGCAGCAGTTACCTGCTTCTCCTGATCTTGTTTTATTTCACCTTTTACAAACTATTCCAACTGTAAAATGAAGACTGATTCTTCTTTTTACTTCATGTTGCTTTTAAGGCAGTGACTGTTACGTATGGATATGTATTCAGCTGATACTATGATTAAATTAAGTCCAGAACAGGCTTCCTCCTCTCTCTCCACCCTACAGTCAAGGCGTTATGTCTTATTTTAGGAGCTGACATCCGCACTGCCAGAATCAAAGATGCGGGGTTTATTTTGGCAGACACGCTCCGGAAATTCCTGTTTGATCTGAATGTTGATGATGGCTTAGCTGCAATTGGTTATTCTAAAGCAGACATCCCTGCATTAGTCAAAGGCACTCTGCCTCAGGTAAGACAGAAAGCAAAATAGTTTTTCTTGTCAAATAAAAAAAGCAGATTTTTGAAAAAACAGAAGTGTTTCTTTTCAAGCAAATGTTATTTCTAGTCCTACATGAAGAGAAATAAAATGGAGAAAATTATGGATAGGCAACTGTATTTTGTTTCTCTGCACAGTTTAGGTTTTTCTTTTCAGTGAGATGGAGTGCATGCATGAGTCTGTTCTTCACGTGGATTCAGAAAGAATGGCTAGGTGTTTGTTGGGGTTTTTTTTAAATGTCACATTTTTAAAAAAGAGGATGTTTTTCATAGACCTTTGATCTTGGTAGAAGACACTGCTTTTTCGTAACTATATCTGTTAATTATGTATGCAGGATGGGCTATAGATAAAGCCTTAATACCAAGTGCTATGTGGTAAAAAAGATCAAGCTCACTTAGCATTAAACTTTTCCATATTGAGAAGTTGCACTTTTCTTCCCAGATGGCTTTTTTGTTCCATTGACCCCCATCAGAATTTGAAATAAGGTCCCCTGGGATGATATAGATTAAACTTGTAATACCCTTTATTGTTTCAGTGCTCACAAAGACACTGCAAAAAGCAACACACCAGTCCAAAAGCAAAATCCAGTGTCTTCCTTGTAAAAAGAGAGTTTGATTCATACGCTATGGACTGTTCTGTCCACTTAGGATTTATTTCCACCAAGCAGCAAGGGAAATAAATGCTATGGAGAAAATGAAAATTTTGTAGGCTGAAAGGTTATTCACTTTTTTCAGCAGTACCTCTTACCATGTCTAGTTCTTCTCATACATAATCTCAGAGCAACTTATAACAGAGGGTGAATGTTAATATTCCTATTTTATACCTGAGCAAATGACACAAAGCTGCAACTATTTAGGATCACACACAACAGAGCAGTGGCAAAGCCAGGGAGAAAACGAAGGTCTCTGAGCGCCCATCAAACAGGTTATGTGTGTAAATTGTTATGGGACGTTTTGGAGGTTTGTTTTGATGAATATGTTCCTTTAAAACAATTGGGTTTGGGTCATCACAAGCACAACATCTCATTGAAGGCATGTTTTGCATAGCTGGGGGAGGGGGAAGGTTCTTCACCAAAAGATGTTGAAGGGGTTTTTTGTTTGTTTGTTAGCTTAGCTCAAATTGACTTTTAATTCATTTACTGTCATCTCACGGCATTGATGATTAATTGTACTGTGTAAAATGAGATGATCTAATAGTTTCTCAAGCCTCATTTTTGTATATGAGATGTAGCATGATGAAAATGTATTAGTGTTCCTTAATAGTCCATTATTACCCACAGAGGTAGTCCATACAGTTTAATCTTTGGTATATTTTTTCTTTTCATCTTGCAGTAGGTTTTCTTTGGAATACAGCACCGACCCATTCACGTCGGCAAGGCAGTGTGGGGCAGTGGTGATAGCACTAATAAGCGTGCAGGGTGTATTTCACACTGTGAAGTGCAGGCTGCAGGAAGACAAAACTCATCTACTCTAACTGCCGGGATTTGGGGTGGGAACTCTACTGGGGCGAATGTTTATACTTGAAGTTAAAACAGAATTTTATTTTCCTTTCTACGTGAGTCTACTGAAACTGATCCTATTTACAGACAGCAGTGAGTCTAGCAAAGAAGATCCTGTCCCAAGGTCTAAGGTAGCCGGCCCTGTGATGGCGTTTGAGGGGAGATGGGGAGGACTGAAAATGAGAGACGGCAGAAGGGCTGTCCTCTAGCCCACCCACCCCCTGCAGACAATCCAGAGGCAGCTACAGTGAGGCTGAACCACTGATGAGCCAGGAGTTGCTCATTTTTGGCACTATACCAGAATGCACTGAGTCAGACTGGGTGAGCTGGGGCCTTGCTGTCTGGGCACCGGCAAATATCAGCAGGCTTGTGCAGAGGGAGTGCTGGTGCCTCTGTGTCGAGGCATACGGGAGGGGCACTCGTTTGCAGCCTTCTGTCGATATAACTGGGAAATGCTACAGGCTGTGAGGGTGATCGTCTCCTGTCACCCCGTGTGACTTTACAGATAACATCTTGGTGCACAGGGCTGCAAAACTGTAATTTGGCCCAGAGTGCCCTAATATAAGCCTGATGAATATACTGAATAATTGAGCACTGAGTTGTTATATTTTGCATATTGTGAGTCTGAAAAAAAATCATACTTTTGCCCTAGTGCTCTTTGAATTTTCCATTTGGTTTCAAAACTGCGTAGAAGGATCTTAGCCTTTTCTTTGGCTGGATCTGTGTGCATGGCAGCACTGGTCAGGGATGGGGAAAGAGGTATCATTTGATTGCTACTGCTGCACCAGCAAAGCTTCTCGTGTAGGTAAAGTTATGCACACAAAGCTGCACTTTTCAGACTCATCACAAGCCATGCTAACCATGCTGAGCGTGATTATGAACTGTGAATATCTCACAGCTGACTTCATCACCATGCTAGACCAATATTTCACATGTTAAGTTCACAGTGCGGTGGCCCCTCTTGCTGTGTAACCACATCCAGCCTGTCCACAAATCACAGCCCCGTGGGTTGGGAGGGAAGTGGAGCAGCTGCAGCATTGCACTGCAGCATTGTGCTGTAGTAGAGGCTTGTAGTAGAGGCAAGGCCCCTAGCAAATGACATCCAGTGTCTCACATGTGAAAAAGGGGGGAAAAAATTTAGAGCTTTTACTGGGACAGCCTCTTCCACGATGGAGATGTTGAACCAGGTTGTAGCAGAAGAAAGTCCGTCTTGCCAAAATACACCACGTTCATCTAAAGATAATACGTTCCTAGTGTAGGCCTGGCCTCTGTCTTTGCAGATGTTTGTAACTCTCCCCAATCTTTCAATAAATGTTAAAATCATTGATTGTTGAACGCATAAAAGTACTAATCATAACCAGTACAAGTACATTAATGTTACGCCCTTTCAACTGAGTGTTTCTGCAGTAACCGAATACCTACACTAATACAGCTCCTCATCCTCAGTAGCGTGGGGCTTTTCTGAATTGCCATCCCTGCCTTTGCGGTTATTTAGTCAAACAGAGCAGTGAAGCATATACTTGAGTTTCATTTCAGTCGGTGGGACTTCAGCACCCAAAAATTCTGTTGAATCACCATCCAAATTAAGACCAGCCACAACTATTTTGTATTCTCATTCCAAAGTGTCAGGCTATTTATTAAGCAGTTTCACTACCGTCCCTTGCTGTGTCTCTTTTTTGGAGTCTGAGTTGCAAGCACTGTTTACTCTCCCCGTTTATGGCAGTTCCTGGGCTTTGGGAGATGCTGTATTTTGTAAATCTTGGTCCCTAAAAATTGACCTCCTAGTTCCAATGCTGGCAAATGAATTTTAAAATGGACTGTATTCCCAGGACACTACCCACCACTGTACTGACATCTGTGACTGACAAGACCCGTGTTTGAAGTACTTGACTTTGCAACTGAACTGCATTTTAATCTTGCTTCTGTGTATTTAATTATAGGCAATTTAAATGAATATATTCTTGAAAATACTGTACAGTTGATGATGCTTCAACCTTAATTACTTGATTACTTATTTCCAAAACCTTGTTATATGTGAAGGACGTTAGTACAAAGGTACATAGTTCAGCTACTGTTTGATTAATTTTATTGGCAACCTTCTGTAATCCAGTTTTTATTTAATCTTGCAGGAGAGAGTGACTAAACTATCACCGCGTCCCCAAACAGAAGAAGACTTATCTGCCCTCTTTGAGGCTTCCATGAAGCTTTATTAGCTTAAACATTTTGTTCCGAAAAGCATGCTCTATTCTAACACAAAGGTAATTTCTTATAGGTATGGGGCTGAATTTGATTAGAGAATGGAAGAACTTATGTGTCTTTGACTTCGGTTCCATTGTACACTGCCAAAAGGTCAAGTAATTCATCTTTAACTAAATAGTGCTCTGAAGTGAAGGCTTGACTGTGGTGTTTTTTCTTGCCCAGTAGTCAGTGGTGTTAACTGGCATGGAAGTTGGAGCAGACTTCACGCTTTACTGAAGGGTTTCTTGTGCTTTAGAGGTGGTCGAAGGTGGAAAAATGTTTTAAGGGATATTCCAAAATATTTTACAAATTACGGTTTTTATTAAAATTGTCTGTGATTTTGTTTTAAAAAGTCATGCTATTTAAGAAATAATTGGGGGCATTTTTAAATAGGGAAGGGGAGTTACCTTGCGGAAAATGTCAGCTTGCTGTATTCTGTTCCACTTTATCATCTTTTTACCATCTTGCTTCGCTAAGAAGGCTATTGAACTGGGGTACTTTCTGTGGTTTGGTGAAGATAAAACCTACACACTTCATACATGTTTGGGAAAGGCTTCCTGAAAGTTTGCTTTGGGTTAAAATTTTGACATGTATTGTCAGATATTTATCTTGCCTTTTAAAATCTATATGAAGCGTTCATAGGAGGAGCAAAACCAGAGCAAAGCGTGGTGACACGCTCAACAGGAACCACGTCACAGCAAGACATCATCCACCATGGTCATTTTGTCTCTGTGGAGGCAGCAGCTCCCTTTTCCTGCTGCATTCTGTGGAAAGAAACTATCAACTGTAGCCTGCTTCTCTGTGAAGCAGTTGCTTCTGCTGAGCTCCTGCAGGTGCTGTCACTCAGAGTGCAGCCACCAGCTTAAGGAAGTGGCAGGGTGCTGTGGTTCAATATTAAAACGTGGTGGTGTAGCATATGGCTGCACAGTGCCCCGCTGGGAGCTCTGGTTAAACGTGGGAATGAGTGTGCACGTTCAGAGCAGTTAACCAGCTGGTTGACTGTCAACTGAGAAAGGGAAGTGGGAAAGGGAGAAATGAAACTAAAATTTTAATACTATTTTTCTTTTTTTAAAAAGTGCACGTGGTTGTGTGTACAGTTCATTTAAATCAGATTCTGCTTCACGTTGGACCCTTTCAGCACCTGACTCATGCAGCTACCACAGCACAAGACAAACGCGAGAAGAACCCCATAACTTCTGGTGTGCTTATTTCTTTCTGCTAGGGAGGGAGCGCTTTTCAGTCACCCTGTTGAAGTAGAAGGCTCTGTACTTACACCTTTGCATTCCTGTGTTTGTCTGATAAAGCTAGTGCTATCCTACAATCTGAGGACAGATGTGTACTGGATATTGACATTGGATCTGTTTTAATGCTCAGTTAAAATAGGTGGATGGATACTGGTTGAGGACTGGAGATTTTCTTTTTAACTACAGAATGGGTTTAGTGGCTGTAGGGGCTGCACTGTCAGTATGCCTCAGCCTGTGCTGGGACACACATTTGATTTCCATGTCCTTCTGAATCTTGTCCTCTGCTGAACTTGCCCACAAGAACATCTGTCGTGAATGCTGATGTTGTAATAGCAAGGGGCGAGGGATTCACTTTATTGTATTGTGCAAAGCTGCCATGTTTGAAAAAAAACTTTTTGTCAAACCCTTTTGTGTATAATCTTTTGGCCTGTTTCATCTTTCCACTCCTGTCTTTGTCCAGGCTGTGGTAGCGGTACAGAGTCCTGAAGAGAGAATCTTTTTTCCAGGAGCCTAACTCATGGCAGCCATGCTGTGTTTGGGGAGAATATACTTTCTGGGGAACTGAACAGCATGTGGGTTTCATCACTGCAGCAGAGCACTTTGATGGGCAGGAATGTAGGGTATTTCCTTCCAGCACCCTTTATTTGCCATTTATGCCAGTATGGCAGTTATTAGCAGGCTGCTTTTTCAACTGACAGAACCTCACACTTAACTTCCTATACCAGGTAACCCAGAGCTCTTCCTATTTTTTTTATTCACACACACACACACCCCGATATAGCAGGTTTTGTAGATTTTATATTTTATAGATGAGACAAAGGGTTTGATATAATACCTAACCCAACATAAGCAGATGGTGCTGTAAGAAGGGCCATTTCTGTTTCCCACACCCCTTTGACAGCATCAGGGTCTTTGACTCACTTAAACTGGTTGTGAAATCTCACTCACAGACATGAAGTGTTCTCCCACCACCAATTATTAGTTACTAGTGGAAATTTTCTGAGGAAGAATCAAGGGAGCTCAAGCCACCCCACAGTGCTGTCTTTCAAATAGCGATGGTGTGACAGGGAGGCACACTGCTTCCCGGGCAGTGGTAGTTTTATTCACAACTGAAGAGTTACCGGGGTTTTTCATGTATTATCTTACTAAATTACTCTGTTCTGAGGCAACCTAGTTGGTCAAATATATCTGTATCTTTGAACATGCCTATTTTGTGCGCATGAGCCTGGCATTTGTATGGGGAGCTGGGGTGATACTAATTGTGAGTGCCCAGCAGTGATTGGGCATGTGTGTGAAATCTGGGCAGCTTCTTGTGGCTCCTCTTACTGCTCTGTTACTCAAGCCCTCCGTGATGGATCTGTTACTGCCTTTAGATGATATTGAAATGCAAATAACAAATAATACTGTACTTGCTATAAACACAAGCTTCTTTGAAAGTGTTTGAGAGCGGTGTTTAACTCTGTCATGTTAACTTCAATCCTATAAAGTAACTATGAACCAAAACCATTCAGAGAAAGTAGGCTTTCACTAGCTTCACAGACCATAATGATTCCTCCTGCAACGTCGTTTGCCTGGTGAGCTTGGCGCTGTGCAGATAAAACCATTGTATCGTGGGTGACAACCGAGAGCAATGGTAGAAATAAAAGCATCCAAACTGCTGCACGGTATTTCTGTGAACACTTAAGATGGTTTCTGCACGCCTTACTCTGCCTAATCAGTACATAGTTATAAGAATTATTACATATTTCATGACAACACTATCAATCCTTATATTGTCATACTTGTTAGCAGTAGGGCTTGATTGAGTCCCTCCTCTTCCTTGTGGAGTCAGAGACTTACTTTCTGCCTTAAACAGCTGTAACTATATGAAAGGATTTGTCAGTCTTTATATGAAGAAGAACAAATGCCCGGTTTATCTAGACCGTGGTTTTTGAATAGGTTTCAAGTAAGCATAAATGGCAGCTATTCAGTCATGGCAGAAGAATGGTTTGAGAGACTCTAGGGACTCCTAGTAGAGTAGGAGTTACCACGTTCGTGATGCTTGCTGTGGATGTTGACCTGCTACTTCTCTCCCCTAGTCCTGTATTCTCCACATTCCGTGCAGGCAAACATGAAGCGAACCCTGGCCCATCTGGTTACTCACTCAGTCCATCTACAGTGATAAGGTTAGCTTTGGGAAGCAAGTACGAACAAGTGCACGTGTAGTGCTGGTGAAAATAGTTTAACAGCGAGTATAGTTTTACCTGGACTACAAAATGGAAAGCCCACTCCCCTCACAAGGTACTGGGAGCTTGCAGCATTGCTGCTTGGCATCAATAGAAATGAGGGCAGCTGGTACCATAGTTTGTCCGGCTCCTCTTTTCCCTTGCCTCTTCCCATTCCAGTGCTGATTTTCCCAGCAGTTAAAGCAAAAAGAGAATGAAGTGAAAAATATGTAACCAACGTGCCTAAATCTGCAAAAACTCTCACCATCATCCTGTGTGAATAAACTTGGAAGAAATCACCCATCGGTTAGTGTGTATGCTCCTTCCTTGTTGCACTGTCTTCACTTTAAGGCAACGTGCCAAGGCTGTCATCTTCTGTCTTGTGGTTGGCTTTCCATCCCCTTGGACCTGAAAAATGGGTGAGAAAGTGATGGTTAAGTGACACAGCCTAGCTATGTCCAGGCACTTTCCATAACCCCTGAATAAATCTGCTTAAGCATCACAGTGCTCCAGGACGTGTGCAGTATGCCTTGGGTTCAACAGCTCCAACCTAACAAAGCTGTCACTGCATTCAGCGTGTCTGTGGAGAAGGGACAAGGGCAACCTGATGCAATGCAGCAGGAGGCCTAAAGGTGTGGTCTCCATTTTTCCTCAGACCATCCCTGTGTGCTTCCTAAATAAAAAGGTACTTCATATAAATTCAAACACCAGCTAGTGAATACAGAAAGTGATGCAACCGTTTTCCTGATCTCCCCAGGAGCTGTAGCTCACGCAGCAGTACACAGACTGCTTGTCTGCTGCAGTGTCAGCCCTGGGCAGTGAGAAGAGGGTCTTCCACACCCACCCGCCCCTGCTAATCCTGCCTCGAAACCTGGTTCCATCTTTGACTCGTCACCAGGTCACTTGCAAAAGAAGAGGTTGCTCTTTGAGCAAGGGTATGGCAGAACTGTCTGTGACTGAATTTGCAGGTGTCTCGGCTCTCTTTGTGCATGTGGTTTTTCCGCATTCAGTTACCTTTCTCCTTAACCTGCAGTGTGCATGTGTGAAATCACGCAGGCACAGTTTGTTACAAAATGTTTAGTGCGTATTTTTTTATGTGCATGCATCATAGTGTTTGTGGTCACGTATTTGTACGTGAGAATAAGCAGAAGCTTCTACTTTTGCTCTGAATTTCTCAGTGAAACTGAGACAAAAAACCCCAAAACCTGGGCTATCATTAGGAAGGCTGCAGTTCCCTTAGATGCAGCATTTCAGAATGCAGTTTTATATTTTGCCAGTTCTAGGCTCCCACTAAAACACCCAAAATACCATTCATTTTCTTTTTTTCCCCACTGTACTGAAACAGCTGCCACGAGTGAGTCGGTAGAAAACATTGTGCAGCCAAATAATAACAATAAGAGGAAGAACCGTTTGACACAGCTCAATGGAATGTTAATCAGGGCCTTAAGTTAACTACTTTCCTACTAATAGGAGAGATGAAAAAAATATTTTCAGTCTTTGGTTTGTTTTGGAAATTTACATGTACCCAGTTTTCAGAGAAGTCTAAAGACAACAAATGGCAGCAGATATTTTCCTTATTTCTCTGAACATGGGAATTAAAGGGGGAAAAGTTAGTGCACATCCGTGAGGTGGCACGGTTAAGTGAAAGCAGAGGAAATGTGACCCATATCCTTTGGAGAGCCGTGTTAACTCATGTGACCCTCTAGAGCCACAGAGCTTGGTTCTGCAGCCGTGTACCCTGGCAGCACGTACACCACCAAGGTCAACCGAGCGGCAACAGAATGATGGCTGTGCCCACACTGTAGTCTGAGCTCCGGTAAATGTTTAATTTTATACTACTGTATCATGAAATATATATATATCGTAGCACAAATGCTGGTTTGTTGATGTAGAACTTTTCCTCCATGTTCCCTGACTCGCAGTGACTTTGACCTACTTTAACAATGCACTTGTGCTTTTCCTGGGGTACACTATTTGGGTGTTTGACCGTGCAGCCTTAAATTAGCAACTTGACATTGAAATGCTGATTTACACCTGCAGTCAAATGGATAACACATGTTAAAGACTGATTGCCAACAGCTCCAATACGTTATCGCTTCATTCTGTGGCATTGTCACTTGCCTTTACAGGAGGTAAGGATGCCATTGTGTGGCATTGTTGGTATGGCTACCGACGCAGCTGGGGGGGGCTGACACTGTGTGTGGACTTTGTCATTATCTAAAAGCTGACATCACGTTCGAAAAATCACTGTAAAAGTTTGGATGTTCAAGTGTTGCTTTATATTTTAAGACAGCGTTGGAATTAAAGACGCTTTTTTGCTGGCATAAAAAAACAGTTAACATTGAATAACTTGCTCTTCTGACCTTTTCACCTTAAGGACGATTAATGGTCATTTAGATCAGAACTTCCCCCCTGATGAGGGGCCTGAAAGCTTCAGGGATTCAGATGGACAAAGAAAGTCTTTTCGCCTCTAGGTCACCAGCACAGACCTGTGGTGTCTCTCTAGTGACCATTAGATGATTGCTCAGTGGTTTATGTGCAAGAGTTGGTGGTCGTAATCCATTTTCCAGTGGACAGGTCCCTGCCTCGTGAAAGCTGTCACTACGTGCTTATCTGAGCAACGAGAAATGGGAATTAACATGAACAGAGCCTGAATTGCATTTGCCTTGCACTATTAAAACCTCAGAGCCTCTCTAACACTTGTTTCAGTGGATCAGTCCTTCTCCAGGGTTGTCTTTCCAAGCCAGGAATGGTTGAAGCCGTGTCAGTGCTGTGCTGTGAGCAGTGGCACTTTGGTGTTCCCTCCTGGAGGGCTGCAGTCCCTGCTCCCACTTCTGGAGCACGCGGGTCCCATTCGGACACACTCACAGTGGTGCCACTCACATTTCTGGCAGTTAGGACATCCTAGAAGAGCACGTCCCACAGCCTTCATGTAGCCATCTCCCAAGTTTAGTTCCTGGTGTGGTCAAGCTGATGCATTTCATAAATACTGTATTTATGGTTTAAATGGAAGTCCTAAAATTAGGACTAAGCAGTTGGTGAAACTGAGCACAGTGCTAGGGGGCAGATTTTGATAGTAAAGTAACCTTTTGTGACTTCTCGTGTCAGAAATGATAATGTCACCCACTGTAAAGCGCAGTTCAGGGACCTACCCAACAGAGCCGAGCTAAAAATGCCAACCCACTGAACAAAGGCAGTGCAGGGCCAGCTGATGGATGCTAAAGGTCTAAGCATGTCCTTCACTGGAGGCATCTGCACGTGCATAGCAAACAAGGCATTGGTAAAAAAGCTGACGTGTGTGTAGACATATGCATACAGTTGCTTACAGCTGAGGCATTGAGCCTGAATATGTAACATGGTTACAGGCTAGAGAGTATAAAAAGTTGAAGAGCTAGGATCTAGGAGTCTACCTCTTTTTGGCTAACCAAGTCGAGAGGATATAGAAACGTCAGACTTCAGGGGAACATCTAAGATGAGAATATGCATTTTACAAAACATTGTAAAAACCCAAAGGATGTACAATCTAAACCTATGGAGTTATTAAGGAGAATGTGCCATGTCTATTGCAAAGCCCCCAAAAACTCTTTCCTGTTACCTTTTGGTTTTCTCTCTCCCAGGCTTACCTCTGTACAGTATGTGCCATGTAGTGGATAGAGCAACTGAACAAATTACAACCAGAACTGAGTTAATAAAGGTAAGCGTTTAAGTGTAAAGGCTAATAGGACAAAGGACAAGTAAAGATCATCAGTTCTGCGAAAATCAAAGATCTCAGAGGCTGCGTGACTTGAAAAGGACTGACCTCTATGTAGCTTATGAGCTTGAAAATCCTCTCCTATGTATTTGCAGCATTAATTCCTCTTGTTACCCGAGGTGATCCACTTTAATCAGATTCCTAGAAACAAGTCAGGTACTTAAAGAGAAGATCTTTGACACCCCTGCTGGCAGCGTCAGTAGAGACACCAAAGACCAAACCAGCAGGGAGACAAGATAACCTGCTTCATCTCTCCAAAACCCTTTTTAGGATAACTGGCATCAGAGGGAATCCCCCGGTTTCCCCTTCCAGACTCATAGCCGTACAGTGTATGGCCGTTTAACATACTTGTCACGCAAAAGCTACCTCAAAAGTTTCGCATTTCCAGGACACAGCAATTCCGTACTAGTGCTCCCACTCTATCCTAAAACCTCCTCTGTTGTGGTGCCATCTCCTGTGCTATCTTGCTGCTTCACAGGCACCATAACTTAAATCTGGACCAAAAGGGGACTCATAAATTTGATCCTGCTTCTGTGCTTTTAGTGCAGCTTCTCCTACTTCCTATTTCCTAAGTTTCTAGCACAGGGGTCCCTGAGTGCCAATAATGGTGGTCCTTGTTTTAAGTTTCTCATTTTCACGCAGAACTTAGGCCAGAGGAGGCAATGCCATCTGATACCCTCCAAAGACCTTTATCTCACAGAGCACGTGTGTAGCACGTTGCAAAAGGAGCTTGATGGCTGCGTGAGGACACACTAGAGACAAGTAAGGTGACAGTTCAGGTTGCCTCATTCTTTAGACTTATGCATGGGAGGAATCCTAAGTAGTTTGTGCCTGGTTACCCAAGCAGTGGATTTTCCTCCCTGTGGTGTAAGACATAATATGCAGTTGCAGCAAGAGAGCTACCACTGCACAAATCCAGGAACCACAGGACAAGCTTTAATTAACGTGCTTGTTTGTCCAAAAATGGTTATGTTCACATCAGGAGCCAATAGTCAAAATAATCTTAAAGTGTTTTAAAGGAAAAAAATGGGAGTGAAAAAGCCCCATTCAAAAATGATTGTGCTTTATCAGGGGAATAAAGACCTCACTGATCAATTAGCTTGAAAAATGAATTAATCAAGGGCAAATGTAATTAAAGTTCAGCATCTTAATAAGCTGTTGTTGTCACAGCCCAATTTGGACATATCGCTCTTTTGTTGACATTTTTAATGCTTTCTGTGGATTACCAGTACATGACCAGTGTATGAAAGCTTGTTAAGCCTCCACGTGCTCAGCCTGGCCCTAGCTTTAATGCTGGATCAGTGCAATCCCTGCTGCTGGCACAAGCTCTGCGGGACTTGAACCTTGCAGTGCTGGGCATTGTGCTTCTCGCTAATCATTGTATGGACTTACTCAAGTGTGTTTTACAAGCTTAGGGCAAATTTGCGAATGTCCAATTATCTATATGTAACTTTTTTAAGAGGAGCCAACCAGGCTTGGGGTTTTTTTTCCTCAGGATCCCGCAGTATCTTTCTGTAACTAGCGGGGGGATGCTTTCGGCCTGGCTTCCAGGTCTGGCTGGTATTTCCTTTCCTGACCAGCAGAGAAGTCTGAGCAGTAGCCCTTTCAAACTGCACGACACTTGCATCCCTCTCGCCTGGTCCCCTATAGTGAAGTTAAAGTTCAGAATGTTTTTTAAATGCCTCGATCTTATTCTCATTTGGGTAAAATCTGTTACAGCGGCTTCCAGCCAGATGCAAATTAAAATGTTACTTTTGAAAATGCTTCACTTATTCACAGACCTTTCAGCCATGCAGTGCTACTTTAATTTTGACTAGTTTTTCAGACTGCTATGGGTATGAGGTGAAGTTGTTGATAGCATATCTGTCTCTCTCTTCCTTTTCATTTAGAGAAAAATAACAGATTATGTACGAGAAGCTCACTTTATATTTTGCTTTTTTTGTTGGTTTTCCTTTTCAGTCATTGGCAGCTGCAATTCTGTGGCCCTAAAATGAAACAAAGCCATTTTCCTTCCACAAAAAATGCCACTTGCATTGCATCACACAGAAGTGTTTTAGAACAAATGTCCGCAGCATGCATGTGCAGTTTTGTCCCGACTTATTTTTAAATGGTTAACTGTGCATACCTCTGGTTCACAATCCTATTCCAAAAATACTTGGGGTTTATCCTTATCATATTGCCCAGCTAACAGTAAGAAATAGGCTCAAGTGGCTCAGTATGGATTAGATTCGCCTCTTACGCAACGGGGTACAAGATCCAGGGAGAAGCCAGAGACCTGCCTTGGGAAGAGCTCTGTCCTCTGCTGGCCAGGGAATCCCTTGGCAATATCCCTCGCATATGCTGAGAGTACCGGGATGCTTCCCACCAACCTCACTGGAAGAAAATGCTGCACTGGAAAAGCATTTGTTTGTTTACAAAGGCCAGGATAAAAAAAGTTCTAGAGGTTTCTGATACTTATCTGAAATAACTCAGTTTTTATTACAGTTTTTGTAACCATAATTAATTTTTTTTTATTTGATTCCTTTTAAGTTTACAAACTCTGGCATACTTGGTAAACAGGACAAGCATCTACACTTGTTTCTTCCAAATCTGGCTGAACAGATGGGAAAAGCACCCTTGCGACTTTCCCAGAGGGACATTTTGCCAGTTTATGGGATTTTCTGCCATGTTGACAAGGTTCGATGAGCCTTCTGCTGTTTTCACCAGTTGTTTTTACCTCAGCCTCAGCATACGGCTCTTCCCCTTCTCTACCTTTCCCTCCTTTCTGCCCACATTCCAAAAAATCAAATACCTTCCCTGTCCCAGACCTGCAGATCAGGTTAGATGGATGTTTTGTCAGACACCATATGTCTGTTCTTGTGTCCTGAGTTCTCCTCCTCCTCCTCCTCCTCCTCAGTTGTCCCCCGTTCACCTTTGGTCGCCAAGTTCTTGCATCAGCAAATGTTCTGATGCTTTACTGACAACACTGGGAGTTCAGGTATTTGGTAAACAGCTATATCACAGCCCACAGTGAGGCATTTGGATTCCACGTGTTGGCTTGGGAGTCGTCAGTCAAAGATACACCCCGGTGCAAAAACTTTTTTGGTCTTCTCATGGCTGCAGTGGCACCACGTGAGTTAAATTAATAGCTTATTGATTGTGTTTAGCCGTGAGGAAAAATTTCAGCCTATTTTCTAGATATTTTATTCAATTTGGGGAATAAAAAAAGGATTCATAGGATCAATAAACATTTGGTTTCCTGCTCCCACCACAGACTGAACTCTTGCTAGGTCAGTAGGGAGCCAGAGGGAGAGACTGTGTGAAATCATCTGATGTGGCTCTGCAAGCAGTTCCTAGGTTGGAGATCATGGAGAGCATCTTCTTCAAGTCTAAAATTACTGCCTGCTGTTCTTCAGCAGGTTGCATGCAGTTGAGCTTTATAGTACACTTCCTTGGCAGGTGTTATCACACCTATTTTGTAGCTAGATAAACCAAGACATTTGTCCAAAATAACTCACGGACAGCTAGAAAAAAGCCCAATATGTGCAGTCCTTCTCTTGAAGCCACATTAAGATTTCCTGCAAAACCCTGGGCATATATAGTGCTCGACTACACTGTAAGATCTGGGCAGAATGAAGCCGCAAACTCCCTTTCATGAACAGGGGAAAATTCATTCCCACATGAGACAGATTACATTGGCCCTCCTGAGCCCTATTTTTCATGGAAGTGATGCGAGAGCCTTTTGTCAGCTCTCTGCAGAGAGTGACTCATCCCCAGAGCATCCTGTCCCTTGTAAAGATAGGTGTTCAAAGCCTACCTGCTCAAAACCTAGCCTATAACGCAGTGAATACCAGCTGGTAACCAGCTCTTGAGTCTCACTTCAGTTTCCACATCCGCACCACCCCTCAACATGATGAAACACCAAATATTTGTTCTAATGTTAAACCCCAGCTATGATTTAAAAATATCTTTTAAGTCATACCTATAACTAGGAAAACAATGACTCAGATCCAAAAGTGGCTCTTCTCATAGGACTCTGAATATCCAAAGGTGAAATAAAGGGTGGGTTAGATTTGTTATAGCTTTTTTTTTTTCCCCTCCAACTATTCAGTGTTGCTCTTCATTATTTTTTTTATCCTTTTGAAAGCTTTAAAGCCTCCCTGCATAACCGCCTCTGCTCCATTCACTGCTGAATGGACGGTGCGCTGATCTTTTTCTTGGTGGGTAATGGATTTGGTTTGATTGCTTGACACAGGAACAATAGGGCGATAAACAATTGCATTCGCACCCGTGCAGCTCCCCATCTGTTGAGCGTGTGCGCCTTCAGAGGGAGCCAGGCAAGGACAGATGAACACGCCAGCCGAGCCTGATGTTAATGACATCAGTCATACAAGCAGAACATGTGGCGTAATAAATCAAAAACTAATTGAACTTTTGCTTGATTATATTGCTGTCCCACCGCCCGTTTCAAACACGGCACGGTTTCCTGGGACAATGCCTCCAGCCCCGCAATGGCTTTGCTGCCCCTGGACAGCAGGAGGCTGCCCTGGGAGGTGACAAGTAATACCAGCTTCTCTTCACTCGTTTCTTTCTTGGAACGGTGACACCTTCCACCCAACCAAAATGTTTCCAGGCTCAGGATGTGTATTTGACCAATATTTATTATTTCAACTAAGAAACATTACATGAATATGACAGTGACAGCCCCTGTTTGCTGTCGCTTTCCATCTGGGACTGTTGGTAGCAGACGTCTATAGGAGAAGACAGCACTAGTTTTTGTGTTAATTACACACACGTGCTCGTAATGAAGGCTATTCATTAGACTGATGTAATTTAATATCATTATTCACACTTGAAAGTGTTTCTGCTACATCAGTTGCTGGAGCCTGCAAGCCAAAATTTTCTATATCTTAGGTGTCCATGGCAGCAGTAAGTCACCAGAAGTTGAGGGGGCTGATTTTCGTAGATGTGGAAAGGAACAATTTCTGATGGGAGCATTAAGGAATGAAAAGCTTTGGCAAGAAGACCCTTTACTGAAGTGCATAAATATGGAATTAGGCCCCAGAACCATCAAGCCATGTAGGAACTCATCTATGACTGAGCCACCTGCCCTCCCTCTGCAGCCACTGAAGTGTAGGGGCATATAGAACTATGTACGTCTGCCTGACGTGCCCTTCTCTAGTCATCCGCATTTGAAATTTTACACTGAAGTGCCCAGGATTCAGGTACTAGTTTATAAACTTAAAGGATAAAGCGCAAAATACACCTAGAATCAGCTCCTCATTATATGGGAGGAGCAAATTTTTATGATAAATGTGTTAAAATACACCAAGTATTAACCCAACTTATTTTAAAAATCTTTGCAGTACTTGTGTAAACGTTTATTTGCCTATACATTGGCTGCACAGAAGAGACTTTAATTATTAGCCATTTATTGTAGAGGATTCTCCAAACTGGTAAAAGGAGACATAAAATAAAATGTTCCTATCTGAATAGAGGGTTAAGTAACAGCTAAATTAAATCTTTGCATTAATAGTATTCATAGAAAGGCAGATGGGAGCAGAAAATGTTGCAATGAAGAATATGGAATGAGATGAGATCACAGCATCAGTCTGTCCTTTGTAGATCTGGACAATGATCACAGAGCCAGATTGGATTAGTGAAACCTATTTACCAGAAGTTCAGAGCGGTTGCATGAAGCTGAAAGGCAGTCAGAAGGGAGAGGTGGAAAATGCACCAGATTTACAGCTGCAGCGACGAAAATTTAGAAGTTTTCACCACTGTGATTTCATCCAAATGTGAGTACATCAAAACTGTAACAGCCGCTACGGTGTTGTCTTTTAGATGGATGGGATGTTTAGCGTCAGGGAAATCTCTGAAGCGAGCAGCTCATCTGTTCTGCCGTGCTGTGCTCTGCTTGCAGTCCAGCGCTCGCCGCTTGTTTGTGGAGCTGATCTGTGCAGGTGCCTCGACACTGTGGCTGTGTAAAATCTTTGCACTGGCAAAATTGGGAGATCTGGAATCGGTGTTGATATACCTATGAGGTAATTGCTAAAGTGACAGCTTGCAACTGTGTGGCTATTCTGTGGAATAGAAAAGAAAATGAAGTTCTGCGAGCAGTTAGCAGCTCAGATGAACCGGCTGAACTGCATGAATGTTGGATTTAAGTCTGCTGGCTCAATAAGTGGAACATTTCCAAAGCCATGCCCTGGAAATGAATGCATGATTAACATTAATTGCTTGTAATGAAGAGTAAGAACCGGACAAAGCCCAGTCTGCATTTGATTGAACAAATTAGTTTAAACTCAATAGCTGCATACTTCAGCAACAAGAAAAGGAAAGCAGGTAAAAGCAGGGAAAACAAATTGTGGGGCCAGATCAGATCTTTACTTGCAAGCTGCGAGCACGAGCTCTCAGCTGCTTAATTTCAGAATATAAGTGGAAATGACAAAGTGAACCATCACTGTAATTGGTTTTGTTGCCCAAAAGCTGGTCTGTACATACAAACATCCTTTTGCAGGCAAAGCCAGCAACATCATCTGCGAGGATTCATTCTTCCCTCCCTGCTCCCACTCCCTGCAGAAAATCTTGTTTGCAGGGAGAGCCCCGCAGCCCCACTGTTTGCATTGCTGCCATTGTGTTCCCGCGCAAGTGGGTCACTTCTGGCTACCTCCGTGATTCATTCTTCATTCAATGGCTATTCAAATAATTGCATGTTTGCTGGTGCTGTGACTTGCCTTTCATGCCTTGCCTTTCTTCAGCCCCTGTAAGCCATTTGCCCCTCGTGCTGGCAGACGACAGGCAGAGACTTGGACTGTGGATCATACATACTCTGAAAATATGCAAATTTATTACCTGGGCACATTTATGTGTTGCTCCTTGTGCGCCAGCCTGGGTACCAATAACAGCACAGCGGTACTTGCTTCTGGTAGAAATCCATATAAACTGTGCTCCTCACACTGTCCAGTAAAGTACATACAATACCAGAGAGACATGAAGATGATTCCTTGCATCACTAAACTTTTCTGCACTTGAGTGTTTTGCTTGTGAGCAATTAGTTTAGTCCTCACACGATGAAATTCCAGAAGTAAAGGTGATTGCAGCAGCTTCATAAGCAAGTTACAACATATTCCTAGGAAAAAACCCCACCTCCATTATGTTTGTCTGGTTTTCATCGCACAGTCACCATGGTTTAAAACATAAAACGTGTCCTGCAGGAGAAAGCAGTAGGGATCCCTGAGGATATCACACCGTGCGAAACAGACTGTAATCAAACTGACAGTTTAGCACACTCTCAAGCTCTATACAGGCAGATAACTTATTTGTGATGAGTTCAGCGTGGAAGTACCCTGTGCTGCAGCAGGTCGCTGGCAGGGACCCTGGGCAAGATTTATGTTACTGTCCTGTTTCACTGTGGGCAGAGCATCGGCCAAACCTTTATTTCTAGCCAGTGGGGTCCTAATGCTCAGCACTTATATCCTCACTGGGGTATCGAGGGGTGGCTTTTAGACAAACACAAGCTGTCTAGGAAGAGTAACTTTGGTCCCACTGCCAGCTCTGCTTGTACCAGAGCCCTGGAAAGCCCGGTTGCTTCTTGTTCCTGCCATCAGAGGAGAGGAGTTTGGCTGCAGAAATGAGCAGCCTTCAGTGAACTCCAGCTGCTTCCACAGCTTCAAAACTCTCTGCAAACATTAGCACATAGCAACAACAAGCACTGCAACTCCTGGAGTTGAATGTATGCCAAAAATTTAAAGGAAGGCTTACCTGGAGAGCAAGAGTCACCCGTCATCCCATAACAAACCCTCCTGGCTTGTCAAAGCCTTTGGACTATATGCGGAGCCTGAAGAGGAAACCCCCATTCACCTGCCTTGCCCTCAGGGTCAGCCTTTAGAACTGGCGTTAATTCTCCAAATTTGGCAGGTTTTTACAGGCCTGTTTCTGTCACTGGCTGCTAAATCCTGTAGTCAGGACTCCTGTATCCTGAACACGGGGAAGAGTAATAATTTTAATTGGCAAAGGGTAAGACATGATGAGAGAGAGAGGTGGGAGTATCACTGAGTTTTTCAGGCCAGTTTCAAGTCAAACTGAAACAACAAGTGTTGAAATAATCTTCGCTTTGTCCAAAAAAAGCCCCACCCAAAACCAATTGCTTCAGGCCAGTCAAAAGCTTGGCTTATGGTCCTGGCATCTTGTGTGCCCAGTGGCTAGCGATTCTGGTTTGCTTATGATTTTGGTGTCGTCATGGGTTTAAGAAATAAAATTGAGAAACAGACTTTAAGCAAAATGCCCCAAGTTAAAGAACCGAATGGGGCATTTTGAGGATTGAAAAAGTAAAGACTAGGCTTAGTGCAAATGTTGTGCTTTGGACATCAAGCAGTAAAACTGAAACGATGTCACGAAGCAGTTCGAGCTTATTGAAGAAGTCCCTATCTAGATAAAGTGATAGGCCTCTCCAAAGTTAATGTATACACTAGTCATGTTTGAAGGTGACTGGATGGAAAGAGAAGCTCATTTCCTTGTGAAACTTTGGCAGGTGGGAGGCCAGATCAAAATTCAGAAAGGAGAATTCCTTCCTTCCTCCTGGAAGCCTATGGGAGAGGTACAGAAACTTGGGGAAGGCTCTTGCCCTGTGCCCACGGATGTCTGTATTGTATAGCTAGAGCATGGTCTCTGAGATCATCCCTGAACCCCCCCTCCACCTCTCTCTTCCCCCCCCCCCCCCCAGCCCCCAATGTATTCTCACGGAGGGCTTTTAGAGGCATGTGTAGCCTCATCTTGTCCGCCTCCACTGCACCCTGACCATGTTCCTGTTCTTCTTTTTGCAGCATGTAGTCCTGCCCGAAGACGAGCCAAAAGTACGCAGCACATCCTAACAAAGAGTGTAAGAAAAAAATCTCTTTTTGTCTCCCTCTTTTTTTTTTTTTTAATTCTAGTTGGCTACATTTGTCCTTAAAAATGTCATGCATAAATGGGAAGCAGATCTTTCAGGGCAAAGAAGTGCATCGGTGTCTGATGCAGTGAGTGAGGTGGGAAACAGAAAGGGGGTTTTCTGTAAAGCTACAGTTTATTTACAGAAGCGCTTTGAAACTTCAAAAAATACAGTCTGTCTGTGCAGAGCCAGTCAAAATGAACATAACAGCTTATCAACACGGGTCATCTGAGGGAATCACAGATTTAATTCTTATCCATAAAGCCCTAATAATAGTGCCAGAGGGACATGCAGGAATGAAAAGCAGACAAATCATATCAATACATACATGCATTAATCAAGGAGCCAGTATCACATTCCCCAGAGAATTTGGGATAAAACCACCCAGCAATGGACTGTAACCTCGACTCAAAAAGATGGCTCTGAGAGAGCCACAGGAGGATGCTTGTGACTTGATCCCAGCGGCTCTTGCCTGTCCTCGACTCACCCCTGGTGCACTGGCACAGAGGGCACAGCCGGATCTTTCCCCACTCCCTGCAGGTGAGGTGCCCCCCTCAAATTCAATAAGCCAAGCTCCCAACTGGAAGCATCCCTGACTCCATTTTCTACTCTGCCTGCCCTTCACAAATGCAGAGAAAAACTAACAACTGAGCTCTCTCTCAGTAAGTCGTTCGATATTTTTAATCACGAAGGCGAGGTGTGCGCAGCCCCAAAGAAGAGACGGTCCCCCCTTTGCTGTCCCACAGCTGCTGCTGGGGCACGAACCATTTTCACAGCCCTCGTGCAAAGGAGCCCAGCCAAACGGCACAGGGTCGACCTGCGGCTAAAGAGCAGGGTGGCGGCTTGCAGCTGGGCACGGGCATGGTCCTTTCCTTCCCACCCAGCCGTGCCCAGCCCCACCACCCAGCACAGCCCTCTCGCCTGCAGCGCTGTGCTGCGCAGCCTCAGCTTTTTTTCTCCTCCCTCCCCATTTTCCCTTCGCTGTATGGGGGACTCTTGTTCCCTGCAGTTCTCTTCAATAGGTCTGTAAACATTTTTGCCCCCAATTATTATGACTAAATAAATAATAATAACAGCAACAGTAAAAGACCTGAACATTTTTCATGCTCTGAGGAAAGGTTTTCCAAGTTTGGACACTTCAACACATTGGTTCGGGCTTGAGGTTCGTTGTCTTCAGAGCCAGTTTTCCCTCCTTAAATCCACTTGGCCCATTCACAACCCCTTCCACGATCCTTTTATCGCAGTTCTGACTTGCAGGAATGACAGCCTCTTTCTCTTGTGCATATCAAAGCACTTTTTACAAGCTTTGAGACTCTTCTGCCAAAGCATTTCTTCTCACTACAGACCTGCCTCTTCTCTAGCACTTTGATGAAATATTTTGCTCCATGGTCTTTCCTTTCCCATGCCCTATCCTACTTCCCAGCCCCATCTTTGTTCGTAACTAGCCTTCTCTTCATATTCCTGATTCCCTAGTCTCCCCACAGCACCGTAGGTCCCTCCTGCTTACCTCACTTACCCGTGCATGGGGAAAAAACTCGCCACGTTTACTCCCATCCCCTCTCTTGATTATTAAAGCGTATCACAGGATCCCAGCACTTCACAAGATGCCTGAAGTGGCCCCCAGGAAGGGTCAATAACACGCCTGTGGTGTCTGAGTAAAAACTATGTATCTGTGTATTTTCTCAAATTGTGAAAAATCTTATTTTTGTCCCGTAACTCAGGCTGAGGTTTCAAAATGACTTTTCATTCCAAATGAGGATGAAAGTCAGTGTCGGAGTGTTACTCAAAATAAGCCATTTTGAGATACTCCTTTTTTATTTGTTATGCCTTAGGTATATTTTGTTTGTCCCATAATGTAAAAAGAGCAGAAAAGTCCAAACCAAAGTGAACTATTCTGACTTAATAAAACAGAATGCTCACATAATTTCTCCTTCCATTTTTTGACAAAATAGACACTTCTCCAACAAAACGCCCAGATTTCTTCTAACCAGAATTTCCTCATAAAACTAGTCAGCTGGAAATTTTTCAGCTAGCTCTCATCGAAATCTAGGGCAACTGTATACCTGTTATGATGTTCCGAATCTCAGCAGAGAGTTGTTGTTTCTGTTGAGTGGGAGCCTCTAATATTTAATTTGGATTGGATCAGCTGCTGTAGCAGCACTATACTCATAAAGGTCTAAGAAAACAAGATAAGAAAGTCCCTGTTTTGTTGCTGTATTTTTAGAGGATTTTTTTTTCCTTTGGGGCTTTCCTGACCCCAATTAAAGACATCCTTTGATTGGCCCTTAGTCATGGTGCAGGCGGCACCATATTAGCAGTTGGAGCACGGAGCCTGAGGAATGGTCTGCAGCTCCAGCTAAGAAAACAAGCAAGGCTCTCAAACCAAAGCAATTGGCACAGTCAGCTCTTAGGCTTGTGCATTCCCCTTCTTCAGTGTGATGCAGCTGCTTACAGCTTATGTGCAAGCATGCAAATAAATCACACGTACTGGAATATACATGCCTGTGAGGAAGTTGTGATTGTCAATTTCTAGACCCACAGAAAAGTAGCAGAATGATTATTTATTTTTCGCTTTTACCTCTGCACCTGCAGTCAGTGCTGTAGAAAGGCCTCAGCTAACATGAAATCTTCTGCTCTGGTGGTTGCAGTGGATGCACAACTTTAATCCTTGGCAAAGGCAAAAATAGCAAGCAATGTGGACATCTGCCAGACCTTTTTTTCATGGCAGAAATACTCAAGCAGTGTAGCATTAAGTGATTTAACATTCAAATGACTGACCTTGGGGGGTAACTTCCATCACATTCAAGAACCCATCCCAAAAGCACGATCATGAATGTGGAAGGGTGAGAGAAAGAGGGAAACGCCTGTTTTTTTAACTGAGCATTTCACCAGTATGCTTATTTGCAGTTCCTATTGCCCTATTAAGAGTTATTTCCAGTGATAGCAGATCTTTCCCTCCTCTTCCCTTGCTTTTCTAGCCCCAAAATCCTTTGGGTAGAACTGTCTGGACACCAGTACCTGGCTACTTTGCAGAAAAATGGCAAATCCCTCTGTGCATGCTAGTGCTGCCACATTAAAAATTATATCAGCATTAGACCATCAAAAAGAGCTTAACTCTACAAATCTGGCATTTCCTCCACTAACCAGCACTTCGTTGTTCAGCCTCTAAGCTTCAAAGTTTTATCCAAAGCCAGATGTTTAATTGTCACCTTTTCTGGTCGGTTGTTGGTTTGGCGGTGGGATTTTGGGTCGAGGAGCACTGGCTGGGTTTTTGGAACATCCTCCGCACTGCTCTGCAACCCTCCTGCATCCTCCGTGCTCCCTGTTCAACACAGCTAATTCCAACAGTGGGTATGCCAGGCGGTGAAATCCACAAAAAAGAGACTTTCCTGAGCTCTGAATTCACAGTTGGCATCCTGCAAACAGACTGAGCTGGTCAAGGGACTTACAGGTTCTAAAAACAGTAGTTATTTAGAGAGCAGTTTACTAATTCTGCATAGTTTGGCTGACTGCCATTCACACAGATTTAAATTCCCTGGTACATCTAGAAAAGAAAAGTGACTTCCAGCTGATCCTTCTGCCTTACCCTAGGTACCCTAGAGAAATGTCAGCTCCAGTTTAGATCAAAACTGCACTACAGCAGGTTTAGTTTCCTGACCTAGATAAGTCTTTACATATCACAGTAATGAGTGAGGTAGCCAAAGTCATGGTGAAATCTTGAATTAGGAGATAAGAAACTCCGAAAGCGTACTAAAGCCAAATGCTGCAAACAAAGATATTAACTGAAGATGTGCTATAGAGATTGCACTGTTGTCTCCAGCTGTAATGGAAAATGGCATTGCAACTTATTTATACAGATTCTTCTGCTTGAAGGCATTTTGGCATTACTGATATGACATGTAACAAGGAATCTGGAAAACATAGACAACGCGCCTAAATAAACTCCTATTAATGGAGTTTAAAGTCCTGCTTCATTTCCCCAAACTAAATTTCATCCTTTGCAATGCATAGGCAGATTGTTAAGTTTCAAGTTTGTGGTGATTTACACTGATCAAATCAGCCACTTTCAGGAATAGAGACGACTGCAGCCAGCATCCTACTTACCAAAAATGCTCTTTCCATGACCATGCAAAAGAAGTGACCTAGGATGGCTCAGTAGCAGAGGGTTGAAGACATTTTCTGTCACACACCAAAGAAGACTGAGTGTGACCAAGAGCACTGCGCATATTTCCAGAGCTGTTGGGAAAGGTGAGCTTTGTAGCATTCTTTGACAGCTGGAAGAGCTCGGTTCACGTGAGGCAGACTCCAAGGGTTGTCATGAGAGACCCCTGCCAGCCACCGCCTCATCATATTAGTAATGAAGACAGACGTCTCCACCGATGTCACTGTGGTGATGGGGGGTAACGCTTCTGGTAAGCAGCTTGCAAGGTTTGGGTGATCAGGGCGGTGCAGTGAGCTGCACACCCGTGCATGGCCACGGGAGCCTGCCAGGAGCTGCTGCAGAGGGATGGGGAGGTCCTGGAACTGGTCCAGGGGCAGCTGGGAGGGAGTCAACAGCAACTGCTTCAGCAGCAACAGGATGCTTCCCACCACCAGCATCACCCTCATTTCTGAATTATCGGAACGACGCTGAGGCTCGGCTCTGTCTGGCAGCACCAGATTTGTGGTCAGTAGAGCTGGGCCCCAGCCGCAGCCTCCTTTAGCACGTGCTTGTCTTCAAGGACACCAGTAGTCCCTCTGACTTTAACACTGGGCACATCCTTAAGTAGCTTACGGAGCAGGGACTGTGTTAGGCTGTGTGCCAAAATCCACAGAACTAAGAGAAAACCCCTCTTAGGTCTTGGATTAGGTTTTGGTTGCCTCACCAGCCCTTACCAGCAGTATTTTTGCCTGCTGTTGGGCAGTTTCTGCTCCTTGTCCTGCTGGTCGGTAGTCTCTAGGTCATGTAGCCTTCTCCAGACTCCTGAGGGTACATGGAGTCAAAAGAGTAAAAAGTGGTCAGGTTGGGGTGTTTCTTTTTTCCTGCTTTGGAAAACATAGGTTTGCATGTGCTTTTATATCTGTGTAAAAAATCACAAAACGTAAAAACGTACACAGAAAACTGAATTAAAACTTACTTAAAGAAAATGGACAATTTTGCATGAGGGGACATGCTTGAATGCGGTCTTGTTTTTATCTTCAGTGTATGTTAGAAGGCAGAGCAATAGATGGAATTAAGGCTTTTTCTGTGCCAATAGCAGACTGGTCAGTTGCTGGTGTCTCTCTTGAGACAAAATAACTGTATTTATATGTAAAACACATAGATGGCAACTATCAGTCATCAGTTAGATGCAAGTAACTGCTTTTCTCCTGGTCTTCCAACATAAGATCAACATAAGTACGTCTAATAGGAAACAGTCGGAATACTTGCCATGTGTCTTGTTTCCTTGCTGGTTTGGATCTTCGCCCTGTTTAACTTGTTCTCTGTGTGACAATAGGAAGTCTTCAGAGAAGAATAAGAAAAAACAAAGTATGA
>NW_008824238.1:8699215-8701007 GCF_000699105.1 Pygoscelis adeliae | reverse complement strand
TAATCTTCTTGAGAAAATTGTTTCCGGACCATCCTGGATAACCGCCCTGATGGATCCACCTGCTTGGAGCCTATCCCTGTTTTTTAAGCTCACATTAGCTCTGGCCTCCCCAGTTGCCTGTGGCAGCACAGTGAGTGCCATGGCTGAGTTGTGATCGATGTAGAAAAGAACTTGATTTTGTCCATGATCGTTTTCAGGGACTCTGTTCAAGATAAAGGGGGCCTAATGTTCAAAGATGCAGCTCTCAGTGAGTTTCGTTTGTGCAAGCTAACGTTTGTGAAAATTAATCTCTAGGAGCACAATTATTCACCGCCTTGTATCCTCTGTAGTCATTTACCAGGTATAAAATGCAAATAAGTCCAAAAGACAGGAGAGGCCATGAAGAAATAGCATTTATAATTCACATTGCATAAGTTTAACTGATTGCCCAAGATACAATGTGGTAAGAAATTAAATTTGAGCTGTCTCAAAGGCATATCCTATTCAGTAGATCCTGAAAAGGACCACATTTCAGTCTCCTGAGGAGAATACAGAAAGGTGCAACTAAGTAGCTGGGTCCCAGAGAGACCACACTTGATTTTCCCATGCTTTTATACATCCCATGCACAGAGACAGGACCCAAACAAAACAAACCCTTCAAATCTGACAGTCCCCACCCAACAAAATCCCCTTTGGATGACAGTAAAGCAGTGGGAAGAGCAAGCGTCATGCTGCTCCCCTGTGACCTTGACGGACCACCTTATCTCCAAGGCCAGGTGTAACGGGATGGTTTTGCCTCTTCCTTGTAGGTGGTAGCCGTATCCGATCATCGGCCCCACAGGACAGAGAAGCTGCAGCCCCACCAGGGTGACCTCCTCCAGGTGCTGTACAGCGAAGACGAGGTGCGGGGCTTGGGCCGCCTGCAGAGCGGGCAGCGGGGACCCTGCCCTGCCAAGGGCGCTGCCCAGCACAGTAAGTCCACAAAAGTGGCTTTATTCCTCTGTGGCTTCAGAACACTTTTAGATGCTGCAGTCTTCCAGTCTGCAGTGAAGCAGGCGCTTTGTTATGTACCTGAAGGATACTTCCATGCTTAAAATGTCCGGTGGAATTAATGAGATAACGACCGTGGCATTGCAGAGCTCTCGCTTTATTCAGAGTCATAAACTCGCTTTATTCAGTCATAAACGCTCCCTTTCCAAAGGCTGACAATATTTTAGAAATGATAGATTGCATATTACTGAGTTTGCCTGAGTCATCTTATTGTATAAGATCCCTGCTTAGAACTTGCCAGAACATAATTATTTGGGATGAAATTTTAGATTCTGGATGTCAGCCACAGACCTGATTTTGTTTTCTCAACCAAAACTTGTTCAGCATATTTGTGAGAGTCCATGAAGGAAAAATAGAGTTTGCCAACGCAAAACCAAGGAAATGAGTAAACATAAATAGACTGGTCATTCAGCTCCTTCAATGCTGGTGTGTTTTGTTTGGAAGGTCGAAGCTGGAGCAGGGCCATGCAGTTTGGCAAGGGGTGGCCTTTTAATCAAAAACGCATCTTTTGCTCTCCCTTGAAAAAGTCGTCAATCAGTCATAAGCCTTTGAAAAAATCCCATATGACACGTGTTTGGTAGAGACATTGGCCATTTAGCTGTTAAAAGGTGCTAAATCTGTAAAGCAAATACTACCATGAAGGTGCATGTTCTTCACACCACCAGTGTGCAACCGCATTGCTCATAAGCCATCCCATTTGAACACAGACCAGACAAGAACGGGGCCTGGGAAACTGGGAAGGAACAAACTGAGCTTGGGACCA
>NW_008824238.1:8687920-8699190 GCF_000699105.1 Pygoscelis adeliae | reverse complement strand
GACAAGAAATGGCTGAACAAAAAGCTGGGGCTTTGGGGCTGGAGCAGGGAGAGGAGGAGGAGTGGCTGGGACCGGCTGTGGGGTGGTGTGTGGCAGAGAGCCGGTGGGGGAGAAAGGAGGGACTGCTGGTCTCTGCGGTTAGGGGCAACAAGAAGTAAACGATGACAGATAGGTGCGAACAGGAGAAAAGATGTAGGAATCCGAAAAGAAGAGCAGAAAAGGGGAAAACGGTTCTCGTAGGGAGAGAAAGGAAAGCGATTGGGCAAAGAAACTGGAATGCTGAATGGGAAAGAGGGAGAAACTAAGTTTAAATTAGAACAAAATATTTTTAAAAAAGAACTCACTGAGGAGTGGAAGGAGGGAGTGAGGAGAACAGGACAGGACAAACTCACCAGGAGCATCTGGACAAGACAAGAGAGCTACTGCAGGGCTGCCTAAGCTTGTGCAACAACCTCGCCATGGTTGTTTGTCGGACCCCTGTTCCCCCCAGCACAGAAGGTACTCGGGGACCACGGCAGGGTGTCTCCTGCAATAGCTCCCTAGGGTCTGTCCATCCCTGCCACCAGACTCCTCGGTGATGCTCGTCACCTCACACAGCTGATGTATTCCCCCGTTTCTGGGTGCCTGCTTCACACCTCCAACTGCAACACCCGGGAGCGCTCAGTTCCTGCTGCACTAAAAACTGCACTTCGACTATGAACAGTGCTGCATCCTCCTCGAGCCTCTGAAAAACTGGATCCCAGGAACTTCTGATCTTAAACTCAGTACCTACCCCTGCTTCCCTGGCATAACTCCTAGTCCTCCTGGAGGTGACGAAGCTGGTTTTTTAGAACATTTGCGCAGATGATGACCACAGTGATCAGTAATACAGAAAAGCAGGTGAAAATATTAATAGTTCTGTCCTCAGAGGATTCACTGGTGGGGAAAGTAAGAATAGGACTGTGCACTGAGAAATAAAAGCTAAGGATGAACAACTGCTTTCTGAGTGAACGCTGTCTATATGAGTGAAGCAGAAAGTCTGTGGAAAAAATGGTTTCTGGTCACAAATTAGACTGAATCTCTAGATCCTTGGGGGGATGAAATAACATTGGTCCAGTTCTGGTATTTCATAACTTTTGAGTGCCTGACTTTACAGATTCAGCATGTTAAGGGGAGGAAAGTAGAAGTGTTGGCAAATATTTATATGAAAATAGAAATAGCTCTTTGCTGTGATGTGCTGCAGTGTCTGGTTTCAGTACGCACTGTACTAACAATACCTACACAGAGAACAGGGTGCCATGAGAGAGTCTAGGAGGGACCAGCATAATGTGATACGAAGTGAGGTATATGTATGGATATGTATCATCTATCCTCATTAATCTCTGTACAAATGTGACCTCCACATAAATTTCACGCTTTAAAAACATTTCTTACTGGAAATAATTGTGCCTGTAGAGTTTTCCATGCTTGCTCCATAGACGAGTACTGTTGAATATCAGAGAGACTTCAGATTTGGTAAAGCACAACTTGAAATCTGGGTCATAGAGCGAACAGTTCAACTTCCAGAGGAAGTGAAAAATGTGTAAACAGGAGCATAGATGAGAGCATCAGCACACTTATTGCTAGCATCGGAAAGCCTACACAAATATCAAAGCGTAAGGACGGTGCATTCCAGCACGCAGGAAGGCGAGTAAGTGTAATGGAAGGCCAGAACAAGAAACCCCTGACTGCACGCAAAGCTGTGCTTTGCTTCACAGGATGGATAGATTAAAAAAAAAATGCACTTATTCTCCAGGAAAGAAGTACGCAGTTTTGTACCAAGTTCTTGTACAGGTACTCATCTTGGAAACAGGGCAAGTCAGAGTAACAGATGTGGAGCAACCCTTGTCCCAGGCCTGGACACCCATAGCACCTTCTGGAAGTGGAATTCACACCGCACCCAGCCACCACTGTCCTGAAGAGCGCTTATGAACCTGAGGCCATGAGGACTGACTTTTGCTTACATATTTTGCTAAAACTTGGCCAGAACATTTTCTATATCTAATAAGAAGAGGGACAGGCTGAAGGGAAGAATCAGACAATGTAAGAGCAAACAAAAAAAAGAAAAAGAGAAAATGTGGACATTAGCTGAAGCACTGATGCCTGGAGCCGCTTGCTGAATATTGTTAGTGCCTAATATGCAAGATTAGAGGAGGTAATTGAATTAAACTTTGATGTGAGGGATACAGTTAGGTACCTAATGGAATTACTGGGGGGAGGGGGAGGGAAGTGGGAAGAGAGAGGCTGGTTAAGTTATTTATCATGGTCAAGTATTGCCCCCAGAAGACGACAGTTCTGATTGCTAACTGATGCTGGAGACAGCACTATAAGCAGCACCTTGGCTATTTCTGATGTTTGCTGTCATTATTTATATTCCATTGGTCACAGCAGTTGTGAATCACATTCTATCCTCTGTCTTGGTGACTCTTGGTGTTTCTGTAGGTCCTTGCTCTTCACTTACCTGAATATCCTTTTAAAATCAGCAGACAACCAAAAATGGCCAGGAACAGAAAGAAAGAAAAAAAAAAAAGAGATCTCCACATTTCCACAGCCAAATGGGAGGATTTGGCTCCATGAAAAAAATCTGGCATCCCTCATTCACTTAGTTCCTCAGTGCAACTAGCAGGAACGTCAGTGAGCATTTATCCATGGATAAGTTATTGGCTGAGTGCTCACTTGTAACTGAAAGGTAACCTGCAGGTTTGAGGACAGCAGAGAGAGGTGCCACTCAGCCACGGGCAGACGGAAAGGTTGGAATCCCTCCCTGTGATGGGGTGGATGTAGCACACATCTCTGCCCAGGTAAGAATAACACCCCAGGGCAATCCAGAGAGGAGAATGATCTCCTAGGCAGGACAAACCTGGCAGCGGGGGCTCCAAGACACACAGAAACTGCGTTACCCAACCTCTGCTGAGGAGCAGCAGACGGGACCGCTCTTTGTATATACGTACACGTGAGTGTTCACAGAGGGGGAAGGGCTCCCACTTAGCTTGGGCTGCTAAGGACAGTTCATCATCTCATTTGAAAAGTCTAGGAGCAAGCAGTTGAGTGACTTTCCAGAACGACTTAAGCAATTCCAAAATCGCTTATTTTGACATCACAGTAGATAATCATAACAAAGAAACTTCTGCACTTTTGGCTATAATCAAATCTAGTGGGACTATAACCTGAATCTGGGCTCTGTTCATATCTGGGTTTAACTGCACGGAAGGAGGCTTTTAATATAAGTTGTGCCAATGGGATAATTACCAAAAATGCCATGTTTCTTACGCTTTGCAGCGGGAGTTACTGAACGAGAGTCATCCAAGTCCTGTAATCACCTGTTGGATGGAAAATCTCTGGTAAGCAAATACAGCAAGACCAACTACCACTGTCTGATGCATCTTAAAACCTAGTACCTGTCAGTATGTCCCACATTAACAGCATGCCAGTCTGTCACAGTACGTGCAGATTTCACAGTCTTCGTTAAGGCTTTGAGACATGATTTATGCCAGAGGATCCTTAGCTGGGAGCAGAGACTGGCATAGGATGGCTGCCCCTCGGAGAACCAGGAAGGGTTGTGGGATGGAAACAGGCAGGCTCCCATTCTGTATGCTCAGCCACCTGCAAGAGCTGGGAGGAATTAGCCTCTTGTTTCTCAAGGAATTTCACAAATTGGGGAAAAATTAATTTCTAAAGTGGAACAAGCATCAAATAATTCATATTCTGCAGAATGCCAACCTGACATGATAATCAGACCAATCAAAAATGTCAGGAAAGAGTTGATAGACAAATCATCATACAAAACCCAAAAATCTGTTCTGTAATGGACAGACAAAATGTTGTGGTTAAAAACGACTAAGCTTTACTAAAACGTTTTCCCTCCCTTCTTTTTCTTACCAAAAAAAAATTGTCAAAGTCCCTACATTTTATAAAACTAGATTTTCAAACAGAAAATAGTCCTTTGAAAAGTTTCTGACCAACACCAGGCCATGCTATAGAAACTTCATGGCTTCAAATGCTCTTTTGGATGGCTGCAATATACTTGCTAGCTGGTAGCTGGGCTGCACTCGAGAAAAATGACTGTACAATATTGAAGGATGGTCAAAATTAATGGCGTTCAGTGTAATGAAACTAATTGCACCTACCAATAATTAACCCGGTTAAATTTCAAGGGATGCTTGCAAAAGTGATTTCAAACATCTTTAAGTCTTGGGATACTTGCAGAGCACACCTAAACGTATCCAGTCTCAGACTGATCCCATGGGAAATAGCCCTAGACAGCTTAGGACCAGTTATAGTAGTGACAATAATACAAAGAAATTCTTCAGCATTGCCAGTAAAATCAGTCAGTGTGTTTATTGCCTGTAATGACGAGAGCACATCACAATTTTTGACATTTTTTTCTATTTCTGGGTAACCCACACTTTAGCTTACCATCTCGGAGGATATGCCAGTCTCAGTCGCCTGTTTATGGGAAAACGTGACTCAGTTCTGGCGGGCAATTTACGATCAAATAAGACATGGAGGAAGTCAATAAGGCACTTGTGGGGCCGTGGCAGAACTGGGACATGAATCAGGGCCCCCCACCCCATAGAGCAGCACCCAGCAAAATGGGGAAACATTTCTGAACGCTCAAGAAACAGTGACGGCTGGGACAGCTGCTTCCCAGCAAGCGGTAGAGGAGGCCTGTGAAGAGCTGCAAGAGGCAGGTTGCTCAGTCTGCACAAAGCCTCGCCTCCTTGGGAAGCTAGACATAAAAACCAGGGAATAAAAAGTTCTGCAAGCCTCCCTCCTTCGATGGGAGGTGTAATTCTTGCTCATACGAGCCCTGTGCTGAGCTCAGTGAGACCGTTCACGTGAGCAATCGGTATTTGTGTGGGTAGGAGTTGGGCAGTCAATTCTTTGACCAGCCTGCTTTCTCCTGTTAAGAGATTTACAGTATTTATTCATTTTCCTAAAACAGCCTCTTTCCTCAGACGAACCTGGGGTCCCTACTCATCAGTGGCGTTTCCTAATGACGTGCTTTTCCTCCCGCAGTTCCCACCGTCGCCAGTTGCCCATATCACAGCGAAAGCGGCGGCTGTCACAGACTCACCCACAGGTGATGGCAGTCCTACAGACGAGTAAGTCCCTTCCCACCCCCCCGGCCAAGCCTGGGGGGCTGCGTGTGGGGCGCTGCCGGGCAGGGCAGGGGACGGGACACCTCCGCCACAGGTCACACTCTCACCAGAAACACAAAGAAGTGCTCAGCTGCAGATCTCCTCTGAATCGCAGCTGTAAAACCTCAGCGATTTACAGTAAAGCCATGCCGCTTGCTTCCCAACGGCAGGGGGAGATCGGCTGAAGGACATGCGGACTATATCGTCAGCCATGGCCGTTCATACAGCTGCCCCGGTGCCAGTTACAGCTGTGTTTTATCACTAGAAAGAAAAGCATCTAAATTCAAAATTTAAGTATTTTCCCCTTAAGAAGTCTATAATATTTGCCCTAAGGCAGTTTAGAAAATGTAATTAAATATTTTTTAAACAAAGCTTTATTGCCTTTAAGTGTAATTAAGGAACAGTTTGACCATAGTACAAATGCATTCATCAGTAGACAGTTAACCCAGACACGGATCCAGGTGATATCTGAGATGCTGCCATTGCCACCTGAGGACAGTAACAGGCTCATTGTCACAGTGTCCTCGCACTTTGTATGCGGAGACATAAATCCCCCTCAGACGGTGTAAGCCAGCGTAGCCCCCTCGGTCAGGTGGAGCTCACCCCGCCTGGGCGCTGCCACGTGGTCCCCGGGGCTTTGGTGGAAGGGCTCAGCTCTGTCCCCAGGCCACCCACCAGCTTTTTCTATAGTGGCAAACGCTACAGAGTAGCGGTCCCACTTGCAGCCCGTCCCCTCGTGCGAGTGTTCACCCAGATCGCAAGTCAACGAGGGGCTCCAAGGGGAGCGGGGGCAGCAGGGAGGGGGCAGCTGCGGTGTCCAAGCCCACTGCCTCGCCCAGCCCCTGCTCACCCTGGACTTGCCAGTCCCAGGGACAGGCGAGGCACGGACATACCTTTGCAGACAGGCAGCCCTTGGTTTTCAATGGCTGGTGGTCGTAAGCAGGGGAGAAGGGCCACAGAGATGAATGCTTTACGCATCTGTGCTTTATTTGCTAGCCACAGGCAGCGCTGGAGGAAGACGGCAGAGTACGACCTGACCCTGCCACCGGGAGCAGAAGCTTCCCTACCGCTGACGGGAGGCAACCTGTGCGGGACGCCCAGCCTCCTGAGGAAGATGTGGATGAAGCACAAGAAGAAGTCAGAGTACCTGGGGGCAACAAACAGTGCCTTTGAGGCGGACTGATAAGGCTCAGCATCACTTGGAAAGACAGAAGGTCCTTTAGCCAGGACAAGGTGCTCTAGGATCGATGAGGGAACTGACACAGCACAGCTCATCCAGGAAAACAATATCCTGTTTATTACTTGATGCCATTGCCTCAGAATGGTGGGAGAAAGGCTAACTAAGGTAAAAATTGTGATGTGATGCAACTCACTGGCCTTTCTTCATTGCGATATACTAAAATCCCAAGTATCCCACTAGAATTACATCTTGACTCAATGATGCTAAAACTACTGCTGGCCCATTCAACATTTTACATGTCCTGTCTGAATCAGCTCGGACTCACAACAAGAAAAGCCTACCAAGAGGTTTGTGTATTCCTGCAAGGCAACAGATCGATTACAGAGTGCCATTAAATGCCAGGGGTCTGCTCATTTATCAAACTTTGCTATGTGACAAGTGATTGGTGTTTCAAAGTGTCCTGCCAGATCAACTATGAGCAACTGCATAACTTCAAGAGATGCTTTCTTCCACAGAACCTGCTTATATGTTAACTGATAGTTAGCAACTTACTCTCTACCTATGTGGTACAGAATAGTTCACGAAGTGCATGAAATACTAGGAGGAAAGAAAATCTGTAAATGGTGCAACTAGATGACTAAACACAAAATATTTGCATATAGGAGACCTGTGCTTATAAATAGATGGATTTAATGGAATTTTCTCAAAAATTTTTCTCAAAATTTTTTTAATTTTGAAATTGCTGGTCATGGCCCCTTGGGTTTTCCTCTCAAAAAAAAAGTTACAAAAAAGTTTTCACCAGTGTTACAGACTGTATTATATTAGTCATGAACAGTACTTGCCTCATATGAGTGCTCCCCTGGTTATTATAAAAGACTTTGGTTTGCCTGAATACAGAACTTTAAATATAAAATTGGAGGAAATGTATCTCCTGTTGCTCATAGTAATGATGATCTTCTCTAACCTAACTGCCAGTGCTCCAAAATATAAATGAAAAAAAAGGTCTTACTCTATAACAGAAGCAGAGGAAAGAAGCTCTCATCTGAAACTTGCTTGCCTGCAGCCAGCGTAGTAAAACATAGTGAGATGCCATGATACCAGTGCCATGGTACCGAGGTGAGGAGGCTCCAGAGCCGTGAACCCACCAAAAGTCTGAACCATACGTCGGCAGCGTTAACGGCGATTACAGCTCCTTCCCCTCCTACCACAACCGCCTGGGCAACTTCTGCACTTGGGGTACCTGCTGACTTCACCCACTGGTTGTGTTAGGATCATCTTCAACCTGGACTTAGAAAAAAGCATATTCTGAATTTCTCTTACAGCCCGGGACTGAGGGAGCCTTGGATTACAGCCTGCAGAGCTGCAGGCTCAGGCAGTTATCTCCGGTCAGGGGCCACCAGCTCAGAGGTACCAGGGTGCTGCCTCGACGGGAGGGAAAGGCTGCTAAGGCAGTCCTCTGGCTTTGGGGTGAGCGGGGTGGAGCAGCACACAGGAAAGATTTGCAGCTTAACCTGAGTAACCGAAGTCCGTGGGATGGGAAAGCAACTGGAGCGGCCCAGTAGCTTTACAGAGCAAATGTCACCGGTGGCTTCAAGGAGGGCAGCAGGGGACACCTATGTGGGGCTGGACGTGCTGGAGAAGGCAGTAGGACGGGGAAGGAAGTTCTCATTTAAAAAGGTACTATGGGTTTTCATACGGCCAGAGCCAACTCAGTCCAGAGTCTGCCAAGGAGGGGAGAGGCACTAGCCCGTCATAAAATATCTGTCAGCCTTCGCGTTCAGCTGTCCGGCACTGCTTCAGTCACAGGCTTCTCCTTCAGACGTGCTCAACAACTCACAGAGGACAGCTTGGCAGCTAGAAACCACACAGACACCCCCTTCCTCCTTACCAAAGGCAAAAGTCCTTCTCTGGCCCAGCAGCCTGACAGAGGGATGATTTGCTCTCCTGCTTTTCTTTCTTCCTCCTGGGAAAGAAGGAGAACACAGGTCCTCATTAACCACACACTGAAAGGCCCCGGCTGCTGGCAAGGCAAGGAGAAGAGGCGATGGTGGCCCGGTGTTGACCGTGTGTCGCCAGCCACAGCATGCAAGAGCAATGCCGATGCCCGCTGAAGGCTGCACACCTGAACAGCACCAGAGCAGTTTTCTCACAGGGGTCCACCCCACCTTTAAATTAAACCCTGACACATTGCCCCTGTGTAATAGTCCGGACACTGTGACCCTGCCAACATCAGGTCCTCCATGACTGAACCAAGCTGGAGCCATGGCCAAGATTTTCCTGAAATGTCTTTTACAAATATCACCAACCACACCACACCCCCCTCCCTAGCCCATAGAAATCCTACCAGAAGGTAAACCTAGTAAATTCAGTGGGACTACTCTCTTGCACAGCAATGCATTCAACTCAAGGAGTAGGGAGTATAGTAATCACCAGTTCCCTTTTTTGGTCGCATTCCCTAAGCAAAGCAAAAATAAAGAAGATGGACAGACACTGGAAAAAGTCCTTTTACTGCATTTGGGGTAATTAAGACAGTGAGCATTTGTGGTACCTGCCCTTGTAGCTAACATGACCCATAGAGCGCCCAACACACAGTCCAGGGCAGCAAGAGATTTGTCAGTTGAGAAAGCTGTATTGTAGTATTTCATTTGTTAATTAACAGCTTTAAGCAGTATGAGGATGGAGGTGAAGAGATGATTAATGTTTCTACCTAATAATTGGTGTATCTTGAAATGTGTATTTATGGTTTTCTTATTTAATTTATAATTTGGTTCTACAAGAGAAGGAGAGATTTACAAGAAGCATATTTAATTTCTCTGTATTCCAGGACCTGCTGTGGAGATTGCTTGTATTGTAGTAGATACCTATTTTATTGATTCAGATAAAAAATATCCTATTCATAAAAAAAATAAAAGAAACAAGTAGCATGCGGTAACATACAGATCTCAGTGACTTAATAGCTTTTGGGAAGCATTTAGTGGAAAGTAAAGGCAGGGTTTATGATACTGAAGAACATGAACACCTGATGGCAAAGAACCCAAATTTTGCTCCCCACAGGGAGAGCCTGGAAGTGTATGTTTGTGAGCAGCTCCAATATTTTACGGGTGGTAGAATCACTGTTTGTTATCAGATACTCAGAGAAAAGCCCTGGCACTGCCAGCATTAGATACACATTTACACAACTGACCTCAAGAGCGTTACTGACACGATGTTTAGTCTCACTGCATCCCTGGGAGGTAAGCAGTGTCACCTCCCTCCCATCAAATAAGAGCACCAAGACAGAGACTTCTCAAGGGTAGCTAAGGCTCTGGTTGAGAATAAAACCAAACGCTCCCCTTCTTCAGTCCTACCGGTTGACAACAAAGTCACTTAACTCACCTCAAACGCAACATGGTCTTCGGAGACCGTACGCTGAACCATGGCCCAACACGAGGTGGGTCGTACAGGGACACAGGAGCCCGGGCTAGGGGACCTGACTCAGGACTGCAAGGGGAAAGACTTCAAGATACAAGGAGGAGAGAAAATGTACGGTGTTGACATCCTTCACCAACCCGGACTTTGGAAAGCCCGTCCGCTAAGAGGATGGCTTGTCCCCCTGCCTGCCGCGCTGCCTGTACTCTGTGCAGCTCTGGTGAAAAGGTGCCACGTTTCTGGTCTTTCCATTACAGACAGTGTCTACGCTTAAAATCAGCAACCAGGGAGTGTCCTCTCGATGAGTGTCCACACCACAGGACTTGGCACAGATTTTTTTTCCGGGACATGGGGTAACAACCTGGCCTCTGCTGGGAACTCCTCTGCGAATACCCGACCCTTAGTTATGTGTTAAAAATATCGGCATGAGTATGGAACAGGATGTGGACATGCAACACATTTTCCAGATGAAAATGTACAGAAGGCAACGTTAGGTTGACTCCAGCGCACCGTCAGAAAAATGTGAAATAGTGATTAAAAAAAAAGTAAGTGAACTGTACCATTTTTCCTTCAAAGACAGAAAAGTTGTTAACTGTGCAGCCAATTGGCACCACCTGACCCTTGCATATTGTCATACTTCATAACATCTATGAGAGGATGCATATTTCAGACGTGTTTCATGTCATTTTACAATTTTGGGTTCCCCAGAACTAGAGGCTAACCGCAGCACCAACCTGACTGAAATAGACTGCATGATGACAGCCCATCACACTTACAGTAATGTATATTTCATTTCCAAAAAAGGGTTTCTAATTTCTTCTCACCATTTCAAAAATATCTTTGTGATAGAGCTACTCATTAAAATATCCATCATTACTTTGCATACCACTATATTTAAATAAACTGTATTGAATTTAAAGCTAGGCTACTATATAAAATAATTCTTACTGATGCATGGGAAAAAAAATAATCTCAGATATGCTTTGCCTGCCTTTCTTTTCCCCTTTTGCACTCACTTTACAGATCCTGTAGCAAACAAGTTTGCCAGAGGAGCTGATCACAGGCATATCGCTGCTTGGGGGAATACCGCACACTTTTTACAGAAAACATTTTTAACTCAAACATTGGCATTTGCAGAATAATTTCACATCCGAGAGTTACCCAGCCAGAAAAGTTGCAATATCAGGACCGGCACACACAAAGAAAAGTGAAACAAGTCAGATTTCTCAGGTGAAACCCTGTACGTGAACTCTACAAACAATGCAGATATCAAATAGCCATAAATATTTTATGCTGACCAGCTGACCCAAAGGCAGGAGATCAGCGCAGACGCTGCCTGGCAGCCCCCGGCCCCAGATGTTTCACCCCATCAGACCTCCCACCCCACAGATTCACCTGCCCTAACAGTTTACTCTGCTTTATTTTAGACCAACATTTTCCTACTGCGCCGTCATGGTTTGCATAGCAGTGAAATAGTAAGAGGCAACACACCATCTATTTGCTTGATGCTCCCTTTTTTTTTT
>NW_008824238.1:8681213-8687882 GCF_000699105.1 Pygoscelis adeliae | reverse complement strand
ATGCAAAGGGCCCCGCAGCGTTCATGGTCCTTTCCCCCCACCACTGACGAGGCACTTTTTGGTGAAGCGGGCCCTCGGCACAGCCGTGCTGGGAGCTGACGCTGCAAAACCATCCGCTCTGCCGAGGCGTTGTCTGCTCCCGCGCTGCGCCAGCAAAAGCGAAGGTGGGGTTCAGGAAGCAACAGCAACCTCGTCAAAGCAGTTGTCTGAGTAACAAGGACCACTAAATACACAGCAAAAGCTTCAGAAGTTACAGGCTACTTTAGCCTGGGAGTGCAGTGACAAGCCTACCGAGACTGTATTTAACTGCTAGACTGCACAGAAAGTCCTGCAAGTGATTTCTTCTAATAAAGACATTAACTTTTCCCATGAAAACTGCAACCCTGTAACTTCTTTATAACTCTATCCCAGAGCCCGCGTAATACTCGCTATCTGACATTTGGCCTTTTAAGTTAGGATGCAAGCAGATTTTTTATCAGATTTGAAGCAAGTTAGATAAAGATTTATCTATAATGAACCCTTATAAATGGGATTGATCCACACTCAGACTCTTGCAATGTCTATTCTTCTGATCGTGATGGTAACATCTAAAATCCAAGCTTGGCTAATCATTTTTTTAATCGTTTACATTATAAATAGAAATAACAAGTCATTTAGCTGACTACCATGTGCTCGAGGTGGGTTAACCCATTAGTGGAAGAGATGCAAATATTCTAGGGGAAAAAAAGAATACGAAATAAACCTCTGATCATTTTCCTCCACGGACAGACCCTTTGACGCAGAAACCACCAGCGGCTGGCACGCCGGGCTCCCGTGCCTCGGTGCACCAGCCACATGCAGCAAAGGCAAAGGTCCGTGAAAAGCTGCCATGGGGTAGGCAAGGATGTGAACACATGGTGCCGCCATTCAGCCTGGGGTTTTGCAAGGGAGCCTTTATTTTGGGACCGTTGCACCCATCTCAGCTGACGCCCGACCGACACACCCTAAGGTAGTTGTTCCTTTTGCAGCCAGCCACAAGGCCCTCACCAGGCATTGGGTCTCCAGGTGGAAAGCAGAGATGCTCAGTAACTATGTGGTGCCTCGGGTGACACCCTTTTTTCCCTGACCTTTGCCACCTAAAGAAACGAGACAGACTCCACCAGTGTGACAGAGGGGTCGCCCCACATGTGCAAAACAGCTACGGTCTGGTTGCCACCGCACCGGCACCTGTTTTGCCCCATGTCAATCCTCCCTGCGGACAAGGAGCAGGAACCAGCCACGCGGTCCCTTGCCAGGGACCCCAAGGAGCGGGAGGGCCCAGCCTAGGCTGCATTCCTCCCTAGCCAGCGGCGTTCCTCGCCGTGCCGCCACCGTGACGGCTTTCCTGCCCGTGCCGCAACCGGCCCCATGTGCCTCCTCGTGCCGGGGAGGACATGTACGTGCAGCGCTCACATGTCTGTCGGTGCGAGCATGCAGAACAGGGTCTGGCCCGATTTGCATAGCAGCCGCAGCAGCTGGACACATCAAGGTCCTCTCTGCAGACCATCGCCTCAGCTTCAGCTCCTACAGTTAAAAATACCTTCTCACTGCATGTCATTGCTGCTGGGCTGGAGACACATCTGTAATGAAAGCTCAACCAGGGTGATCAGCAGAGATGGAAACCAGGAACCCTCTGAATCCAAAAAGCATGGGCGTCAGCAGCCTCAGCCCCCATGGAGGGTCAACAAAACCCTTCCTCACCTGGTCCAGCCACTAAAGCAGGTGCCAGCGGCTCTGTGCAGATAGCACGGTAAGGAGGAAGACTGCACGTTCAGGCTGATAATGACCTTTCTGCAAAAGCAAGAGAAACAGCTTATTCACACAACTCTTGCTTTTCGGCGTGACCGGCTGGCTTACACCAGCCTCGCCACTACGCAACAGCCCCCAGCAGGCATCCAAAGTATTGTATGAATTACCAGTGCAACCATCGCACACCAGCACCATACTGTCACAGAGCACGGCTCTGAGACCACGTCAGCTTCACACAGATTTGCTCAGCTCTACAATATAACACCATATTTCAGCAGGGAGAAGAGGTCTCCACCTATAGCTGCTGACACACACAGAAGCCTTCAGGTCATCCCACTGGGCTGTCCAGGTCCATACCCAGCTGTTGGGGGTGCATCACCCCCCAGAAACCTTGCGAGGATGCAGGAGGGTGCTGGACGCTCTGCCCAGTGGGTGGGAGATCCCTGCCCTTCCTGGGTATCCTCTAACAGAGAGGAGAGGCAGGCAACCACCCAGGCGTGCAGAGGTAAATGCTGTTTTACCTAGACACGGGCTCCACCTTCACATCTCTCCCTACGTCACCGGCTAACCTGGCTGGCACCATCGCCTTCTGCCTTATAGGTGGCTGCATTTTTATTAGGAAAGTGTTGGTATTAGCAGACTTGCAAATTGCTGTTCTGCAAGACATTTAAAGGCTCAGCAAAAACAGACTTCAACAAAATAAAGGTATACTCCAGCTAATCCAAGTGCCTAAAAATAGGGTAGAAAAATTGCTCTGCTGCGATAAACGTCCTTGCCTTTACAAAGTCACAGGTATGAATTGCACCACAGCCACTGAGCTGAAACCTTCAACAGTGATTATTAATAGAAGGTGTGGAAAAGTAAGATTCAAAATTCAGACAGAACAGGTATAAAAGTTTACACACAGCTCCCGATGGCCCATTGACTGCTCAATTTTCAGTAGTTCACCTGAGATGCAAAGCTGGCATGTGATGTAGTCATCAAAACACTGAAGGAGGCTCTGGCCAGTCCAGACCTCTGGGACCATGCCCTGCCGTCGTGGTAGCCTCCTCCACAGGCTCCAGGGAAGGGGGCTCACCCTCCTACCAAAGGGGAAGCCTTGCCTTCACAAAAGGGGTCAGCAGTGCAAACCTCGGCACAGTCTGCGTTTAGTTGCTCACAGTTTTGGAACTACTACTTCTGGTACTTTCCATGAGGACCAATATTTTTGGAAGAACTTCAAGTAGCTTGAACGCTTCCTTCCATGATCTGACAAGCACAAAAAGGCCAAATCCTCTGCCCTCCAATCTCCTCTGTGATGCACCAGCAAAAACTATTTAACAGACATTTGGGGTGAAGTTGGAGATAAATGAGGTTATGGAGCCAGTTTTATGCAAGATAGGTCAGCCAGTTACAGCTGCCATTTTTGCCTCTAGAAATCATCAGGTCAACAGCAAAACCCCTTCGGTAGTTCTCCCACACAACAACAGAAAGAAAACTCCCAAGTCATCTCCTTTGCATCCAGTTGTGCTCCCAGCTGGAGGGTTGTTAGTTTAAGCAGAATGTTTCAGAGAGAAAGTAGCACATGCATGAACCCTGCAACAGCCCTCTGCAACACTGGACAAAACAACCGCCTTATAGATGGACGCAGGCAGCACCTAAGAGAAACACTTCACATGATCAAGGAAACCTTCTTGCCTCACACTTGCTATGTAGAGGGTACACGTTGTACAAAGCCACCCATTGACATGCACGTTTTCCCCTGTGGCTTGACACCCGCTCCCAAAAGACAGCACAGGCAGGCCAGCAGGGTCTCCCTGGGGCACCGAGCAAGGGGGCGCCCGGCTTCACCCTCTCCCAGCCAGCAACCCTACCACCGAACCATCATCATCCGCTGCAAAAGAAATTGCTTTATTTCCTTTTATTTACCATGAGAAAACAGCAAAAAGTCCACCTGATCACGGCAAACGCACACAGCTATTGTTAAGTTTTACTGCATCTTGATAACCAGCGCAGACACGGAGACCCAACAGATGCCACACGTCGAGAAACGAAAGGACTTCCCTCATATGTTGGAAATGGTGTTACGTGAAATTACGCTATTGTTGTTTCAGAAATATCCTGACAGGATAGCTGGACACCTGCCACCTTACGCCGCACACAGCTGAGTACGAGGGTGCCCCTCACCACCACCGCCACAGATTGACCCACAGTCAGCGCGACACCTCACGAGACCAGGGTCACTCAGGTACCGCATGCTGCAGGGGAGGGAAAGCACGCCAAAAAAAAGCCCCCGTGTCCGCGCCCACGTGAACAGCTGGCTCTGAGGCTCTGGCTACGTTATATTTAGGTGACACAAACCTCGGCTGGTTCTCGGTGCATGGTCCGGATATACAAACTCCCCACGGGAAACACCATTTCACACGGTGAGGCGTGACGAGGAAAACATTCCCCTTCCCTCCAAATGTTTTAACATCTTCCAGCACCATAAGGCATGCAGTTGTGGATTTAAACTGCTCTAAAAAGTAAAAACTAAATATTTTTGAGTTTCCACCTGCACAGGCTCTGGGCCACAGCTGGCAGCGCCCCTGAGCACCACTTGGATGGGCCAGGCAGCGCAGGGCTGGGGCAGTGCCCGCGCCCCTCAGCTCCCCCATTCATTTCAACCCCTCACCAGCCTTTCTGGGGACTGCATCCCTTCTTTTTTCACTTGCGTCAAACCCAAGCAGAGTTTTTATCATCACCACCTGACTGCTACTGGGTATGAGGGGGACGGCGCAGCAGGGGCATTTTCTCAGTAAGGCATCCTGAGCGGGGAACAAGTCTGACAACTAACCCGCCGAATGAAAGTCAATGCTGTAGAGTAAAGCTTTTGAGGTGGCTGAAGGTCATTTTTTCCAAGATCTGTGTTCCACCTGCTTTGCAGCTGTCATATTGCTTAAGTAAATCAATAGCTGATAGCTTTATTCATGTTCAGTAAAGAGTCAGAAAGACTTTTTGTTCTAGGGTTTTTCATAGAAGAAAAACAGAGGTCCATAATCCTTACTGCAATGTGATCATGTCTATCCTCCCATCTATAACATGCTTTGCGAATGAAAAAACTGCAACAAGCACTGCCTGCAAAATATTCTGTCCATAGTCATCAGGCCAAAAAAAACCCACATCTCCCAAACGCCCTCTCAGAGCTCCCAAAACAAAGAAAAGTCTCAGGGGAAAGGAAAAAGAAAAAAAAAAAAAAGAGATACCAGGGTACAGTGGCAAGTACTTCAGTCCAGCCACCACCTGAACTTCAGGGGTCTGTGCATGTAGATTCAGCCTCAAACCTCATGACACCTCTCCTGAATGGGCAGATCCACAGTCCTGCCGATATCAGCGCTTGGGAGGCACACAGAGGTGGCACGCTTGAGCGTGCCACTGGTCCTGCTCGCTTAGCTCCAGAGATTTTAACTAAATTAATATTATCTTTTCCCCCCATCCTATCATAGTCAGACCTTGCACACTCATAGTGAATTTTCCCAACATTTTTAATTATTTGCATTTTTGACCGTTTAAGCAGGGCTGGCTCCAAGCACCTTTGCAGAACATGCCTTTGCTATGAATGCAAGCAGACTCTAGCACTAGAGTTTAAAGGAGGTAGAAGGACACAGTAGCCCAGGAGCGCTGCCAACAGCTGGACCTGCTGCTGGCTTTTCCACCTGCAGAGCTGAGCTGCCACGGGGCAGGGAGGTGGGCTGGAAGGGGGGTGCTCGAGCTGCCCTTGTCACAGACCCTGGCACCAAACTGTGGGAAGTGGGAAGCTGAACAGGATCAGAGGCTGCAGGTGCTTCTCCCCTGAAATTGCTCTTGCAACCACTAAATCCTTCAGGGCAACATTTCTCTTCTTACCTTGCTGTTACCTGCTCATTTAAAGCTAGAAATGGGGGAAAAACACATGCTTACTCCTGCCTTTCCCAAGGGCGAGGAACGCGATGCTAACCCATGATGAAGGACCAGGCTGGGTTATAAACACAGACCCCGATGAGTTCTGGGCAAACATTTACCAGCAGGAAACATTAGATGTAAAACTACTGACAGCATCTGTCATGAGTTGAACTGAGGCTCTGGACGTAAAAACTCTTTTGAACATGATTTCCAGAGGTGGATTCAAACTTTGCAGGTATTTACAGACATGTTGCTGAGGGCCATTCTCTATAAGCATGAGCTGGGAACACCTCAGGTACGGGGAAATTCCCCTCTCCCTGTATTTATATTCACGCTTGCTACTGAGCTGCTGCTGAGGGAGGGAGACAGATGCCGCCCACTGTCACCAAGCTCCTCAGGAGCTCTGCAGGGGGAGAAGCATCTGCTGCCAGCCAGCCCTGCACCGCAGCAAGTGCTGGCTCTCCTCTCCGGGGTCAGTACCGATGGAGCCCCTATGCCTGCTCGGACCTTCGCCCTCTCCAGCTGCACCCTTAAAGCGCGACCTCGGGTGACCCAGGCCACGTTTGCCATTTTTCCCCAGCCGGCTGGACAAAAGCAATGGAAGATGTAATACATTTTACACATTTGCCCAATGCAATTAGCAACAGGCTCCTGGTCAAGGGGCTGTATTGTCACACTCAGCTGGAGCCAGCTAAGCTGATTTGTCCAGGCTCGCAAAACTCCCCTTTCACAGGCCAGTGACTACGGTCAAAGGACAAACTGACAAGGTCCCATCTTGGCCCCAGCTGCTGAAAGGTCCACCCCCTCCACCTGGCTCGACAGGGAGATGGGAAGTTTTGAGGAGCGCTGGGTTTCTTTCTCACTCGGGCTCCTGTTGGACGACCAGGTCCACGCTGGAGGAGTTGCCAGGCTCCCTCGTTCTCCTGTCCTGGGCTGGAGGTCTCCCGCCCCGGCCTGGCTTGCCAAGTTGCCAAAACATCCGTGCCAGCACTGCAGGCCAGT
>NW_008824238.1:8670254-8681197 GCF_000699105.1 Pygoscelis adeliae | reverse complement strand
ACACGACGTACAAACACAAGTGTAACCATTGCTTACTGCTGGCCAAGGAAAAACACTTGCCCTCTGGTAAGCACCAGCAAGGGCACAAAAGGAGCATAAACTCAGCAAACACAGGATGCTCCATACCCAGTCACTGCAAGTTCGCTAAAGGAGAGGTTGTATTAACAACAACAACAAAAAAGGGGGGGGGGGGGGGGAGGCAGGGAGAAAAGAAAAAGCTCTCCTCTTCCCGCCAAAAATTATGCAGCAGCAGGTCCGCAGAGTGTCTGCCAGATGACCCACTTGTCACACTCATAATTGCTTCCCATCTGGTGTCTGGAGCACACAAAGCCTGGCCGTTTGCCAGCGCAGGACGACGCACAAACTGGCCTACTTCTGGTGACACAGGCCCTCCAGACACCGCTGATCCGCTCGTTTCCGTATGGCTGAGGAGAACGTGGCATTCATTTGTAAATTGCCGGCGGCTGATTTATCCAGCTATTTGGGGCCGCCGCTCAGCGCAGCTAACGCGCTTCCCCTTTGCTGCGCGGCGCAGCCCGAGCCCTGGTGCTGGGGCAGTCCTCTCTGGCACCGAGGTGCCACAAAACCCACGCTTGCCAGCGTGAGAAAGTAGGCAAACAAGGACGCTGTCGTCCCGTACGCCACTTCGCTTTAAGATGAGCGCATCAAGCCAACTCATCCCTCCACATACATGCAAACACATCCTCAGCTGCTCTGATTTACAAACCTAACTGCTCTTCCAAACTTTCTTTCCATCTAATGTATATGCATAGCTCATTTTGTTCATACAGTTCCTACAAAGACTTTTGAGGCACTTTGTATTACTGCTTATGAGCATGGTCTTCCAATGAGCAGTTTTCTCTGGGTTTTCTTTGTCTGTTTTATGGGTTTGTTCTATTGTTTGGTTTTTGGTTTTGTTTTTAATTATTTTTTATTTAATGCCTATTGGTGTAAGAACTTGATACACCCTCAGAAAACCGAGCGAATATTTCTTAACCTATGGGATAGATCATTTTAAAGCAGAGTGCACAACATGCACTACAGCGTGCTCTAAAGTTCTGTTGGTTGTGCAACCACCAAACATCACTTTTACAAGGAGTAACTAAGGTCAAGCAACTGGCCAACAGTCGGCGTGGAAGTAAATGCTGAGTAAGCAGAATTCTCCCTCCCCAAAAGACAAAAGCACCCTTTCCCCTCAGACTATGACACAGGACAGTTGCAGACGTACACCACTGCCAGCCAATACACAGCCCATTCCCGTCTTGCGTGTGCTAAGGCCATTAACATCCATCTTCTCTGTAGTCAGAGGGTGTGACAACAGAGGAAATCAGAAGTCGGGTAAATAATCCAGAGGACTCTCTAAAAATAAACCCAAAGAACCACCCCAAATTTTTGTAAAAGGTAGTAGCAGGTAGACAGAATTCTTTGCAATAGCAACTGTATCACTGGGGTCATGCAGTCCCAACAGCAGGCACCATCAGAGGACTCCTTTCAGTTCTGTACCTCACAAAACACACACACAGCAACGAAGCAAAAGAGAAAATGAAATTTAAAAAGAAACCAAACCACCAACACAAGTTGATACTGAAGAATGCCATATTGCACATCTCTCACTCCAGATGCAAACAGAAGCTGCACTACTGAGGTTTCTTCATAATCGTTAAGGTGGAATACAGTGGGTATGAGCATTTGGATTTTGACTTGATACAAAAATGTAAGATTATGTATAAACGTCCAAAGCTTACCTCTTCTTCCAACACATCATGCTAGCAGAAATACAAGGATCCTATTGTTCCCTTCAGCTGCAGGGCAAGAATCCAACCCTCTCAAGGGACAAGCTGGCTGTCTCCAGGGGAAGCCACACAGACCAGTATGCTGCAGCTTCAAGAGGGACCAATCTTTTGGCTCGGCTGGCACAGAAACAGTAACCTACAGCTTCCTCATGAAAGTAAGCATTTAAGCCTGTAAAGCTTCAGCTTATCCAAGGTCAAGGAAACTTATGGGGGAAAAAAAAAAAAAAGAAATTAGGTCTAGCATTAGGAGACATCGGTGTATTTTCTGCCTAGGTACTGAACCTTTATCTGAACGTTTGTCACAAAACCGAATGCAAGAATCAATTCCAGTTTCAGAATTTTTGTTGTTTGCATTGTGTTGGACCTTGGTCACAGGTATGGGGCAACCGTGGTCAGTTAATATCCAGTGTTTAAACCCTTATTTCATGAAGCTTGGTTCACTCACGACATTGCATCAGTTTCAGTTCGGTGCAACTCTAGTAGTTATTCTCATGTAAAATGGGAATAATACCGGTAGGAACCGGGCTTATTCTCACCAATCAATTCCTTGAAGACCATTTCTTCCAAGTAAAAGCCAGGTCCATGAGTAAAAGCTTCCAGTCTTCCTATAATTAAACTTAGGGTTGTAGTTCCTCCCAAGTTTGGCTTAGTAGCTGTCCATCTGCTCTACTTTCTTTCACTGAGCAAAGTTGAGATAGAAAAATGAACGTCACATCATTAGAGACTTCACTTTCACCTACCTACACTTCCCCCCGATTCCAGATGTCAGCAGCCAGCCACGACAAGAACAAATGCTCTACAGTCAGCCCACCTCGCTTGTCCCAAGCGGTGGAAAACTTCACGCTGCAAACACGATATTCATACAGTCTGCAGGATATTCATACAGTGCTCTGGCTACGGCAGCCAGAACCCCAGCAAAGCCCCAGAAACAGTCACAGTTTGCCCGTACAGCTTAAAGCTAGGTGATACAAATTACCAGGAGATACTTCTGAAGAACTGGCTTGCGTTAGTCCCTCTTGTCCTTTCCCTTCAACTTATTTTGTTTGCCGTTTATATTTTATAACAAAACAGGGAAAGGCAATAGACATTATCTATTGAATGCTCATGTTTCCAGCAAAATAAGAGTCAAAGTCTAACACGAATTCAGAATACATGTTTGTGAGTACTAGTTAGGGGGTAAAAAAAAAATCTCACTGCACAGCCTACATTTGCATTTACCTTCCAAGACCCAGGCGCACATACTAAAATACCACTTCTACCATACAAATGAACGTAAAAAAGCTTTACACTAGCAACATTCTTCATCCCTCAAACTGTCTCCTATACATAAATATTTGCGTTAAAGCTTTGAGAGACAAATACAAACTGTTAACCAAACACAAGTAGGCTTACAAGTAGGCTGGGTTGAAGCACGTATTGTCAAGGGACCCCATCCTGCTGTGTAACCCACTGATTCCCACGATTGCTGTTTGTCTCTGCCCAGTCTACAAAAGGTAGGTTTCTTGCAGTTTCACATGCACACATACATACATGTTGCTTTAACGAGCACCGAGTGTTTAAGTTCTCAAATAAAAGGCACTTACAGTAACCTGGTACATAGATGCTTTATTTCTGACATTAATATGGTCTGTATTGTATGTGAGATTCTCTTACATGAAAGAAAAGTTTGTAGTACAACAAAAACTAAGATAAACAAGGCATTTGTTGCACGTTATGTCAAACCTTAAAACAAAAATATGGAGTAATATGTATTTAGGTTTCATGCAAGTTTGGCTGCTGCATGTACAATCTACTTATAAACTGAAAGAAATGCAAATGCACACAACATTCAAAAAAGTAATAAAAGATGCCTGACATATGAAAGATTAAAACCTTTCTGCTAAAGCAACAAAGTAGGAGTTAACTAAACGATCCAACCAATACCAACACAAATTAATACTACTTACCATAAATCTATGCTTGAACTTGGTATAGGCAGTTTTGGTGATACCGCTTCTACTGAAATATATCATCCGGATTCTAGTATTCATTCTCTCTCAATGTCTTGTTTCATTTTTTGTGAATTAAATGCTGTCTCCAGCATTAAATGTTGCTGTTAAATCCATTCTGGTAATGCACATCCAAATTTAGTACTGCCAAGAATTCCAATTGCCTCCTCTCAATTTTCATAGGTGAGGAGTAATCCTGGCATGATGGGTATTTTCTGATCCCCTTGCTTATATAGGATTCCCCCCGCTTAAAATTTTGATGTGAATTAAAAGCTGCTAAAAATGTTTATGCCTACTACTATCATAGCCAGGCAAATATTTAATATGAAAAAGCTCCTAAAAATAAGGATTGTATAAGCTTTGAGATGTTTAAAAAAGTTGAATAACCCATTACCTTCCTTGTGCCACTCATCACGTTACAATTCTCCATTAATAAATTATTCTCTACCATCTTTGATATTGAAGTGACAGGAATACTTTCCACACCCTGCATAGTACTGGTTGATCTCATAAAGTTAACTAGAGAACCTGACATCATTTTTGTAATTTTACATACAGTGCATATGGTGCTCGCTCTTTCCATCTCTCATAGCAGCAAGCCGATTCTGCCACTATCTGTAGCAGCACACCCGGGAGTGGAGAGGAAGAGTGTTTGAATTATAAATAAAACTACAGTGTACAATTCTATTTACCTGTCAGTATGTGTCAGCAAGCACACCATTATAACTTGCTTGAAATTAACTACATAAAAATCTCTACAACAAAAGCAAACCAAAACATTCCTTAAAAAAAAAGACATAAAATAAGTGCAAATACCTAAAATAGGCAACTAAAGCAACTGTTGTGACCTGTATACCTTTAAATAAGGACAAAGATTTTTCATAAATAAAAGAATGTTCTCTTTGCTCTTCAAACATTCAGTAAGTATATAATGGTCAAACTTAAGTGCAGATACAACTGTTTTGAGATCCAAGGTGCCAAGTTTCTTTTTTTTTTTTTTTTTTTAATATTTAAAATGCATTAGTTTTTAGTTCCTATGCAGGACGAAGTACTCCTGGGTCACATATAGGACCCCACCATTCCTTTCTAAATATATTTAAACAAGGTACAGGAACAGTTGCTGTATAATACAGGTATACCTTGTAATTATTTTGTAGACCAACATGATTTAAGGGTTATAGTGCAATCTTTATGTAGATGTAACATACAGTATAGATTTGTACACTTCACCACTGTAATTCTTCTGCTATTCCATACTTTAAACTTGTCCTTTTTTCATTTTAGCTGTTTTAACAGGAAACAACGTTGGCTTCTAGACAACCTGCATACATATAAATATCTACATTTAAGCTTTAAAATGAAAATAAATTATAAAACCAGACTCCTTTCCAATTTACAAAATTTTCCATGTTCCTACATACTGTACAATACATTCAACAATCATCTCATTTTGAGATTTATGAAGAAAATACTGATGCTTTACACTAAAACCTAATTCACCCCCCTCTACTGCCTACTTCTAGTACCATTTGCAAATAAATATATTTAACACTGTAGTTAATTTCATTGTTTTGCAGCATACCAAAAAAATTAGTAGTGCAACTTTCTATCCTTCCTTTATACTCCTTTTTCCATTGTGTTTCTTTATATACTAGAAAAATGCTACATAAGCAAAAGCACATTGTCATGTATGTTGCTCATTTGGAAACCAGTAACAACCTATAAACCTACTCTATATTGAAAATGCACTAACAGAAAAAAAGCAATGCAAGTCAAACGAATAAATATGAAAAATAGACCTAAAAACTGTGTGTTGTCAGTACTGCAATGTATTTCACTATTCTTTATCATATTTTAGGGTGTTACTTTCTTAACATTTAGGAAATTCATTGCAGAACTGTTTGTATTATGCCTTCGTAGAGAATACGAGAGCTTCATGTCTGTTCTTTGTCAGTCAAAAGAAGAAAGGAAGCTTTAAGGTAGCTTTAAGGTTTCCCTTGGCAGACTGTCTCAAAGTAAAGACGTAATTCACAAGTATTGTGCTGGAATCGCCTTCAACATTGTGTCAGTTTCAGTGTCAGTTGCAGTGACCATCACAGTATCAGAGCCCTTGAAGTGCTGTTGGTAGCTGTGTATGTGCTCAGATATCTTCTTGCTTGTTCAGTCATGATAAGCTGGTCTTCTGTTTTTCCGTAAACAACTGCTTCCCACTCACAATTTGACTGCATAAAATAAAATTCAGTTAAAAAGATTCTTTTAACTAAAATACTTGAGCAATAACTTGAGCAATTCTCGTACAACCTTTCAGAGTAATAATAAATTATCAAAGTCTAGCAATACTGTGTTTTACTGAGGATTCAGTTCTACAATACAATACCTAAAACCTGTGACAAAGCTCCCTCTCCACCCCTTAATCCAGCTCCCCAGCAGTGCATCTGTGTTACGCTTTAAGTTCTAACACACAAAATGAAAAACACTCTTAAAAAGAGACTAGTTCAACAATTGATACATAAAAAGGAAGTTAATTAAGTCATCTTCTCTTTGGTTATCTTCCCCTTTAAATGCGCTAAGTTCAACAGGCAGAAAAATACGTTATGGGCAGCTGTCTGGAGACACCAAGGAAGGCAAAATGGTTTGGCAGCTGAAAAAGAATATTGTGAAGGACTTCACTGAACCAAAGTGGCAGCTGTGGAAAAACGGTCAGATGTTTTGGGAATATATTAGAAATGGCAAAGGAATTAGGAATAAAAGTAATGAATGGAAGAATAATCGAGCCACTAGTCCTGCTTCTTCCATGAAGCAAACCCTGCACGTTTACAGGATTTATTGAATCTCAAGCTGATTTGTAGCAGCTCTAGATTGGACCTGACACTAGCAGATTGTAGCATAATGAAGAAAGCAGGATTCTCTCCCTCCCACATTGAGCTAGAAACTGATCCAAAGGATCAGTTCCACATACAGACCCACAGAGAAAATTAGCCATTTGAGTTTCTCTATAAATTTAGCAGGACTTGATTCATGGAAGGGACTTGTGGTTGGAGAGGCCACTAAACTGAGAGGGAATTTCTCTGGGGAAAGAGCAAAAAGGGAAAGATGGTTCAATGAGAATATTTGTGAGTATAGTATGACTAAGCTCCCCTTTTAAATATTCTTAAGAGCATAGTTCTGGGCCAGATAGATGTATTCACCTTTGCTGCAATTCACAGCAGTTGATTCTTTTTTTGGAATATCACAATTAAACGAGGTTTGTTCTTTCTTCTCATAAGAAAGGATCAGAAAGTAATGTTGTCTCTGTACTTACAAACACATCATCGTTAAAGCAATTAAGTGAGACATGGAAGGTCAGGCTCCAGGTGCCCTACCTTTTTCTTTTTTAAATTTAAATTAATACAGAGCTGTAGATATTCTGAGAAGACACAAAAACTTTACACATTAGCACCCTATGGGGCAAACTGGAACAGGTACCAAGTCAGGTCAAAGAGAATCTCTCTCTAAACCTAGTGGTCAAGACACACACAGAGGAAAAACTAGGTTCCACAGTTTTAACAGTATGGAAAATATGCAGATGTACAAGAACAAGCACGTTACAAGAACAATTACCAAACAGAACCTGTAGATGAACTCTCCTTAATGAATCCCACTGGGCTTATTATGAAGTAAGCACCAGCCAAATTTGAGAAACTTAGGTGCTGTAGAGGTTTAGTTTGCACCAACTCAAGTTTTCTTACTGCTAGACCTGGGTACCCAAAACTGTTTTGTAGGTCTACCCTACCCTGATTTTTTTTTCCCCACATTTAAATCTTAGAGGCCACTCAGTGAAACATCAGGGTTGCATTTAAAGAACTTAGCTATGAATAAACACTTCATGGACAAATGACCAGCTTACAAGGAATAAGGATCATGGAAACACTGACCGAAACTAGATCACCGAATTGAACAATTCTAGACGTTAGTACAAGACAGAAACCAAAAAAGAAATTCTTTGTTAACCTGCTAACAGAACTAACAGAATTCTTTGCATCCAGACCTGAAGAGCTTTCTCCATTTTGACATTTTTTGAAGCACATGCATTCAGTTTCTTCTTAATTACTGCATTTGCTTTGTTTGCTGGATTTGTATCCTGGTTTTCTGATTTCAGGTTACATCTGTTGTCATGTATTTCCAACAATGGTATCATTAATAAAGATGTGGTATATGCATTTTCTGACTATTGACAAAAAAGAGGGTAGGGAACAGGAATAATAATTAGTTTTCAATAAAAAAAAAAAAAGTCTTCAACCACTGTGGTCAGAGAAGCCAAAATGTAAATAAAGCAAATACTATCAGAAAGACCCTAGGAAAGAATCTGAAAAGAAAAAGTAATGAACAGTATATGAAGAACTGGCCTGGTCTATACTGGGATTCACAGTCAATGCTAAGCACAGTAAAACAAGTAGCTACTAGCATGATTTGAGCATTACTGAGTAGACTGTTTCTTTCATATGAAGCCACGCTAGAGCTGATTACGTCTTGTTAAGAACAAGACTTGGTAAAGTGGTAACTACAGAACAGTTTTAGAGAAAAATGCTTGTAATTCACCTCTAGTACAACCCTTGTGAAAGTAAGCACAAGGAGACTGGAGTTAAAAAAAAAAAAAAATTTAAGATCACATCAGTATGAGGGGGAGGAACTGCTTTAAGAACTGAAATAAGCACTGGATTGATCATTCCAGAAGAGTTTTATATGCTGAAAATGTTTATGGAAATAGAAAGAAATTAATCCAGCTTCACTAGAGCAAAGCAGAAGAAAGGTATATGGCAATTTTAGAGAGCGAAATTAGATCAGAGTAACAGTGGCATATGTACTTGTTTGCTTACAAAAACACCCCATTAAACCACATTAAAGTACCTTTACGTATTTATTCTACGTCAGACGTTATTCCTAACTTACCGCCACATGGGCACACAATTTCTACTTAAGGATTGGTACATTCTTCATTTTTAAATCAGATACTACCACTATCTCTCTTGCTAAGAGCGAATGTTCCTGTTGCACCAGCATCCCTCATCAAAATGGAGAAAAAGCAATTTTTTCCCAGTCCACTGCCTTTAATATACCACAACATCATAGCGTATCTTGGGTTTAGCTTAATAACCTGAACATCAGTGATGCACAACATACTATGTCATAACAAGACATTACTAAGAGAACACCAAACATTTTGTTTCTGTTTTGAATGGCTGCAGCAACACTGCTCCTCACAAGACAAAGATGTTCTTGGGGAAGGGGGGAGTTTCCACTAGGTGGCAGAGCACCTAACACCCAGCGGACAGACGCCAAGGCTTGGCACAGAGTCCACGAGGCATTTAAGAAGGGAATTTAGAAAACCAGCTACAATAATCAGAAAGGAGTATGACTTAAGCACCTGTTCTTTTTAGGGACTTTGGCTCCTACCTCTTGAATATAGCTTTATACCTGATCAAGAGTCACGGACATTTGCTCTTTCAGAATTAAACACATACGCACATAAATTTAAGAACTAGATTAGAATAAAGTTTTCTTACAAACTACAAGACTAAAGATTAATCTATACAATCACTCAACGGGAAAAATATTGGGCTGCTTTCTAAAGGAATGAGGGACCAAAACAGCCCCATCTCTGAACTCCTGATGTCTTGGTTGTTGAGGCAGAAGTATCCAAATTCCTTCAGGCAGAGGAAGCCTACAAACCTCATCTTTTATGTGCTTGATATTTCTTAAAGTATTCCCCTACTATGTGAAGCGGGAAAAGGAAAAACATGCTGCCTAATATGCAGTTAGATATCTGCAGAACATGCCTGCCAGACTGTCAAGCATGCAAAACACGGGCAAATGCCATCTTCCTGGTGTATTACAGAGAATTCCAGTGTGCCATATATGCTGAAGTTTATAGGTAACCAGCATGGAAGCAGCTTTGCTATAACAGGAAATCTGCAAAGCATCCACATTACATTACCAGTCCTGCTCTGAAGGCCTGAAAGGAAGAATTCATGCATGAATTCAAGCCCAATGTTCAAGTATTGTTTAAGTACTTCAAGTAGTATTTCAAACTGAAGATGATTTTCACCTTCTAGATTTACTCATCTAGCGTCAATCCAAACACTTCATTTTAGTTGACAGAATGGAAGATACTCAGTTCTATATTAATATTGCTGCCAGTGACGGCAGCACTGTTTAATACTTACAGTAGTTTAATACTTACAGTAGTTTAATACTTACAGTAGTTTAATACTTACCTGTACATCTAAACTATTATCTTCTGTGAAGAGCTGGGCACCAACCTCTTCTTTTTCCCATGGATCTAGGACCAGTGATTTTCTGACTTTTTTAGAAGAGTTGTGCTGCAATAAACATTTTGCAGAGAAAAATTGTAAAATGCTATTTAAAAGCAGTTATTTCCTCTTTGAAATTATTATTGTAATGTTACCTCCTGCTTGCAGCTTTTATACACAGTGTCATCTTCCTCCTTGAGAAATATATCCGTTCCAGTTTCCTCTTTCAAAACTTCCCTAATGTCTTCTTCCAAGAAGGCAAGTGGTTGTGACTAAGTTAATTAAAATTGGAGGAGAAAATACAGGAAGTCTGTTAGTTGCTAGTTTTTACCATATTCTACTTTCAGCTAATGTAGGCCAGAAGAGAGATCTTGCAAAATATAGCAACAGATAAAAGGGTTTAAGCTATTGTAGTTAACAACTACAGATCAACATTTCAAGACTACGCAGATTTTTTAACTCATTTTACTCCACATTATTTCTAGCCAGATAAAACATATACATGCACACAGTGCCTCAAAAAATGCAAGGTATCATTGAAGACGACATGAAAACTACTTGTTTGCATTTATTAGCAATGGTTATCCACTGACAAAAGGGATAAAAATACTTTATATATACTAAACACATATATAAACACATATGTATATATACAGGCATACAAACATATTAAAAAACTGTATTATAAAAGTATGACTGCTGTTGGGAGAGGAATTTATATCAATCTTAACACAAGTCTTTGAATAAGACATTGATAGTCCTAAGTACAGTACAGAATTTCACAGAAGCCATACAGATGGCTCCTTTGTGTACCAACAGGAGAAGAATTCCCTTAAGCCCTCAAAATTTGATTTTGAACAGGAGGTTAATAG
>NW_008824238.1:8653789-8670243 GCF_000699105.1 Pygoscelis adeliae | reverse complement strand
AGGAATGCCAAACCACTCCATTTGCATAGTGAGAGACTGTGAATCTATAGGGTAACACAGATGGTGCCAAGCCCCGTGGCAAAGTCTGAGCTACCTTCTGTGTTTGCAGAAAAGAAGTAGTCAATATATGTTGGCTGGAATTTTTTCAGAACTTGAAAAGCATATGTCTACTGAATTCCGAAAGTTATTATGCATTAACATACCTTAGCTAGGCTAGGAAGAGAGCAAAAATTGAATTCATTTGGAACAAACAAAAAAGTAACATTATCTGTAGTCAACAACAAAAAAAAAGTCTTCTGTGACAGCCAGAAGAATCAGAGGAATCATGAATTGCTATATTAAGATTTTGGTTTTTAGGATGAAGAAAATTGTAGACGTCATTCTAGTAAGCCCCTAGGAAGGATAAAACACTTCCAAACATCTTCCCATCAAAAAAATTCTCAGAATACTAGCATGCTGTGGTAAACATCTAGTTTCAGTCCTAGCACTGTAGAAGAACCAAAACCAGAAAACAACTCAGCTCTTACATAGTCCAGAGGTTTCAAAGATAATGCAGTTTTTCAAGTAAAATGTGAAAGTTGCTTAAAATAACGAAGTCAGAACATTTATCTGCACCAGTTCGCTCTTACTAGATTATCCAGTTGAAGGACCCACACCCACTCAACTTTCTCACCATTTTTCTTTTGAAAAAAACAGAACACTGAAGTATTAAAATTAAAATCTCAGACAGTGATGTTACCACCTCGTAAGAGGTACAGTGTGTTAGCAAGGCTACACAAGTTTAAAACAACTCATAAACGCAGAACCAATGCGTTTAAGATTACTATGGTTCAAATGATTATAAGTACCGAACACCATTCAAAAAGACAGTGCCTCCATACTACACTGAAGGATACCAGTCTAACATACAAAATCTGAAGCATTTTTGATTCACATTCTAGCTGTTCTCTAGGATAATATGTAATGTCACTGAAACAACAGCATCGTTAGAAAATGCTTTCTAAGATCATGCTGAGGCTTACAATCTCAAAAACAAGAGGGCATTTAGACTTTAACAAAGAAGAAAATAAACAATGTCATCACATACCGTAAGTTTGAGGGGACCATACTTTTTTTCCTGAGCAGCCAAAGCATTTTTAAAAGGAGTTGGCGTCCTTGGTGTTGAACCCAAAAGAGATCTTCTAATTGTGGGAGTTCTAAAACTATTTAAGCATAGAAAAGTGTTCATACATGCATTTTAATATTTTACTTTATCAACAGTAATGTAATAAAATGAATCTAAGAAACATTTTAAAATACCTTAATTTACACAACAAATATCACCACCATGAATCTGAAAGTATTAAGATCACCATAGCATTACTCCAGGTATAATAAACTTTAATTGGATTTTGTTCAATATTTTAAAAAAGGAAAAATTTTAACTGAGTACAAGTCACTTTCTGTTAAGTTAAAAACAGGAAGCCAGTTTGTTTGTACGCAAGCATTTAAGTGTTAGGGGTTTTAAAACTCATCCACAGTACGCATACAGGTAGACTAAATTATCAATGTTTAGAAAAACTTGTTTTTATTTGAGCAACACCACCAGATGTTTAATGTAATAATCCTACCCCACATTTTCCTTTTGATCTTTTGGTGTCATTTCCTTGTGTAGAGGAGTCGTAATAAGAACTTTCTGCCCACAGATTGGAGTCGATGTAAATGCAGGATTTTCAAGGTTAAATTGTTCATTTCCAGAGCAAGTGTTGAAAAACTAAGTGCAAGAGAGAAAAAAAACCTAAGCAACCTTAAAGGACAAAACTTCACCACTGTACTGAGCAGAAAAAAAATTGTATGTGTATATCTGAAGGGCTTTTACCGACAAACCCCAATAAACTATTCTTGACTTCTACTCCAAGACATTTGTGATATTTATCGCTGAAACCTTGATTTTCTCCTTAAAATCCCTACTGCTTAATTAGGTCACAGAAACAATAGGTCTTTATCAACAATTATTTGCATGAGAAAGTGTGAGCTAAGACATAAGTTGCCACCCCCCTCCCCCAGTTAGTCTTCAAAACAGAGGAAATAGGTTATTTAGCAATTTCTTTTTAACGTATCTACCCTCATGCAGATGTTTTAAGAAGTTTTTGGACATATTTGTTTAGGCTACAATGTATGACTAGGGAAGAAAGTACTTGTAATTTATAATCCACCCGCTGCAGTCTTCAAAGTTTAGCCATATTTAAAAATAAAAACTCACCTGTGATGGAGAAAATGGTAGTGTTTTCACTGGTGTATGCTTTAGTGCAACATTGGTGGCATCATTACACAAGCCATCATTCAGTTCATTAACTGGTGATTGCCCAACACGCAATCTCTTTTTCTTTCTTAGGATAGTAGGTGGAGTGCTGAATTTAGTTAAGTTTGGGGTTGTTGGAAAAACTGCTTCTTCCTCGCCACTGATGCTACTGTGTTTTTTGCCATCAAGCACAACGCTGACATTATACTGGCACTCAGCAGCCCCTTCATTGTGCTGGATCCGCATTAGTTTTACTGGAGCTGGCTTGACAGGAGATGCAACAGCCTCTGAAAGCTCAAAACTGGTGACATCACTCCACGCTACAGGATCCTACGAGGCAAGATGCAAAACACTCAAACACTAGCAGGCTTATCCAAGATTATTCCACAACATCCAAGCCAGTCTAACAGCTCTCTACCTCCAGAAGCCATATACTGAATTATTCTCCCTGTATCTTTCACACAATCCTAACACACTGAATATTTTGAAACAATTCTTTTAAAACAGGCAAAAAACCAAACCGCTCAATATGGGTGAAACTACAGACAAGTACAGAATAAGGTAACTTTAAGAGAATTTTACACCTATTGTGTAAGTTGATGTTCCTAAATAAACATTTTTTTAGAATAAATATAGACTTACAGACTCAATAAGCTCTAGCGTCTCTGCAAATTCTGGAATGGTCTGTAGAGATGATAACAATGTATTTGCTTCCACAGCCAAATACTTAGGTGGTGAATTCTGCTGAACAGATGTGCCGTGGGTCTCATCCATGCTGTAGAACTCACTTGTTTGTTCCCCAAGGCTATTTAGCATATTAGACACACAATCTTCCATGACAAAACTTCCAGACCAACAAGGTAAGTTTCCAGCTTGCTAAAAAGTATGAAGAAACATGTTAATCTTATTCAACTTAGAAACTGAAGAGTCAATTATGTGACCATGGGGAGGAAGAAAAAAAAGTAGTATGTGAAAGACTAAGCATAACTATTAATTTTTTTTTCAAACACTAATTATCTGTTTGCATTAATGCAGTTAGTCTTCTCCTTACATTAACATACTCAACATTCTCAAATTGTGTAAGACTTTTATCTTACCTCTCATTCATATCTTACACATGCTTACAACTTAGATAATTATGGGTTGTATTGGAAGCCATCTCTGATGCAAGTTTCCTGTGTTCCTGAACATCAGTATATTACGAAGTCATCTTCACTACAGAACACAGGTACATTTTAAGATTAGAAACTGTTTCTAGAATGTGAAATACTTCTTGTTTGATCCGATTTTTTTTTAACACAGATTCTGCATTGATAGTTTACTTAACTTCTAAATGGTTATTGCATTTTAGTACCCTGCTTAGTACTCAAGAAACAGATTTTAACTTTCACTGGAAATCGGAAGCAAAGCAGATTCCACTAGATAAGCAGAATGTTGCACTGTTTCAAGAGAATGCCAGGAATAGTTCCACCACAAAAAAATGGAAGTTCACCTGTAATCTAAATTAGTGATCAATATGGTTGGGTTGGTTACGTGTCTAATGTTCTTCACAGCCCTCTGATCCTGAGGAAATGAGTGACTATAATCTATCATCTGCAAGTTCCCCATTGAAGTACATGTAAATTTTGTACAGTGCAAATTTATATACTGTTTGTCACGTCCAAATGTGGATATCAAGTATTTCAAGCACTCACACAGAAGTTTGATAAAAATATAATCTACAGAACGTTTTGAAATCAAATAGAGCAAGATCTATGTATTTTTCACCTTTCTCTGTTGAACAGATGATCGACATTGCTGATCTATAAAAGTGAATGGTGGTGATATCAACAAACATGCTACTTCTTGAAGAGGATTAAAATCCTGGGTCTTAGGAACAACTGCCAAATTGCTGGTCATATTTCTGCTGTTTTCACAGTTTAGAAAACGGCACGAAAAATAATTTGCCTCAATTCTAATATATAACTTTGTTTTACAACCCAACAGCCATAGGTTTGATTTTAGAAGGTCGGGTGACAAAACACCACACAAAACCAAACATCCATTACTAAATTGCTGAGGATCAATCTCAGTAAAGCATATTCAAATATTTACAGAAATTTACAGTCCTTACAGAAGACACTCGTTTTCTTCTGATTTCATTCTCTGCTGACATAAGTAGCAATTCAAGTTCCTTTATTTTCTTCTCTTTATCAGGATCATCATCAATAAATGACTGCTGAAAAATTTAAGAAAGAAGCCATTACTATTTTCCACCTCCACCACCCCTCCACAGTAAAGATTCTTCATTATAACACAGCTACATTTTTAACAGAAATCCACACATAGCGGCAACGGAGCTGTTCAAGCTATATCATATTGTAATACAGTAGTCACTTGCAAGCGAAACAACTCCAGCAATTACCAGGAGGTAGATCTGATGTTAAAGTGGTATACAAGCTAATACTTTAACAGGTTTCTAACATGCCCTGTACATGCTCAGTACACTATAGCACTTTTCAGCCAAAAGTCACTCAGTCCTATCTTTAATAGAAGCAACAATGTTGGCACCTTGGTAGATGTGTTTCTGTTTTCATGTACTTTCTAGAATTTTGCGTTATTTATCCTCACTAAGTGTGCAAGAAAGTGTTTCAAATCAGCATTTGCTGACAGAGTGTCTACACAAGCAATCCTACCACTACTATCAGAAAAGAAAATTAACTAATTGGTTGGTTTGTTTTTAACCTCCTTAAAACTTCCTGTTATTGCTATAAATATAGGTAAGTGACAATATATGCCATGAGTTTCATAACTAGTTATATTCCCCAGTTTAGGGAAGACTTCAAGGAGCAGAAAGTATCTCATCCTTTTCTGTACAGGGCAATCCAGAGTGTCAAAGGCCATACAAGGCTTTGTTATGATTTGTATTCTTATACTGAAATCAGGGAAGAAAATGCAATATGAAACAGATGACCTGCAGAGGGAAATTTAAGGTTAGGTACAGAGTTCTGCAGAACATCTCTAACGCATCTAGCACAAACAAAATATGTATTATTTCCTGTGTCAAAATATTTTTTTTTACTAATTTCAAAAATCACAGAAATTCTTCTAGGAAGTCGTATTACAAACCAAGATCTACATTCAGTCTGCAACACATGAGGAATTTCAGATATATTCTAAGTGAGTCCAAAGGTGCAAAAGGAAATAAATATATCCAATTTTTTTTTTGTTTTAAAGTTTCTCAATACTTCAGCATTTAGAATGTTGCAAAAGAGCATCTTCAACTGATTGACAGAAGTTTATCAGTCAGAACTAAAACCTATTGAGAACAAAAAAAGCACAGACATAAGCGTAAGTCACAGCAAGTTATTTGAACGGAGTCTTCCAGATAGGGTTATATTTATTACCTATATAAAGTAGTAAAGTCTTGTCCTTAAATCTCTCAGAAGCTAGGTACTACTAACAGGTCATAATTTTAACCTAAAGATTTAACTAGTAGACTATGTTTTAAGCCATACTTCTGTCAGAAATAAGCACAACCGCTGTGTTTCTGGGATGTATAAAGACAGCTCCTTTTTTCCTACCTAGAACTACCAATTAAGCTAGCAAGCCTACTTACAGAGGAACACTTACATAAATTTAGGTGCATGATAAAGACTTAAAGACATTTTGAAGTTACAGGTTTTTAAACTCTTCATTTTACAGCATAATACACAGTACATTCTCTTCGTTTACAATGCCCGTTAACAATTTACCTGAACTAAGTTGGAAGAAGCTGAAGCATGTTCTAGACAGCTGCCTTCTGGTGAGGCATACTGGTATGCTGGAATCTAAAAAGACATAAATCATTTTACAAACCCTAAAGAAAAGGAGGCTATAAAATTATCTCTACTTTATTGTACATAAACTATTTATTATGGTTTACAAATCCTAAGTTACCATAATATCACAAAAATACTCAACAAATCTTCATTCTTTCAGATTTGTTTCTCATTCCAAACCCAACAAATAATTTGAAACTGGGAATTACTAATTATTCTGGATTTTGAACTTACATGTGTCTGAACAGGTATGTAAAATTGATTCTGAGTGTGCAAGTGTTCCATAGTCAGACCAGGCTGGGGCTGAAGTTTGGATGAACTAGCTCTTTCAGACTTTATACCATCTTGTAAATATCCTTCCTGTTCCACCTTTCTTCGCATTGTTGAATTCCAGTGATTTTTAATCGAATTATCAGTCCTAAAATGAAAGTGTACAGCAGTGACTGGTTTCCATATCTCAAAGTTTAATATATGGCATAATTTACAGGGTTTGTACAGTAGGTTAATCCGCAGCCATAAATTGAGAAAGCTCTAGCAGCTTGGACTGAAAGTTCTATTATCAGCAGGGTTTTGGCATAATGACTAGAAAGCTACTCTTTTCAAAACTTCCTTCTACTAAACTTCAAGTCTGCAGGAAATTAAAAGTAGCAAAAGAAAAAGCCTTGGTTCTGGCTGTTATCACGGGCGAGAACCTTTTTTCTTGGATACTTGGAACAACCATGTGTTCTCTGTCACTACGTTATTTACCCTCTGCTACACATTTGCGGAACATGAAGCTAAGGCAATCAGCCTACTGTCCCACAGCATAATATGGGCACTGTGGCTAGTGTTTGCCACTGGAAGACATCTCTTCTAAAAAAAATGACAGCCTGCATTCCCAGCTCTGAGGTTTATGTGCAGCTTTGTGAAAGAACATCCCACTACCTCTTGGTGCCCTTGATCTTGTCTGGGAAAAGCAGGCATGGCAGAAGACCAGGACCCACTGTCATTCCCCTTGGAAAGAAAATGCCTGCAGTTTGACAAGCAGGCTGAAGTCCCTTTTAACACTAGACAAGCATTAAGGCAAGAGTATGAATGCATTACAGTCTAAAATACTAGCAATATTATTACTAGCCTTAGAGAGAGGTACACTGAAATAAAAATTGCTTTAAGCCCCATTCTTCATTTAAGCTCAACTCCAAGAATTATTCCCCTTTTTCATCCCACTAGTGTTAGAGACTCTTTACAAATCTTCTAGGTCTAGGATCCAATCTTTAGCTAAGAGTCTCATCTTGGATTTATTTTCAACAAATAAGTTAGTGAATTAGGAATGCCTCTGTCCTTACAAATTCATCTTCCCTCTCTGAAATTCTATAAGATGCAATCCATTCCCTTCCCATTCCTCCAAAGGATTTCCTGTGATTCATGGATTGTGTACTTAATCAAAATGTCAAATTTTTAAACACACATCTCTAAGGACTCATTCTCCCAACATAACAAGTGCTGACATTCCTTCGGCACAGCTAGACAGTCACCTCCTGAACACACAGACTGAATTCAGAGAGGGACAGCTTAACACTGAATTTCAATTAACAGTACAAGGTAAAAGATTTATTTCGTTAAACTCTTTATACACTAAAATTTTGTCTTCCACAAGCATGTAAGTTGGCAATCACACCTGAAACAAAGATAAGGAGAACAACGCATACAATTCATTCTTAACTTAGAGACTACATGGTAACCAGCTAGCTTTGCAATGCATGACTCCTAAGCCTGGACTTCTGAAGGTTACTAAGATTCTCTTTTTCGAGTGTCCTGTTTAACAAGAAGTGTTCCACAAAAAATAAATAAAGAATTGCTGATCTTAAACCAAAAAGTCACCACCAAATGCATATTAATGAAGGCACTTTGATATCAAGTCATAGGATGTTAAAGCATTCTTCCACTATTACTTGCAGTTACTCTTCAGCTCTACCACAGTTTTTTCTAAGTGAACAGGAGGATTTTTGAAGGAACCTGCAGAGTGTTAAAGGTCTTTTTATTGGTTTTATGGCTTTTTAAGAATACATAATCGAATGCAAAAGATCTTAAAAAATTTCGGTATCTATCACAATAAAGATGTTGTGACCTAAGTTTTAACAGATGCTTTCTGACTAACAAATTACATTGGAAAGAGTTGTGCGATGACCGCTTTCCATATTCCAATATTTAACACAAATAGAGTTGAAAAGCACCTTCCAGGAAGAAGTTTTGCTATTTCAGCCCATCGGTTTCCCAAACGCTTGTGAGCTTCATAGATTATTCTGTCCTCTTCTTCTGTCCACGAAGACTTCTTTACCTCAGGATTGAGATGGTTATGCCATCTCTCTCTGCATTGCTTGCCTATTCTTCCTTTCAAGTGTTTTGCAATTAGAGACCAGCGCTTTGGACCATACTTCTGAACTAATTCAATAACCTGGAACACAGATGAAAGCACGTTATAATTCCAAACCCTAATTTTCCTAATCAAAGACTGAGAACACTGATAAACTCACATTTTAGAATAGGATTACAATAGTCAACTTGGTAAGATACTAGGCCCTAAGGAGGCAGACAGTGACTTGGGGTTTTAAAAGTTGTTTTTCAAGAAAGCAAAAAATTGCTTATTAGCTCCAAATTCACTGTGTTTAGAATGTAAGTATATACTAATGAAAACATTCATTTGGAAGTTTCCTTTCTGTCACCCATTGCATAAGCTGACATTAGGAAAGACCAAAAAAGAAGCTGGTAAAGAGGCTTGGTTTGACTTTTTTCCAACAACATACGTATGAGAAAAAACCCACACCTCTACTCCCAACCTTCATCCCATTTCTACATGTTTTTACACATTAGAAGCTTTTTCTTAAAAGACTGATGAGAACTGTAAAAAATAGGTTAGGAAGACCATATTCACAAGTTGACAAATACTAGTTTTAAACATCTTAAAACAGTTTTAAGCAGTGGGAATAAGCAGTTGATTTGAAATATCATATGTGAAAGCTGTATGTCCACCTTCCTACAGGGCAGTCCAGGTTTTGCAGGCAAAACGCTACAGTGTGGGTTATCAGAGATGGGAAAAGGAGTCTAGCACACCACTGCTAGCTTCTTTAACAGTAGAGTATGAAATAATTTCCCTTATTCCCAAACCATTTAAGTCTGGTGGGTTCGAGAAATAAAAGATGTGAGTAAGACCTTTGATCTTTAGTGCTGTAAAGAGATCTCCTCTACTTGGTAAGCTAGAGTAGTTCAGCTAGCAATCTGAGCAAAGGGAAATGACATGCTTGAGCAGACCAGACATTCCGTCTACTTAAGAGAAGCTGCATTTTTTTTTCTTCTCACACAGTATAATATAATGTAATTATCTATGTGACAAGATGCATCAGACATCATCTTTGTGGGGATGAAACCTAAGAAAAAGTACACATTCTTAGCAGTCATATGCCAATTTTATTACAGTAAGAGAGTACAGTATCAATTAGTTTTTATTACCCTTTGATCTTCTTCTTTAGTCCAGGGACCTTTAATCAGTTCCGGGTTTAGTACCTTCTGCCATCGATGCTGGCACTGAAAATCTGAACGATTCTGAAATAGTTTTAGAAGACCGGTGTAGCTGTTAAACTCTTGAATACATAAAACTGTAAATATTAGCTAGCCAGAATTATTAGGTTATTTCAAATTAAAAGACTTATTCAGACCTTTAAGTATAATAGTTAAATTCTCCCTTATTATTTCTTCTTCCATTTGCTTATAAAAACTCTTATCCAGAAAAAACAGCCTTGCACAAAGCTCTAATCTAATTACTTCACCGTTCTTACTTGATAATCAAATTCAGAACTTACTCTTCTTTAAAGAAAAACTTAGAATTATTTTTGTCCTCATTACTCCACACCTTCTCTGAACTTTATGTGATTGACATGATTTTGACATTATCTATAACCTATATAAGGAAAGAAATTTTTAAAGGAAATACTTTTTCTTTCAAATAAAAGAATAAACTTTTTTCTAAGTCTCGCATATATTCTCAGCTCTTTACTAGCATGTAAGGAAAACAGATTTATATCAAGTTTAGCTAACACATACTAATTAAACAACATTGCTTTTTCTGCTCAGGACAGATGGTGCTTTTCTGTAGCTTCACTAAAGATCTTTTGAAATATTGTTCCCAGTTATGAAAGGGAAGTAAGCTTCCACTCAGCCTCCTAAAAACTGTCTGTAGGAAAGTTTGGGACTCTCAGGGTAGTTGGTCAAAACCTTAGAAATATGCAGATAAGAGCCTGCCCCAGCACAGCATACTAGCACGTCTTTTGTAACACTGGGACATGATGATTTACTCTCTTCAGTGCAAGCTGATGGTTAGCAAGTACCAATTTCAAGGTTTTGCTGGGATGTCTACCAAGCAAAGGCGTTACCATGCTAAGATGAAGTTAAACAAGAAGCAGCCTGCAAGACCAGGAAAAAAAACCCAAAAACCACTGTTACATCTAAAATTACATTGATCACAGTACCTTCAAGTTAATCACACATGGACACCATATGATTAAAAGCACACTAGAGTTTGTTACAAAACATTACCATTTCCTGGTGGAGATAAGCTGTAAAAGACAGACTCAATATAGGACAGCGGTTCCCATTTTCAATGAAAGAAAAATTTTGAAGTTGGCCTTTTAGTGTTTTTACCTTCCAGACGTTTCTCAAACCATGACATATTTGGGGGAGAAGAGCAAAGCAAATGATGGGATGAAACAATAAAATCGTTTCAGGTCTGCCCTAGCTGCAATAAATTGAAAAAGAATACAAGCTGCGTTCCCTCTCTTGAGGGTCACCTTTAAGCCATCTTCACTTTTTTGGGCAGAACAGAGGGAAGGTTTTCTTGTGCCCAGCCCAATAGTGAAATGGGGTTCTGAAAACATGGCAGTTTGAGTGCCTTTATATGCCAGTAACTCAAGATACACTTGGTTTTCCTAGCAAAAGACCATCAGTAACAAGGTAAGTGCTAATTATGCCAGCCTCTGTTATTTGGCTTTGTAATTTGAACACTGCAATAGGTCGCCCAGAGAGGCTGTGGAGTCTCCATCCACGGAGATATTCAAAACCCAACTGGACACTGTCCTGGGCAGCCTGCTCCAGCTGACCTTGCTTGAGCAGGGGGCTCGGACTAGGTGATCTTGAGAGGTTCCTTCCAACATCAGTGATTGTGCAATGGGCAACCTGATCCTCCATGCATGTTTCCCATGATAGCTGGGGAGCCTTTATTCAACCTCACTTGGGCCCAGCTGAACAATAGCCTTCTGTCTCCAGAAGCATTTGTTTTCAGCTGGAGAACTTTTTATTAAATTAAACCGTTAGATCTGTTAAATGCAACTCCATACTACACCTACAGATCAGTATCACCAAACATCGTATTTTTCAACAGTTTAATATAAAAGCTTTCTGATATTATCTCTTTCTCCTCTGCCATTCACTCATTTCACTGCGTTTTGGAAGGGGATAATGTACACGTAAGGAACAGTGATTTGCTTATGCACTCCTTAAATTTAGAAGCTTTGAGTTCATTCCATGACAAGTACACTTTGCCACCTGGAAAGAAAAAATCAGAAGCACCACAGTTGCACAAATATGATGGGAACAATGAAAAGTTACAGTTGTTCAGCATTTAGAATTCAAGTCTATTTTTACCTAGTTACACAGGAGTTTCATACAACTGTATCATCCCACTCAATATTATAAGAACCACAAAGTTGGGGGCAGGGGGGTGTAATTTTTTGATTTCTAACATTTGAATATTCAATACCACTTCTAGGTAGTGATTTCAGCCTTAGATTCTAGCCACGTTTTCATAGTAGGCATTTTATAACATTTAATCAGAAGAGAAACAATCATCATCGATTCTAGTTGTAGGTATTTTCTACCAGTGCAGCTCATACTGCTGAGGAATCATTTAATGTTTGAACCAACAGCTCCTTTACTCATTCCACCTGACCATTGGAACAGAGCAAGAAATTTTAAGTGTCAGTAGGAAACTTCCAAGAAATCCACTAAGGATCCACTTGTAGCAACTGAAGATACCGTTGGGTAGAAAAATTTACATATGTTAGGGAAGCAGACATCGCTGTAAAAAAAAAAAACAACAAAAAAAAACCAACAAACACCAAAACAAAAAACAACACCATCCCACTTCCCTTTTCCTAAGGTGTTTAAGAAATTGATCCCACTCCTTTCAAGCAATCTTTCAGATGCAACCCACTCTCCTAACTGCTTCAGAAGCAACCTGTGAACTGTAGATGTAACCACCACAAGTGGTGCAACCAATAGGAAACAGGAATATATTCCAGAATGTAAACAAATAGCAAGTGTGGACAGAAGGTGTCAATTATTTTTGATCATTTCAGACCATCGCTTGAGCCCCAGCCTGAGCTGATAATGTTCTTCAAGGTCTGAGCTAGATCTCAAGCCCAATTTACAAGCATCCTTTAAAATGTTTTTTACTATTATGTGTTTCTGATTTCTATTTCACCTCATTTCCAAACTAGACATATGACCAAAGTAAATAAATACTAAAAGGGAACGTAACTGAAACAGAGATTCAACTTACTTGTAGATGACTAGCAATGAAAGCCCAATCATCTGTACCATTTTGTTCCACCAGCTTCTTTAGCCTTTCATCCTGTTAAGACATAACCTCAGCCAATAAATGCTACATGCTATCCCAATAAGACACTATCTAATAATAACATTTCACATGCTACTAATATCATATAGGAATGAAACTAAAGCCAGAAAAAAGTATTACCTCATCACGTGTCCATTTCACCCTGTTACATATCTTCTTCAAACCTTTTTGCTGCGGTACTTCATAGTCATGATCCACATATTGAAGGTCATCATCTTCCTCACTGCAGAGTACGACAGAAGAGCGAAGAAGATAGAAAGTTTAAAATAACTCCAAATAACTTTTTTTTTTCCTAACTACTTGTAGCTTTTTTCCAATCTGTACATATTATTCTAAAATGACATATGGAATTTGCATGAACATAAGATCTGCCTCCAGGAGTGGCCTATATTCACCATGTCGAAGGAAAATAATTAATTTTAATTTCAAGGCCACATACTGGGATATAGACAGATAATTCATTCCAAGTCAAGACTTAAATTTGAAGCAAAAGCTATTATTTAAGATCATGTTTTTGTAACACATTTATGAATCTTTATTTTACACAAATAAGCTTATAAGATAAACTGGTTTGCTAGTCTGCAAGACACATTCATGTTCCACCTCCATAACTGAAACAACAAACACAACAAGGGTGCCAAATAATTTAGTGTCAACTTGAGATTTTAAGTGGGCTCCTGCCTTCAGTAAAAGTGTTGCCTCAATGTTACAGGAATTAGATACAAATCTTTGAAGACAGAAATATTCCAGCAAGAAATAACTACCGTACCAGTGCTGACCCTCTAAGTTAAGAGTCAGAGGGGCAGGAAGCCAGGTAACCTCTGTGACTCCATGTAGATCACACTCCATCTACTGGAGAAATGCCTACTTCACAGCCTTGATAAACAAAGCCTTACAAACAAGCAGCACAGGGAAATGTTTCATGGAAATATGACTTAAACTTATACGTCAGTGACTCATGTTAGACAGCATAAATTCAAACACATGTGGAAACCTAGGCCTAACAACAAGATGAGCAGTTCCTCTGCATTAGTTATAGCAAAGACACAAAGAAGGGACTCCCATCCAAATATACAGCTTTAATTAAAAGCAGTTTCACACTGCAATCTTCGGTTTTCTCCATTTTATATATCAGCACGATATAAGTATCATAAATTCGTGTTCAAAACTAAATTTATTAGTTCTGCCCAGCCTTGAAAGTTACTTCAATTTTTCAACCAAAGGTAAAAAAAAAAAAAAAAATCCTTTCCCAGTAATGGGATTAGCCTGTGCTGGTGTTAGAAGAACCGATTAGATGGCAGATCTCTACACTATTTTCCAGAACGTGCAATTCACTCACACAGCATGCTGATCAACTGTTTATGTATATTTGTTATTTCCCATGAAGTATGTTCTCAGATGACCATATATTCATGTTAGCCACAGAGAAGAGCACTACTTACTTGAAAGCATTACTACAAGATACTATGTACCCAGCTCTTGCAGACCCAATGTATTTAACATTGCTTCTACATCCTACACCACACCTGGATTTGTCCTACTTAGCTTCATAATGCAGTAGAAATAGTAACATGTAAACATACTAAAACTTCGTGAAGCCAGTGAAATACAAAGCAGTAAGCTTGTTGAAAGGTCAACAGCAAGTACTTCCACAAGTTCTCGACAGACTTCAGGAGTATATCTTGGTATTATAAGGAGCAAATCTTGGTATTATAATCCTATTTCATACCAAGCAAGCCATACAATTTACTTATAACTAAAATTTGGCCTTGTGGTTAAGCTGCTTGTCAACACAATCTCCTTACCCACTGCACAGCAAACTAGTTCAAGAACAGAGTCTTCAGTTATGTGAAAAGCCGTGAGGATTTTAAAAAAGAGGAAGGGCTCCACGTACACGGCAGTGATGCTGACAAGACCGCCAGTACTAAACAACATGGGGTCCCCGCCGGCAGTGGCAGTTAAGAACCCTGCACCTGGAGTTCTCCAGCGGCATGCCTGTCCCACAGCCAAACTGGCACAGCCACCAGCCACCTCCGTGCGCGAGGGCCAGATGAGCGGGCACTAAGCTCTCTTGCACCTTGATTCCACATGAATAACTGTTTAGTCTTTGGCCTTGTTTAGAAGAATACACCAGTAGATTATAGATTAATATACATGAGTGGTTGGGACTACTAACTTACACTTTCAATTAAAAAGAAAAGATTTTCAAACACGTGGGTTTGGTATAGTTCATTTGACAATTCTTTTGCAGTTATGAAACTGTGCCACAATACCGCATGAGAGTGGAACACGGCCACCAAATTTCATCAAATAAGAAATCTGGAACAATAAAGTATTTCATGAGTTCTGTGCTAGCTGTCTTTGCAATTCTGAGTTGAGAGCCATTAAAGGAAAAAATGCAAAAACCAAGAGCAGTTTAACAAAATTAAAGGTAATTCCATTTGGAGCAAAACAGTTATACTTTCTCCTTACTCCACACCTAGATTAACAATCTTGAAATCACCTTTGTGTAAAGTCATAACTACAATGATTTAGTTTTGGAGATACCATCATCATCACACACGCTGACACAGTATTCTTCTAGGGCTACTGATCTCTAACCAAACGTTCCACTGCTATCCACAACCAGCTGTATTTTCAATGACATCAAAGCACTCCATAGCCATGAGAGATAATACAAGCTACAGCTTTGCAAAGATGAAACTATTGTTTGCAATACCGCAGATGAAAGTCTCTTAAAGTACAAAATGCAGATTAGGAGTAACAAGACACATTCTCTCTCTGAGCTGATGCTTGCAGATAGCTAAGTATAGACAGCCTGAGCAGTTAGCCTCTGCAAGCAAAGCCCCTTAATGAATCTTTGTTCTTCACACAACTAGAACCCCAAAGCATTGCTTTCTTGGTTTAGTTACAGTTTTGCAGAAAAAGATTAAACTTATGAATTCTTTTCATGTCAGAGGAAAATGCAGAAGCAGTTTTAATACCTGTAACTGTGAAACCACCCCCAATTCCATGAGAAGTACAGTCACGGTAAAACCTGATGCCATAGGTAACTCACGCATTAATATTACTCACTGAGTATCCTTCCCTTTCTCAGTCCTAATCCTTCTTTTACATTTCTTTATCACTTTTCAGAAGGACAAGAATAGTTATAGCAAGAAAACAGTTCTCCAAGACCCACCTTCTGAACACAAAGCAAAGACACACCCATTTTCATATCAATAAAACAAAAGATGTATCAAAAGCATCTGGGGCTGCTGCTGAAGCTCTCGAGGAAAACATTCTCTCTCAGGAAGATTTCAGGCTAGATTATGACGTCCTCAATCAAAGAATATGCCAAGTCAGAGAAAGTAGGTGCGTTTAAGATATTGGAAGAATCAACAGGCCTGAACATTAACTGAACAGCCCCAAACCTTACATCAAGGCTGTGCCAAAGCCACCCGGGAGGCTAAAAGCAAGACCCGGGAGGCGAAAAGCAAGAAGTATTACTCCAGCAGAAGGAAAGTAACCAGTAGGAAAAGCTACTGCGGAGACAACGCAGCCGTTACTGACAGGCTCAGCGACCACGGAAAAGCTAAGGAGTTGCCTTGGTAAGCCACAACAAAGATGGTCTGAGCGAAAGCACAGAAGCGAGAGCAGCCTCTAAGTGAGAGGCGAGATTTATACCCGAGAGCTGGTGCTCCTAAGACAGAGGGAAGACAGATAC
>NW_008824238.1:8651010-8651575 GCF_000699105.1 Pygoscelis adeliae | reverse complement strand
GTTTGTTTGTTTATTTACAAGTAGTCTTTGCCTGCTGCTTGCTAATAGGTGTTCAGCACCGACCTGCATTCGCTGTGATTCCCTTTTAGTATCCAGAGATGACAGCACAGCAGGTTTACCCCACATCAAAGCTCTGACAGGAGTCCTGGCACCGTAAAAGCTGCGATCAAAAAGTACGTGGAATAAAAACCACCCTGAGCCAGGATTCGTGTCCTCAGCCTCATGCGGTATGAAATGTCATCTTTTGGCATTCATTTATGCTTAATTCAAAGTGAAAGGAGCCTGAAATAAAAATAGTGTTGTTTAAGTAAGTACCTTCTTGTATATTCCCATAGTAATACATGTGTTCTTAATAGGTCCTGAAAGCATTAGCTGAGTCAAACTACTAAGCTAATAAGGACTGATGGTGCTGCTGTTAAAAAAATAATAATAATCTAAAGATGCAGTTTGTTATGACATCCAGTAACATTCTCCCTGGAGTACATCAGTAAGGACATACACACGTCACTTTTTTTTCTTTTTTAATCCTGTATGTACTACTGTCCTGTGTGACAAGGTCTAATGT
>NW_008824238.1:8635429-8650986 GCF_000699105.1 Pygoscelis adeliae | reverse complement strand
GGTGGAGCTGCATCCCCCTCTCCATCTCTTCTCAGCTTCCAGTAGCTTCACAAAACCAAGCCAGAGGTCTAGCTACTTCTCTCTTCAGAGACCCTACAACAAGTTGTTTTTCCCAGCTGTTCCTTTAAGAGCATCCCTGAGAAAGAAGGCGCAAACTGGCAGTCTGTCTCTGTAGCGTGACATGGACCGTCTACCCCAAATGCCACCATTTTCAGGGACTGTCCCATCCCATCCCATCCCATCAGGGCTGTCATGGCCCACGAGCCATCGGGCTCAGCCTCAATAGATTTCTGGTCGGACACTCACCAGCCTGCAATATCTGAGTCCCGTTATGCAAGACCTGCTTTCTGCCTTTCCTTGTCCTTCCCAAGACCCCCTTGTGACAAAGGAGAGCTCGATTCCAGCCTAGACCCGAAGAACACGACCAGGTGTAAAGACACTGCTGCAGGTTCAGGGTGGCAGGATGAGGCAAATGTCACCATCACTCCAAGCTCATGGCCCTTGAGTCACAGCGGGCATACTTCCAGTGGCACTTTGCCACTTCCCTGTTGCCTTAGGACTGCTTAGTTGGGTCTCCTGACAAATCAAAACCAAACACCACTAGGACCACCTGTCAGCATTTGGATCCTGCTTGGTTTTTGTAGTGTTCCCCAAGTGCTAACACCAGTGTCCCTTCCAAAGACAGGACACTCACTCACAGTCTTACCCAGATGATTTGATAGGCCAAGTACCCTGGAAGAGACAGTGACGATCCTGTAATTTGCCCCATTACTTATTCCTTCTTGCTAAGCTTCCTGCCGATCTGCAGGGGAAAAAAAAACTCTGTTAGGCATTCATTATGACCCTAACCAACGGCAGATCAGCGACTCTGTCCCTGCTGGGAAACAGGTCCCTCTCTGTGCAACGCTGATGCCTCGGAAGATTTCACCCAGCTGCAGTGGTATGAAGGTACCGCACTATTAGGCCGTATGTCAAGTCCATATGTGTATTATCGGGCTCATTTGTTACTGCTCCAATTCTGTGAGAGTTCCATCTATTCCCTGGCAAAGCCTTTAATGAAGGCTATAATGAAAAAATACCAGTCATGATCCCATTTCATATTGTCACAGAGCTGAAATGATGGAAAAACTCCGCAATACAAGGATATTCCCCAGAAAGCACAGAGCTTAACACCAGTGACATGAAGTCAAGAATTATCAGAATAAATTATGTCCCTGTAGGTTGTTCAGAAACCTTACAATGGAAGAACCCAGAGTCTTTGCAAAGATGATTCTCAGCACAGACAATCAACAAGGCATGCAACTGACTTCTTGCTACGAGAGCGTCAACCTTTGAATCTAGCAAAATTCCTACAAGGTAAAGTCAGGAATTAGGTTTTTTTGAATTGTGGAAGACAAGTGGCTCATTTCCTCAGCAAACAGTTTCCCAACTCAAAAGCAATTGCTGCCAGTCTCATAGAACTAAGGTCTGTAAAGTAAAAGAAACACATGATGGTTGCTAAAATAAAGACCAAGCTCAGTGTAGGTGAGCTTACAGGTTTTTTACCAGATACTTTCCTTTTAGTAGTCTTCAATGCCTTATCACCAGTTCCTCTAGTTATTATCATCTTCAGAGCTCTACACTGGCAGAAACACCAAATGTGTCAATCAAAACCACATGCATCCATCATGTCTTCAGCCCAGCTACTTGACTTGGTCTAGATTCAATGTCACGCCACCGCTCATTCGGCGCCAAAGGTGATCTTGCTTGCATCAGCCCTGTGGGGGTTGAGCTTCCTCCCCATGTTTGGAGAAATTCCTGAGGAAGAGCACGAGGATACTCACCAAATACTCTTAAATTAAAATAGTTCTCCATATGGACAGCACATTATTATCTGCATCTGCTCCATGTCTCAGTACTGAAGATCCCAGCTTGTCATTCGTACTTGAGTCATGTCACAGTCAGTTCAGTGAAGCTGCAGTTCAGAGCAACTTCAACTTGCTGTGTGCCTTCAGAGTCATACTTACTCTTTTTTTTTTTTCTTCTCAGTATCAAAGTTTCTGAAGGGCAATATTCTATTCATGGCTGTTGAAAATGATCTGCTTTTGGTGGAATTCTCTCTAAATGCTCCTTACGACATTTTCCTGAGACGCTAAGTCTTACAGGACCAACCACTTCACCCAGAAGAGTTAACAAGCTCTGTGCACTTTGACTCAATCTATTCATACAGCCTTTCAGAGAGGGGAAAAAGTGCTAATACCTCTGCCTAGCTCAATTAGCCTGTGTTCTGTTAACCGTGACACAGAAGAATTGCATGTACTCTGTGATTTCATGAATTTTTGCTTTACTATATTGACAGGTCTGCATTATTCATGCTAGCGTAGGGAGGGTGGAAATGTAAGGCTTAAAGGCTACCATATCACAAAAATATCGAAATAATTGAGTATATCTGGATGGGCTTAGAACTTATACTAGTGCATTAACCTCCGTGACAATTGTGCACAAAAACCATCCTCTTGCACATTCCCAAAGCAGCCTATATCACCTTTTCAAGGAGGCTGTACGACTGCTCAAAGAACTCTGAGGTGGCCTTTGGATCAAGCCTTGCACTGAAAAAAACAACCGCAGTTCCCAAGTTCAGATCATCAATAAAGCAGCTCCAGAGATATAGCCCTGCCAGGGACCCACACTAGGATCTGCTCAGGCACATACACGAAGAACAAGTTACTTACTGTAGAATAATTGTAGTTCTCAGGGATGAGATTATATTTCAGATCTCATGAGCGGCTCTGTATCCCTGCTTCCGGCAATCCTCAGCTGTCATTGGCTTGAGAAGAAACTGAGGTCACGCTGAGCTCACACTGCCTCTTGCACAGTGTGAGGAAATGGTGTCAGTGCACAGCTCTGATGGACACTGTCACTTAGAAGCCAAGTCCTAAGCCTCAACTCATCTGCTTATGCAAGTACAGTGGCAGCTACACCGCTAGTATTCCTTTGAAGAGACAAATTTCCAGTTGGCAACCACTTCACCTATGGTTTCAGTGGCATGGGTGTTAATTTAGATGAGACACTATATAGGCAAACAGATTACTTTTTAGGGGTTAAAAGTGGAACAGCCTTGAATCAATCAAAAGGAGGAAAAAAAATTCCCAAATTTACACTCGACATTACCTATGACCGTGCTATCAACCCTCCCAATAAATAATAATGATACTGCTGCAAGGTTAGATTATAATATTAATCTCAATTAACAAGCTTTACTAATTTATGTTTATTTTGGAAATCACAGAAGAATAATTTTACTGGTTCTGGTCAGGCATGGAAATGTTTTGAAACTTTTTTTTTTTTTACAAACATACATACAACTTTGGAGACCGAAGGGATCGTTTAGAAGTCACCTGTTCATCAGGTATTAGCAGTACGCATTTTCCCATGCTGTTTTGGAATTATGCCCTAGAAAGTCATCACTACAAATGCAGGAGAAGTCAACCTAATCCTTAGATTTTGCCAACCCCAGGAGTAAACAATTGGTCCTAATGCAAGGGCTTTGTAAAGCAGTCGGAGCCAGACTGAGCCAACCAAATGGTCAGGTGGGTAAACAGTAGCCAGGCAGCAGTAACCGTGTCCCAGCAGCAGCCTGAGCTAGATTCAAGCAAACAGCTTGAGTTCGACAGTACCCTGGTGATAAATGGAAAGCACTGGCTTGACTTTCTACCCCCCAAATAAAAAAACACTTTATAAAAAGAATACCGTTCTGATCCCCTACTTCCCAAACTAGCAACAAGACTCTCTCATTCCCACTCCTAACACTGATTGCAGTAACAGGAGTCACGGAGACAAATCTTCCAGTATCACAACCAGCAATCCCAGAGATGCCGGCCTCTGCTGCTTGCACAACTGCGGTTTACCTCTTTTTCCAAGGCAGTGTTGCCCCCATGCCCTGCAGAATTCCAGCAGGAGGAGAGGAGAGAGAGCGGAGAGCGCTTACAGATGCGGAAGACTGCACACCTCCATCCTGGCTCCACCTCTGCAGTCAGCAATGAGTGTCCATGAAAGGTCCTTAGTTATTGGAAATGTATTTTCTGAGTTTGTGCAAGGATGCGAGTTTAGGAGAGTTTCAAATGTAGAACCTCAGGTTAGGGTTGGAAAGATCCGAAACATTAAATAAAAAAAAAGACAACTTTCAGAGCAGACAATAGATAACTGGGGATTTTGAGGCTGATGGCTTACTAGAGACCTGAGATAGTTCAAAGTTTCCAAACTAAGAAGGGAACGGGCTAGCTCGGCTGACTTCAAATACAAGGAAGAAAAAAAAATACATTTGTGAATATGGCAGGGTAAAGAAGAAGTTAAGGTTAGGAGAAACAGAGGGAGCAAAGAAATAAATACTGGCATTTAGTTTCTTCCATTGTACCATGCCTTGAATTTTCTTATTTTGAAAGCAAAAGGAAGCAGGTACTCTTGACCCTTATTTCCTGCATCCCTCCTGCTGTCTGCAAAAATAATTGCTATTTCCAGCATGTGTCTTCGGAAGGCAAGAAGGACCTTATTTTAAGAAAGACATAGTGGGGGGAAAGGTAGTATTCTTGTATGTGCAATGTTCAGATGTAGGACTTGGGTATGTACTGAGCAACACTTGAGTAGTTTTGAACATACAAATAGGTAGAAATAGGAGTTATTTCATTCCCCGCAATTTTAAGTTGGGCCCTTGCCTTTTCCGTGTGTTTTGGCTTTTTTCTTGCTGCCACAAACCCTACATCATCATGTGGCATCAACTGGTGAGGTCTCACCCCTTCTCTCACACTGGGTGGAAAAGTATGTATTTGGCAGCTTTTGCTCCTAGGAGAAAAGAAAGGTGGATCTCAGGGAAATCCCCAGATTTAGAGTGAGCCACTGCAGCTTCTAAAGCTCATCACCCTGGAGGTGGAACAACATGAAACATGGTTGCCCTACAGAACTACCTGGTGATTTTTAGAATCATTGATAAATCCTTATGTATCTTCTTCCTTCTACCTGAATATGCCCACAAGTCCTCTGCTCTCTTAGGAATCTCCCTTCATTCCTTTCTGTCCCATACATACGGGTCTCGGAGGAAATCAAACAAGGTTTTCATTTCTATCAGTCTAATCTGTGTGAAATTGGGTCATTTATCTATTGCCTCTTACTGTCTCCATGAGCAGCAGTATAAACAGAGGACAATAAGCTTACAAAAGCGTCCGTGGTAAAAATGATTCAGTGTGTAAGTCCAAATGGCAGATGAAAGCAAACAGGAAAGCTAGCCCAACATCAGAAGAGACCTCTTTAGGATTTGCAGAGTCTGCACAAATGCATGTGGGAACGAAGAGAGAGGTTAGGATTAGGAGGGCATCTGGCAAGTCTCTCACTACATTTATACAACATGACAATCTGGAAGAAGCTTCATTTTAAAGAAAATCTTATAGACTGAATTGACAAAATAGCCTATAAAATCAAGTTTTATTATTCTGAAAGAAGTTGCTTGAACCATGCCTTAAAGTTTTCTAAAAAATGACTGTGCATTTCACGCAGCCAGGCTCCACAGACTATTGGCTAATAAGAACCACAGCACCTTCTAAACCTTCTTCTAATTTCTGGTAACTTCCTTCCACCTGCCGTCTTTCTTTTAATTTTTTACTTATTGAATACAAGTTTCCAAACAGCACAGACCCAGTCCAGATCTACGGGATCACTTTAGAAATGAAATTAGATTTGCTACCAGCAAGACAAGCCACTGGAAGTATTATTTCCAGCAGAAAACCAAATTAGGTAGTCGTTTAAAAAAACAGAGGTGGATAAAGTCCAAACACAAGTCTGTGCAGCTCTCTCTTAATCATCAAATCAATGCCTTCCATTAACAGAGTATAATAGTCTTTTCTGAAGCCTCTTAAAGTGTCTGCAAGTTACTGCAACGGAGGTCATGCTTACACTGAAGCCCAATGCCTTTGATGGTATTAATAAGTGTTCAGAATCACCCAGCGTACATCAATTTAAGTAATTCAAATCAGAATAACCCATTTCAAAACAGTTGCGGCAACCATGTTTCTGTAATGTCAGCTTGGCCATCAAGTCTACTATGGATCCAAACACTACTACTTTTCTTTATCTATCATTAAGAAGTAAATATCCAAAACATCACAGATCAGTAGAAGCCAACATATATCAAAGCCTCAATAAAATAAACTCCACATCAAACAAAGCGACAGTTTCTATTAACTTTTGCCGTCAATATACGTGTGAATGGACTCTTCGTAATACCAAAAGCACCTTCCACAACTCACTACACGTGCTGAAGAACATTCAAGGTTCACTCTCACCCTGATCCTAGGGAGAAAATTACGTTGTGAGGGGTCTTGTTCTGGCAGGAAGCTGGGATTTTGCAGGGATGTTAGAACAGATTTGCTATGGACATACCTAAGGAAAAAAAAAAACAAACAACAAACCCAACAACTCCAATCTAAAATAGAAAAAATTTAGACAGACATTAAGGCTGTACAATTAGTAGCAGAAGAAAAGTGAAAACACTTTGAAAGCACTCTTAACTTGGTTGCTTCCTACATTCAGTACTGGTTTTGGCTCAGATTGTAAACACTGCATTAATAAAGATGAGTAAATTTCTAGCTTAGCATTAAGCATTTAAGCCTTTGAAATACAAATCTTCCAAAGGATAATTTTCAATTCTTCATGATATGACATGCAATCAAAGTTAACTCTGTATATTTACCCCCATCATTTTAAAGAATGCTTTAATGCTAGCACACTTTGAATTAAAGCCTTTCGATAAATACAGGAAGAAGTAACAGAGTTTTGCAGATGGGTTTTATGACTTCTTTTTAGGCTCAAAAGTAATGATTACAGACAATTTTTGAAACAAAATACCACGTGTAGCTGGTGGAAAAAGCACAGAGATAATTTAAGTAGTTGTCAATATGTTCATCTTTGAGCATTGCCAAATTTTCAAAAGCCTAGTTCTTCCAAATTACACTATTCATACTTGCATATTGCATGCATTAAAATTTTGCTTTGAAATACATTTTGACCAATGTTTCAAACCACAGACTGCAAGTTATCTTAAATGTCATGTATGACTTGGTCAGCGTTTTTCTACACCCTCTTCTTGGTGACAACTTTGAAAAAAGATTCAGATCTCAGGTTTTGGTCTCAAATATATAAAAACCTGTTCTAAAAATCTCTCAAATTCAAAGGTCCTGTGTGTTTAATGAAATATTCAGAACAGGTATGAGGTCAAGAAAACTTCTCCATAAAGAGTTTTTCTTTCAAAAAAGTTTCTTTTAAACAGAAACATAACTAAAGCAAAATGGATGACATCAGAGTTTACTTTTCTAAGATTTGTACCAGTTTTTCAACTTCTGTACTAGTATTCATGTCTGGAAGTATAATGCAATTTATATGTAGAATGCAGAAGTTAATATAATTACAACTCATTCATTTTGTAGCCAAATCAGCGTTAATTAAACAGGCTAATGTGTGAAAGGCTAGATAAAAGTTGCACCTTATAAAACCAAAGCAGATGTTTTAACTTATAGTTTTAATATAGCAATCAAAGAAAATTCCAAATACTGTACAGTGAAGTGTAGTATAGTACACTATATACTGTTATAATACACTATTGTTACATTACAGATAAAAAAATCAAATATAATTAGTACAGCAATCACAAATAAACCAAACCAAACTGTGCTGGATAACAGCCAGTACTGTGAAGATGGTACAGTTTCTATGCTAATTTATTTTTAATTCAACATGTAAAGCACTTACTGTTTAAAAAGATTTGTTTTCTAAATATATACACTATTTTAATTCTTATTTATACATTTTAAATAGCATTCCCTCCTAAAAGTGCACTCTTTCATTTCTTGGCAATAATCCTCATTAAACGTAAAATAATTCTGAAAATACCACTCTTGTTTCAACCTTTTATTGCTCAACCGCAGGCGTAAGGGCTCAGAGGGAATCCTGCATTCTAAAGATCTTAAGCAACTTCTTCAATTTTAAGAAGCTAAACTGATATCCACACGCAAAACAAAGAAACCACTTACTGATGTGGTTTTTTAAACAGAAGGATCAATTTCATATTATTATTTTTTTACAAAAGCATGTAGATTCTGCTACTTGAAAATGGGAGCCAAACAAATGTGGAGGTAACAGTGGCATCTTCTTAAATCGTTCATTTTTCATATATTTCAGATGGAGCATCGCTCTCCCAATTGTAAGCATACTATGAATTTTACTACCTGGCATTTTCAGTGCATTGAAAAAGTAGCAAGCAACTCTGCTAACCTCGTGACAGTGACAATAGATTCTACTTTTTGAAAGATTGTAAATTAAGCATTTTGGTCTTGAACGTATGCCTGTTGTACAGGGTTGTTAGCAGCCAGCCTTGTGGCACTGTGCCTCTGTGATGCTGCTAGAGCATTCTGTCAGAGGCAACGTCTAGCTCACACTCTGTATCTATCAGAAGACTAATATAAACTACACGGGATTCACAAAGCCAACGATATACGTTGCTGTTTTGTGACTGTAACAGTGAAGACATCCCAAATATACGATTTCATTTGAAAAGCTGCTATTTATTTTCCCCTCACTGAAATGCAAACAATTCACAGAGAAACAGCAGTATCAAAAAGTCAGTATTACTAAGCAGCCAGCCATTTGAAGTAGTAAAAATCTTGCATTTGCCTGGAAAACTGATCTGCTCTTCTGAGGTTTCCCATATGCTCATCATCAATCCAGTTCATTCTCCTTTTTTTTTTTTTTGTACTGGGCCTGTATTTTCAGTAATCATCTCTCATTTAGGTTATACATACTAAGCCATAGTAAAGTTTAGGATTTTCAAATAATTTAAGTCTTCTTTGCCATGAGACCCTGTGTAGAAGGTGGTTGGCCCCTAGACGAGAAAGTAATCAAGGCAGGTACTCAAAAAGAATTTAGAACCACAGCCTAAGTCCAGAGGCAATTCAGTAGCGAGAAGTCGGGGGTTTGTTGAGAAAGGGACACTCTTCACACCATTTGAGAAGTCCTATTGACAGGGCTTCACATCCACAATGAGTCAACATCTTCCCTGCCCTTGTACCCCACCACCGTTTTCCTGACTCTAACAGGGAAATCTAACAAGCACATGGGTGCTCCTAAGACAGGCACACGGATTTGCCTCAACTTACGTTTGCACCCACTGCTAGCAATCAAATGAAACATCTCTTCAAACTTACACTTCAGTGTTCTTTATTTCACTTCTCCCGTACAGTTACACATCTCACCGGCATGTAGATGAAGTTTAGCTTCACTTGAGAGTATCAAAAGCCATCTTTCTCAAAAACACTGATATTTAAATGCATGAGAAAGCTACGTGAAATAAGAACACTGCAAAGAAATATGCACAATCCTGCTTTACACCGGAGGAATTCACATCAGCAGATCTTTGACACCATTTTACCATTCCTTTTTGAAACCATTTTGTTTTATGAACTGGAGAGTTCTGATCTACATGACTTGAGTGGACCCAAGGTGATGTGACACTAAGGGTGTGTCAAACAGAGCTATTATCTGTGTCCATTTCTATTTACATAAGAAGAAAAATTTCAAATTACTGCTGAAATGGGAAGTGTGTCAAAATTAAACCAAGCCTTCCTCTTTACACAATAAAAGGCACACAAGCTTCTGTAGTCTTACTGGAAAGGCATGAAAGCAGTAAGCATCTTCCCTTGAGATAAGGATGATGTGCAATAAATATTTCAATTTATTTCAAACTTAAAATTCTCTCATATACACTACTCATATTTTCTTCAGCCGAGGAAGACTTCTTTTTCAAAAGAAAAGGTTAAAAATGTCTAAGTGATAGTTACCTTGTCTAAAATGCAAGAGATCCAGGTGATCCCCCCCCCCCCCCCTTTAGCCCAGGCCCCCCCCCCCCCCCCGCCTCTTCCGACTTAAACTCCTTCCCAGGAACAGGCCACTGCTATACTTTTCTAAACCTCACACTGTGACAAAGCACAAACCTCTACTCAACATTTGCTATATTGAAATAGCCTTCAGACGGCTAGACCAATTCATGGGAGACTAAATGTTTTCAGAAGTCATGGCAGGCTTCCAGCTGCTGCATGTGCATCCTGTTTCTCATTGAATAAGCCCTGCCAGTTAATCAGTGCATCAGCAAGGTCAGTTCTGGTGAGCCAAATTACTTCATACATTCCAAGCTTCCAAATTGCTAACTTACAGGTTAGCAATTTGAGATCTTAAAAATTTTCATTTATTTGTGAAAAGGTGATTCTTATTTTTTACCTATAAGTAGTGTACTAAATCATAAAATATTTATTCCCTCTACACAAAAAGTTAACCAACAGAGGCATTTTAATTTACTTTGACAAAACGGGAGCTATCCTTTAAGTGACTCGCTTCAGTTAATTTTTACATACAAAAATAAATCCTCCCTCACGGGACATTTTATCATACTAATGCTTAGAACTGTTTAAGTGATTAGAAATGTAAAAACTGAGGAGACTTTTCTGAATACAAACATATACAATACAAACAACATTTGTGAACTGGTAAAAACCCACATGTGCACAAACACAGACTTCAATATTTAAATGCTCTTAATTCCTTTGAAGCTGTACTAACATCTTTCATCCATTCAATGTTATTTTACCATTAGAGGAAGCAACAATAGTGCACTTAAATATGACTATGAAGATAGGAAGCAAAGTGCAGTATCAGATACACGTTCCATCCTTAGGGAGCAAGCACAATGGCTGCTTCTTAAGAACTAGCACTGCAGGTCTGATGAACACACTACTTAAGTGGATACCAGCTACATTATCACTGATGCAGGGAAATCTGCATCACAAACTGAAGTGAGGCTAATAGAGGTGGGCAGTCTTTACAGACACCAAAACAGCATGTATTCCTTGTTTCCATGGAGTAAACAGCAAGCTTCCAACAGCTCAGTTATCACTGATATTTTAGGATAATGTATGTTAGAGAGTCATTTCCTTCCAATAAATTGTTAACCTGCTCTGAAGAGGACAGCTGTTATTTAACTTTTGCCATTACTAACCAATGCTAGTAATCAAAGTCTTTTAAAAGAAATGGATTTTGCCATTGAACATGTGTTGCTTCTTGCAATTGCCAACTTCTTCTCTCCTGTAGTTGTATTAGAAGTTGCACAACATCTGACCAGCTCGGTATTTGGGTGTACTTACTAACAGAGCACCAAAATGGTTGTGTTGGCTCAGACAGCCATGCATAACCACACCACATTCACTTTATCTTCTTCATACACTAAGTAGCCTTTTTTCTAACTTGCTGCAACTGACAATATGCAGAAATTAGAGAGTTTACTAAAGTTACAATTATTCCAAGATTTCTGACAATCGTATACAGCTGTATGAATGAAAAAGTTTTTAAATCGGAGGAAGTGCCAGCACAATGTAATTGAAGTACTGTATATGCTGCATTATCAAGTTTAGCAGAAGTTTAGTTTCAGTTGCTTTTTGAAATGTATGTACAATTCAATGTTTATAGTGTATTGTTGAGTGGAATTAAGTACCTGGGACAGGATTAACTTTGTCACGTTTCTAGTTTTGCCTCTTCTAGCCTTTCCAGTAGCTTTAAACTAGCATGGTAAGAACCTTGCATGGGCTTAAATTTTAAGACTTTTAAGGAATTAAAAATGACAAGGAATTTTCAAGAACCCACATTTACAGCAGATATTCATCTCAGTGCATTTCCTAATAACTAATTTACAGGTAACAGAGCCAGCCTGGGCAGCAGTATGGTAATATTGAAAGCTATTGCCAATCACACACTTGCTTATCATGCACTGAATAAGATGATATAATCTTTGACATACATACAAGATTTAATAACTAATCACTTTGTGTGGCCCAGCCAATAAACATTACATTTGAACAGTAATTTCTTCTACCCTTATTAGATTTTAACCTATCAAGAGTGATCCATTGGCTCAGTTGCATTAGTGATTCCTGCATCTTGACTATCCATCTCCTCAAGCTCCTCAACAGAATTTCCCTTTTGTGCTTTAGACCTTGCAGGGAATGTTGTTCCCACAGAATTCACCATGTTACCATCAGTTGATTCGGTATTCAAGTGTTCAGTACCACCTGGTGCAGGAAACAATTCGGGTAAGCCAGCCTGAAAGCTCCCAGTTTTAGCAGTTGAACTCACTGCCTCTACTTTTCTTTGAGATAGATCAACTGATGCTGACTGCTCTGTATTCTGATCCCGCAAATGTCTATCCATTGAAGCCTGAATAGAAGAGACCATTTCCTGCAACTTTTTTCTCTGTGCCTCAATCAAAGTGGGGTCAAGCTGCCTGCTGTCTCTCATTGTCACAACTCCCGGAGCAATTCGGATAAGCTCACTGTTACCAGAAGCAGCTGTGAATACAGAAGGCTCAATTTTAGCAGAAGGACTGAAGTCCGTTTCTGTGCTATGCTTTCTTAAAAGTGGTGTTTCCCTGGCTCTTTGATCATGTTGTTGACTACTAGATGCAGTTCCTAGGGAATGGCCCTTTCCTTGAAATGCAGTTATGTTATGTAGTTGTTCAGATTTCTTTTTCACTACTCCACCACTACCCAGCTTCAGCATTCCGTGTGAAGGACTTGCTTCCCTGCTTCTTGAAGCAGCTTCTGCTCGCACTTGACTTAAGGCCTCTTTAACCAACTCTTCAACGTCAGGACCAATAGGAAAGTGCCCAGCAGCATCCACACACAGCTCTAATCTGTCTTCTGCTGCATTGTACACAAAGTTTTTACCAGGCAGATGTGGAAAAGTACAGTGCTTGCCATCAGCCAAACCTATAAAGATAGAAGGTGTTATTCAAAGTGCTAACATATTTTAAGGCATGCTCTAAATACACAGTAATTATTGCATTTAAATTTATAGCATCAAGTATGTAAAAAAAACCCACACTGAAACTTACTACTGTGGGAGAAAAACAATTGAGGCTTGTATGCCATATGATACCAATCACAATGTACCTCTAAGATGCTGCTGCCTTCTATGGTGATTCTAATGAAGAGACAGGACTGTAGTATTACTAGATAAAATAACCACCTTGCTGGGACTTGCAGCTCTAATACAACAGAAGTTAAAGAAATAGCACGTGCTTGCAGTAACACAAAGGCAGCCAAACGCCATCACTACCACCACCACCCCCTGCCCCAAAACTACACAAAACCAAACAAACAAAACCCCAGAAAACTGCCAAAGAGCACATTTCAAATAACTGTCTATCTGGAGAAGTACTATTTAAGACCACTTCCATATTAGTTAGAATTGTAGTAGGATTTCAGGGTGTACAACTGCTGCTAAGCCTGAGGAATTTCAAATTTGCTATTTGTCATTTTCTCAGAGAGGAAGTGTTGCTAGGTAAACAAAAGTGTTTCAAGCTTACTATGTTTAGTAGTCCTGGAGATTATAACTATTAGCCTTTACAAAACAAACATGAGGCGTAATATTTTTGATCTGCTGTTGTTTCATTGTCCCACTTAAAATTTGACCAATCTGCTAAAATTGAGAGTTCACTAGACGAATTTAAGTTCTGAAGCTGCTGTGTCAAAAATGGGCAACATTGGGTTTTCCAGTTTATCATCATAAAATACAAAATAACTCTTTCAACTCTGTCCCATACAGGTTGTGGTAAAAGTAGTAAGGTATTACTTCAGTGATGATGGCTTTCTGCGAGTTAAAAGCTATCTGCAGATAAAAACTTGGCTGCAACAACTCTCTTCGCTTCAGTTCTATCAGCTATGCAAGGAGAGCTACAATAGAAAAACACTTTTTAAAAAGTGCCAGGAATAGGTGAATTAATGGGATTTTTCCTCATATTCTCTTGCAATTCTTGAAGAAAAACACCAGAAATTATGCAGAAGGGAAGAAACACAACAAACAAATCCTATTTCTGTGTTATCAAACACAATGCAGTCAAAACAAGCCTTCTCAATGAAAAAGGTCACTCAAATAATTTGAAACATTATTAAACTGTGTTTATACTGATGAACCAACTGACCAATCTCACTCATCCTCCACAGCTTCTGACTCACACACTTTTACAGTTGCAGAGAATCTACAGATGAGATTTTATTTCGAGAACTTCAGACAAGTAGCTCCTTTCTTTACATATCCATGGGAACCAATAACCAAACAGCCAAAACACACACAGAACAAAATTTAACCCCAAACACCCATCCATCTAACTTAGCCTGAAGAACATATTTTAACCACATCATTTACCAGTTCAACCTTCATTTGCAAAAGAGAGCGCTGTAACAGCTTCTATGATAGACCAAAACTGCCTCAGAAACTACAATCCCGACATCTCAAAATAAGATCTTAAACAAGATCTACTAAATCAAATTTCAATTGATTAACAGTACCTACACTTGATAGAAAGCTTTGTTCCAAATGTCTGGTATAAGAGTTGCATTATTACATTAACTAAAATATTACAAATAGGTAAGGAGCTTCTTTAAGTGAAAAAAATAGTTAGATTGTTCCACACCATAATTGTTTAACGTGGAAATTTAGTAGTTCATAAAATGTTAAAATTATACAAGTATGTTAATGCTGAAATAGTAATTCTACCTACCAAGGTAGTATAAATACCTGCACAGAAAAAAATGCAATAATGTTCAAATACAAAATATCATCTCCCACAGCCTCAGTTCTTACATTGTCAGTTGGCAAAAATGACTTTTAAGTCAGGCATTTTCTGTGAGTTAATGACTAGCTGGGTTAAAATCCTTTGAATTCATATCAGGTTCCTAACTCTGGCTAGTCATTAATCGGTCCAAAACGTCCTTTCCTTCAGGCACTGTTTAAGCTAATTCACTTGCCACAAACAATACGCCAGTCTTTACTGTACAAGCATAGTAAAAGAAAGAAAACTAAAAGGAAACAGATCTGCTATAAGACAGTTGCATGCTAATTCTATTACCCAGGCTAATAATTCAGTGAGAGGTAGTGGGCATTGAGTATACCACGCATTTTAATTACTGCAAACAGAACAGAAATTACGTGGTAAAATACCTGTTTCCAGAAATAATCAAGATTAAGTTAAGGTTGATGAAACTGCCTAAGAAGAAATCAAACAGTGAGAAGGCAGCAAAGGAATCATTATTACAGATGAAACCACAAGAGCTAAACCATGAATGCAAAGACTTCAGTAAGAAAATAAACTTTAAATGAGAGAAAATAACTGAATAGTACTTTCTTCTCTAAAGAAACAGATGTTATTCTTTGTAGATAGTATTTGTAAAGCCATCTAAAAATCAAATATACTCTTAACTACTTGCTTGGTTATTCTGCACATAGTCCAAGATGCGACATTTATCAATGCAAGAAGGGGGTGGATAGCTTTGCTTTTGAACAATAATCTTAGGAATATGAAAGACAAATTTAACGAACCATTTAAATTTAAAACATGCAGTACTCCTGTATAAAATATCTACTAAGAAGCACACTAGAAAGATGAACTGCTTATCCAGTAAGTGTTTTAAAGTATAACAGGAATAGGTCCTATG
>NW_008824238.1:8626944-8635419 GCF_000699105.1 Pygoscelis adeliae | reverse complement strand
GGGGGCACGGCAGGGGGACGGACGGACAGACAACAGGGGGGAAGAAAAAAAAAAAAAATCAGAAGAGTTACTGAAGTTGTTTGTACAATTCAGGAAGTTTAAATGGAGATGTATGGCTGTAGAGAAAATGTCAGAAAAGAAGAGATTTAAGTTGCATGAACTAGTGTTAGTCAGCTTCCCTAGTCTTGAGCTCTCTGAGGGAGCATAGGAGTTCTACAATATTATGAAAACGAAAATGTGCCATGGTAATAAAATAAAAATATACTTATGCTTACAAGTGACTCAATACCAATTTACAATTTTAAAGACTTGAAAACAGAGGAAGGAAGGGATAAAAACAACAACAAAAAATACCTGTGGTTTTCTTCATTATGCTGTAGAATACTCCACCCTGCTGAAACAACTGAGGAAGCCCCTTTGCGTAAGACCAAACATCTTCTCCTGTAAAAATCAAACACAATCATTAGAATTAGAGAGTCTTATTTTAACATTATAGACAATGGCTGAAAATGTAACTCCTTGAATTAAAAGCTGAATCCTCGCTCTCTTCTATGCAATTAAGAATTTGAATTTTTATTGCAAATTTACAGGAGCCCAGGACATTGAGAAACTTTCAGGAAAACATACCACTGTCTGCAGTCAAATATCCTACATGTTCTAGTACAAAGGTTCCCAAATTTGATTTGATCCAAGCTGCAGCTCCTGGTTCTTTGCCAGGCCCTACACGTGAGTCTCCATTCCCCTCCTACCCATGCTGTCAACATAAAACTAGGAAATGACTAACACACTTCCAAAATTCAAGCACATACCCTTGCACACTAAAACCTCAATTCTATATCCTTACACCTTCTCAAAAATCAGATCTCAATTTCACAGCCACCATACAGCACACTTTATACTGTAGCTGAGATATAAACGTCCACACAGGCAGCTAGGTAGAAGCTGTGTCTGTACCTTGCTTTTCTTGAGAGTTAGAAACAAAATACCAACTGTGAGGCCCCAGCAGTCCTGTATAACTGGCATTTTTCAAAGATGCCAAAAAAGGCATTGAAATGTGACAACTTTAAATGCCACTGAGAGGAAAAAAAAACCCAAACCTAGACTATGTATGGAAAGGAATATAAAGAACAGAAAAATTGGATTACAATGACAGAGTATCAGTGACCTAACTGCACCTGCTAAATCAGTTCAGATCTGCATTTTTACCTATACCCTTTTCCTCATTTTGCTAACCACTTACCTGCTTCAGAGAAGTGACACGTGACGTAGCTGTCAAAGCAGTGCAAACAAAAAGTACTGATAAATTCCATTCTCCTGATGCAGAAACAACTACTGCATGTACACATTTTCAGAAAAAAATTGCTTTTCCCACTTTATATCAAACATTCAGGGACATACTGAGATACTTTAAATAGAAATTGCACCCTTCTCTAGGCATCAAAATCTCAATAACCATGTCTCTCCATTTTCTATTAAAATTGGAGAATGTAAATCATCAACTAAAGTTAACTGGATGCACTTAACTACTTGGAATAGAGATAGTTGGAATGAGTGAGGTTGTAAAGTATTACCCACCAATATTTCTTTTCTTGCTGTTAAGAGCTAAATAAAAGTAAGAAATTATTTTTAATAGCTTCCACATACACATATATGAATATAGGGCACATCTAAATCCCTCCTTGCATTTCTCTACTGCATATCCCATAAGGTAACTGTGGCTACTCTCCTATCCCACCCACCTCAGGTGAGAAAATGTTTCACCCTGGTGACAGTGGCATTATGAGCTACGTTACACTTTGAAACTTTTCAAGCCACTCTCTGACTTTTCTGTTTGCCTTCCCCAACAGGCACGGGACTCTGTACACTCCCCTGCTTGTCTGTCCCCCCCAGAATCCCCCAGAAGGAGTCTGTCGCTCACCTCTCCACTTCAGGTGTTATTCAAGTCCCCATTCTCTATAAAAAGGTACAGTGCACCTTCATCGTTTTGTCTTTAGACATTTTAAAGACAGCAGACTTATATAATCTGATTCATTTTAAATGCATTCACTTGAACCATATATGCTCTGGTTCATTGGATTCATTTGCACATCAAGCTCACAGATTCAGCCTTCACTTCCTAGCAAGAACACCCAAGTAAAACTAACTACCTGTCTTTCTCATTTTCCATGGTCTACTGAAGAAGGAGGTCTTGTCTTTTGACTTTATCCCGGTAACTGCTCTCTACTGACTTGCTAATAAATTTGAAGCTCCTCTCCAGCTCTCAACGACCCACTAAAAAAATTTTTTTTTTATTTTATTTTAAAAGGAGCATTCTCTTTTCCTCCTCACTACTGCCACTGCTTTCCCTCTTCTTCAAACAGCTGCATGGACGGAGGACAATTACTGCTGATAGCAAAAACATGAGAGAGAGTGTTATTTCAGGTGTTCACTGCTACCCTGCATCCCTATTCTCATTTACATTTTGAAATACACATCCCTATACACAATGGCTCCAGAGCATCATTGCTGTGGCTCTTCATTTTCTACCAAGCAGCAGCAAGCTGAAGTCTTCCTGATCGTTTAAATACTGCCCACAGGAATCAAAATAACCACTACACTGATAAGTAACAGAATACAGTCATCAGTCTGCTGAAGCTTGGGGAGGCCACAGCCAGCAGCCACACAGCGGCTGACTCCATATTAAGGACTCCAGTACTGCTGCATGTAGCAATCCATTCTTATGTGAAGGATTCCCTTCCCTTCCACAAGACAACCACCAGGCTTTTAGAAGAAGCCCAGTTTTTACACATTAGTGGCATTCTCCAAGGAAAGATTCCCTGTTCACTCCGGGCATGATTTTTCAAGCCTTGCACCAGAGAAGCATTGTTGTTTAGATAGCCTTTTATGCAACACTAACAAGGACTACATGCAGAAAAGTATGGCGAGCAGGGCTCACAAAACAAAAGCATCAGCCACTGCAAGAAATACAAACTAACTATGATGTTTTGATAAAGAGATCTCAGATTGGAACACCAAAAAACCCCACAATTACAACTGGACTTTCCCAGATCAGAGCAACTACCGTGTGTGATTCAACTAAACTATGTTTGAGGTTTGCACATTTTTGTTGCTAGTTGGGTTTTACCATTTGATTTGGTTTTGTTTACCATGGGAGTAAGATGTTTCGAGGTCACAGGTTAATTTAGGTGATCATTTAGTTAGATTAAAAACTCCCTCAAGGCACTACATTTATCAAAGAGGTGATGTTCCCCGCCCTATTCCCACTGCAGTACACACTCCCTCAGACCAGACCTCAGCCCCACAACATTAAGGTATGGCAACGAATGAAGACTATCCTACCCACAAGCATGCCTCATACGCTGCAGAAAAAGAGCAGGTGCAGACTAACCTGCGCCAGTGGAAGCCCAAGACTGTCACTTCGTACAGCAGAGAGGACACACAGAAGTGCAAAACAAATAGAAAGCTCAGTTGATAAACACAGGTTACAGGGTACTACAGTTGGCTTAAAAACAAGCTGTTTAAATCCAAGCAAATCCTGGTATCAATTAATGCATTTAATTTAAATCTGGCTATTTTGATTTCTTGTGCACCAACAAATTCATCAATGCAAACCGAACAAAACAGATTCGTACTGGGCTTGCATGTATCCAGAGTGCTTCTGCATGGGTGGATATAAAATCAGTTTAAAAATATAACGTTTTAACTATGTTAATGTAAAATTAAAATTCCTTTAGTCATTTCCTTATAGAATTCTGTATTTTGAGCTAAACAAAAGTAGGGGAGAAAACATATTATGCATGATTTTTTGTAAAGCTAAGCAGTCCAGAAATTACAGTATCTAATTTCCCAAGGCTTATTTTTAAGTTATATACATAAAAATTAAAGAACATGGTCTAAAATTTTAGTAAGTTAACTAGCTGAGACCAGAAAAGACAATTTCTAGTAACTGAAATATGAGATAAGCATCAAGTCGGCCTACAGGAGACCCTGCATGAAAGAAAAGCTTTTAAGCATCCGGAATGAATAGTTACAGATGTTTGAAGACACACTTTCACTGTGGGCATTGGGGGGAAAAAAAAAAGCAAAGCGTGTCTGGCCCAGAGAGCTATTTCAATACCATCTCTGCTCTACACATTCTAATCTGACTGTATTAGATGAATGCTTTTAGCAGAACAAAGTTACAGCAAGAGCATGCAGGATAAGCTGACTCTCAGAACCTTGCAGCACTGGTTTTTAGCAGTACAGAAACGTAATTGAGAAACACTGAGGCTTCTTGTCCCAGAAAGGCTGAATATACCACCTTGACGAACTGCCACCCCAACACTCTTAAGAAAGTGCAAGGACTTAAGAAGTTTCTTCGAGTTTGTTTCCCCATTGAAAAGGCACAATAGTAAGTAAACTGTCTAGATTTTTTCCAAAAGTATCTCTGAAGGAAAACGAAACCCTGATGGGAAAAGCGATTATATAAAAATAGTATCTTATTCAGTAGCTGCATAAGTTGTTATAACTGGTTCGTTTATCATTTGCTGACACTTTTACTTCTATTAGTAATGCAAAATGGATGCAGCCAGAGAAGGCTGAGGAAAATTCTATTCTAACCTGTGCTTCGAAAGCAGAGTCTAACAGCAATGAGAGTCAAAGACAAAATTTGATTCTTAAATACAAGATCAGCTCACAGTTTATAGACAAATACTTGTAAAAAAAAAAAAAAAAAAAAGAGAGACCCCTTAATGCTGAAGTCACTGAGATACTTTTAAAGCACCCGAGAGGTTTTTTGTAAGCCAATAATTACATTTTCAGGAGTACTTCCTGAAAACAGGAAAGCACTCTTTCAAGCTTCATTTCAAAATTAAGACAGCTTTTAAACCTAACCTTTTCCTGCACTTTGGAACTCGGGTGTAAATGTCAGTGTGACAAGGTGGCTAGTGATTCAGCACGCTATCTTGCAAGACACAGGAGTAAACAATCAGGCTTGGAAAAGAATCAAAGTTCTGCACGATGAACTTCTGACATACCACTCTGTGATTATGTAATTGTTTCGTTTCTAAAACATCACATGCTTTAGCCACACCAAATCCCTCCAGCAAAAGAGAAGGCTCCCACAAAAACACATGTAAACATTACTATTCAACTGGTTCATAGAGCTAAATGTATGATAATTACTGTTCTACTTCCTGCCAGTAAGCAGCAACAACTGTGAAACCTGACGAAGAAAGTACACAAGTGAAGGTCCAAGTCTCCTGAGTCCAAATATGAAAATAAAAATGACAGGCACCTGAGAAAAGTCCTTTCATCTTCAATTATTAACAGTTAGTCAGATTTACAAGACTGATGATTTATAAGCATAGCTTTGCAACCTTATGTCCACCTTTGGGATTCAAATCTATGTTTAGCTTCTTTCAGTTTTTCCTTTGCTTACATTCTGAAATAATACTTTTCACAGCTCTTTAAAAATACCAGATCTTTACTTCAAGTTAGCAGATTAGCTAAGAATACAATGTTGTGTTGATTTGCTTAAACCAACACAATTCCCTGTGGGGAGAAATGCCAGGACTTTATCCTATTACAAAGGTGACAATTTGGTCCTCAAACTTCCAATGAGCAGACATTCAGTGTCCCCTTCTCACCCCTGCTCTGAATTTATTTCCTGAAACCTGAGGGAGATGTAGGAAAAAAGAGAGCATGTAGCTCACACACATACACATCAGATGCATGCCTAATGAGAGACAGGAAAAACAAATAGACAGACAGAAGATGAAATGCAACAACTTCTAAACAGCGATTTTTGAAAGAGGACTTTATAGCAAAGAAAGAACAAGTATCTCATATACACATTTTAAAAGTCATGACACTCAACAAGTCACTGACAGCATGTTAAATGTTCTTCTAATAGAGGAATAAAGGAACTAACCTTCTCCATGGTTACAGAAAAGAAAGAAAAAAAGATATGTATGTAACTACAGTTTGTAAAGTGTTATCTTCTACTTAAAAATACAATTTTAAAGTGTAACTTGAAGTCAGCCTTACCCATTAGTGTTGCTAGAAGACAGAGAGAATACATCTCCTTATCGACTTGCTCTTGCAGTTCCTTCGATGAGATTTTACTAGTCACAGCAACATCGTCATGCTTCACGGCATGGGCCGAGTGTGCTGAAGCAGACTGCCTGCCTTCTTCCTTACCTTTCAGGATTTCTATCGCAATCCTGTCACCATGCTGCAGAGGAACAGGCTCATTTTCCATGCCTTCTTTGGGAGGCAGAAGCTCTTTAGGAGGAAAGCCATAGCGAATACATTGCAAATATGGAGGAATATTAAATTCTCTCGCTATGCTTTCCTGTAGTTCCAAGAAGGTGGTAGTGCACTTTAGGGTAAGCATTGACTGCCTCCCATCATTTGTGGTTATTCGAATTTTCTTTTCTTTTGTAGATGTTGGAGAATACGGGGTTTTTGTTGGTGTAGCAGGTGCAGATGATGGCCCCTCACGAACAGCCCCAGGAGAAGCAGTCCTAGGTTGCCCTTTATGCTCTTGTTTCAGTTTTTCACTTTTCCGTTTTTGCATTACGGAAGCCTGGTCTGCAATATTCTGCTGAATAGTTCTTTCAGCTTTGCTCATATTCAACTCTTCCTTGTGCAAAGTTTTTGTCTTCTGTCCAGTCAAAATAATTTTGGTTGGAAGTTGCGACTCTAACTCTTGTCCTTGCTGTACATCATCAGCTCTTTGGGCGTGAGCACCATCAATATTTACAGGGGTATAATCATCAGGGTTCTTTTTGGCAGTTTGATGCAATATTGTGTTGACAACTTTCTGAACAAGAATCTCGCTACCAAATTCACCAGGGAAGTGCTTGGTAACAAGTTTCATGGCGACATCATACACGTTGCTGTTCAGAGATGTGTCACTTTCATACTGGAACCAGTAGACTGTCTCTCTCACCACTCTTCCACCCCACTCTAGAGTAATAGGAAAAGCTTCAGGGAGATTATCGTATTCTTTACCTTCCCAGTAGTGCTTGAATCCACAGCCACACTTGCCACCTGTAGACCTAGTATTAGTTCTGTCTCCATCCAAATATGAGACAGATCCATCTTCTCTGACACGACGCACCAAGTTACCATGACACCAGTTACAAGCGGTCAAACTACTCAGGCTATAGTCTGGTACCAGCACATCCTTTGTGGGGTTGTAAGAACACACCAAACTGTTCAGGGGAAAACTGTAATTTTTGTCAGGCCTTAGTTGGCCGTGGGTACTTTTTGCCAGGTTATAGAGTTTCCCCCCAGGAGCCAGCCACTCAGGAGGAACATGATGCTCTGAAAGGGCCCCGCAGATGAGGCACCTGTGAAGGCGGTTGTCCATCACTGCTTTTTTGGCAGCTGCAGTGACTTCTTCAGGCTGGACTCCTATTACACCAGTCCTTCTGTAGAAATACTGATGTACATCAGCTACAAGACTGGGATGGATACCGTGTTTACTCATGAAAACCTCCTCCATTGCAGCAACAAGCCTCATCAAGTACTTATCTTGCAAACTTCTGTCTCCTCCAATAACACAACCACCGTCCTCCTCTAACTTGATGTACTTTTTGATGAGGTCTTGAGGAACTCCCCAGGCTTTAGGAAGTAGCTTCCTAGGCAGTTTAGGTAAAGCAGCACCTTTTATTCCAACTAGAGGAATATAATGGTTACGTCCTGAGCTACTCCATGCAATGCAGATCGGCTTGTTCAACATGCCATCTTTTCCCATGCATTTTTCTAGAGGTACCAGACCAGGAAGGAACGTTGCTGAATAATCTCCGGAGCTTCGCATTCCACTCAAGGAGTCTAACAGGATGATAGGCCGGTGAAGCACGTTGGCGAGACCAAAGATGTGAATATTCCTAAGGCCCATTGGCACACCTTCTGGAGGAACAAACAAAGGATCACATTCGTTGATAATGTCCTCCCACTCAGCTGCATCAATAAAGTCATGGAAAAGCGCCTTGTAGTGACTCAGATTCTCCTCAAAATGCTTCTTCAGATTCTCTCGCAGAGCATGCCAGAACAGTTCCCTGCCAACAAGCGCTCGCGAGACTGCGTGGACGAGGCAGTGGCCATCTCCATCCACGTGGACAGGAATGAGGCACTCCTGACTGTTGTTGGCCTTCTTGATGTCTTCCAGGGTGTCGTGCAGGTAGATGAGGCTGCCAGAGCGGTCCTTTCCGTAACCGATGGTTTCAACGTGCTCCGGCTCAATGAGGAAGGCGCGGTCACCCAAGAGGGAGCAGTCAAAGATGTCTCCCTGGTTCATCTCCGTGAGGAGCTTAGCTTTGCCAGTTTGCTTATCCATACCGTAGCGGGCCAGGATGGGGGCCAGGAGCTTGCAGTGGTAGTTGGAGAGGCCCATGACTTTGACGAGCTCAGTGTTCCTGCGGGGCGGGCCGGCGCCGCTGACGCCCAGCAGCGCGTTTCGCAGCAGGTTGTGCAGCACCAGGTCGG
>NW_008824238.1:8615176-8625593 GCF_000699105.1 Pygoscelis adeliae | reverse complement strand
TCCGCTCCCGGGGCGGCTCGGGGGGGCGGCTTCTCCGGGCGGTGAGCTATCTACGCGGCGTTCCCCCGCTGCCGGCCGCTGATAGTGACGAAACAAGACGCAAGGAGCGGGGAGAGCACGTTGTTAACACAAGGGATCCCTCCTGCTGGCGCTACTCGGGGAGATAAGGAGGGAGCGGAGCTGGCGCTGACGTTATCTCCAGTGGCCGTCTGAACTGATACTGCACAAAAATGAAGGGGAAGAATGTCCACAGCGTCCAGCCTAATTACAGCGGGCTGGCAGCGTATTCCTGCGGAGAGCTCAAGGAGGGGGACCGTCAGCGCGCAGGGGTTTTTTTTTTTCAGTTCTCTGGAAGCCATTCCAGATAGAGATTTATCCTTTAATAAAGGAAAACAAAAGCTGAACTTCTGGAGGAGAAGGCAGCACCTCACCGGCTATTGCCAAGTACCGGAGTGACCCAGCCCTACAAATACAGGGGCAAACCCGACTGCTTCCTCCCTCCTCCATCACCTCGGTTCCACCGAACAATCACCTGGCATTTACATCCCGAGGCCCTACCTATTCTATAGTCACCCAAACGATTTAAAATTAGAATAAAAATCATAGAGAACGTATTGTGCTTGTACTTTCCAAGACAAAGAGCATGCTTCATTTTCATTAATCCATTAAAAGTAATTTATGCAGCTGACATTTAAATTATAATGATTCAGATGATTAATACATACAGAAAAGTTCTGTTTGTGTGCTTTATCACAGGCTTAAGGAAAAAAACGGCTCCAGGCCTGGCCCTGTGACAGACCGAGCACTCCCACCTTCCACTGACGGCAGCGGAGCTGTGCGTGCTCACTCCCTCTCGGTTACAGTAACTTGTCAAGCACAGAAAATATAGATGTGTGTGTAAATGTATGCATTCCACAGCATAATCTTTTATCTGATCTTTCAAAATCTGGGACAGGTTTGAAGAGGAAAAGGTGAAAATTATCAGGCATTTTTTCATTCTTGCCTGCTGCTAAGTCTTTTTTATGTGTATGACAGTAAGGTAGCAGCATCACCAGCTCCATAATCCTGCCAATGTGCCTTGTGCTTGGGGATAAATCAGCACTCTATGCCCACTCATCCCTTACCCTTCCCTTCATAAGTAGCGGGAGCGCAGTAAAAATGCAAATAGGGAAGCTTCTGTCCTCTGTGAAACTGTGTGGCAGCTATTGAGAATGGGCACCATTCAGGGCGCCGGACGGTGACGGTCCTGTGCTAACCCGGCCTGCATTTTGGAGGAATGTCAAAGAATTTTTCTGTAACATCGCTGGCCTCTGGAGCAATCCGTGTCTTTGCATATGGGAAAGAAACATTTCTGTCATTGTTTAATAGTACTTTGTAGTAAATAATAGGTAGCACCCTGGTGAAATAATTAGCTTTTACTGTCAAAGCCGACAGAAATTTTGATGTTTTGTTTACTTCTCTAGCCAGATGTTTTTATGAAAGCGCTTGATAAACTATGACTGTAAAGTCAAAAGCATTTCTCCTTCCTGTTCCCTACATTAACTTCACTATAAATGATACTCAATAGAGGGATCTATCTTTTATGGTGACTTGACCCTAATTAGCATGAATGTTTTCGATGAATGACATTTGTAAGTATTCCAGCTATATGCAGACTTATCATCATGACTGATTGCCCAAGCAATTTCTGCAACAATAAACTTTCATTACAGAATCTTTGATAAAAATCACAATTCTCTGGTAAGCTAATAATTTATGCAAATTAAATGCATATTTATTTACCAGCTTTATACACTGTATCTGGCAAACAGGATAAGGAAGTTCTGTGTTATATCTCTGAATACAGGTCTTGCAAGTAACTAAACCTTTAAGCAGCCTTACAGGAAAATTCAGGAAATACAGTGTCTGCCTTGTTAGTAGATACCCTGCAGAAGTATAGCAGTGAGTCCTACCAGAGATCACGGCAATAACCACACTGTTTTCACAGGCAATGCGAACAGCAGCATCACAGTCAGGAAAGCAGCATTACTTTCAAATCTACCGCATACTTGAAGACCACACTGATTACAAAGGTAAATCTATTTATAATGGGTCAGAAGAGTGATTAATTGTCAGCAACAGGATATATCCGAAGCCATGCTACTTTGTTGATGAGAACCGAGCACTGCCAGGCAAAATACCAGGCATTCATTTCAGGCCCAGGATGAGAGATCTAAAATTTTAAGTTTGATCTTCACCCAGTGCTATTCCCTCTCTTCTTTGTCATTCACCCTCAGGCAATGGGTCATTCCCAGGTGAAAAGCAATTGTTTCTCAGAGGGACTTCTTTCTTTGGAAGAGCAATGACAGAAGTTTCCAGCTAAACAGAAACAAAAGGCTTGTGCAACGTGCCAAAGACCAGATCATGATAAAGCAGAAGATGCTCCATTTTGTCAAGAAGTGAAAGTTATCATCAGCCTTCAGCTACAGCTCAGCATGCTTTCCATACCATGTATTATGGAGAAAGGGTAGCTAAAAGTCTGGTGTTATCTTCATTGAACCCCTGGCAGAGCTGATCCTGCCTAGACTGCAAAAGACTAGCAGTTTTGCCTGATCTGGCCCTAAAAGCACCCTACATTTCAGCCTTACACTCGAGAAGGAGGAGAGAGAAAACACAAGTGTGAGCTAGAGGGAAGATGGCAATATCATCACAACACACAATGAATGCAACTTTTTTCTACTTAGATATGACACGCTAGCGTCTAAAAAGCATGGGTAGGCCCCCAACTGGATAGTGCTTACGATATCATAAGTACTATTAGTAGTAACAGCTATCCACAAGGAGTCAACAACAGTATGTGCTTCACCACACAGAGCAGCTTCGAGTTCCGTGCAGTGTGGACTCTTGTATTTATTGCTCTGGCTAAACCAATTCTGCGCTCACTTCCAAACTGCTGCTGAACTGCATATATTTTGTTGCCCTTCATTTGAGCAGGTGTTATTAAAAGCCCGAGCACTAACCACCATGCTTACTGCGTTATGCCGAAGGGGTGTTGGTCACAGGCCTCCTCGCATCCTTGTCCTCAGAGGCAGCATGCAGCCCAGCCCAGTGTTCTGGAAGGACAGGAATCACCACTGAGCAACTTCAGTTCAGCTTTCATAAACCTTTGGGTTAATTAATAGTTAGTCAATGGTGGTTAGAAAACAGCATCTGGCTTATTTTGAGGACCTGGACTGGTAACTCTTGTCCTGGATATGTCCAGCTGAATAACTTCCATATCCCTCTTCTACTGCCTTCCAATGACCTCAAAATGAAAAACTTTTCCTTCAGTGCTTTCACAGAGTCAGAGCTTGAACTGCTGCCTTTGCAACAGGTTCTGCGTTTCACACCACTAATAGATGCACTTTGTTAACGTTGATGTCATTTGTACACACGAGACCAAATTTGGGCTGCTCAAAATGTGGTATGTGCGTTAGCAAAACATAGGCACGTTAGGAAAACAACATGAAAAGGGAAATACTGGGCAGAGGTTCTAATGCTAATTACAACTATCCAAATAACCTGCTCAAAGGCTTTGCTGCTGCAAAGCCAATGTTCCCAATGTTTTTTCAGGTACAGCCTTGTCCAGTAAGAATAGCTCTACAGCTGACTCCCACACAGGGACAGTCTCGGCATCCAAGACAAGCTGGTCAATGGGTACACTGGGTTTTTTTACCTATGCTTTCCTTTTATTTCTTGGCTCAAAATCTGGTTCTGAGGCCCTATCTTGCAAGCAAATTAAATTGATTTCACATGCAAACTCCTCTGCAAAATTAAGGCCCCACATTTTTTATTCTGAATATCTCTTTGAGAGTTGATGCCAGCACAACTGGCAAACAAAATGGACTCATCAGGACTGTCAGTGTCCAGCAACTGTCAATAGAAAAATTAATCCTTAGGGCAGCAGGCCATTAAAAAGAGGGGAATGTAAGTGTTATTAGCTTAGATGTGTAACCTGATTATATGGAAGTCTCAATGGCGATTACTGTGAATATTTATCTGCTTTCCATAGTGCTCTGTCAAATACAAATTGAAGGAATGGTACAATCCCATTACAGCAAAAGATAAATGCCTCAAAATAAAATAGGTTGAGCAACTAACATACTCACTGCCGTATTGATTTGTATGTTCACAGCGTGTGCACAGTCACTGATCTCGGCAACTGTTAAAGGTTTACTTAAATCTATATGACATTCACGTGTATTTAAGTGTCCCGATTTACTGTCTGGTCCTTACTGAAATTCTCTCTGCAAATACCCAGTTTAGTAGAGAAGAATGAACAGCCGTTTCCAATACAGAAGAATTCCCAAGTCAAGGATGTAAATGGATGACAAAGGCAATGAATGATTCTCACAGAGAACACAGAGCAGTGATGCCTGGCTTGTGATTATGCTTAAATTTGGAAGTATTTGACAGGTTGAGATCCTGTATTTTTCAGAGTTGAAGACATAGGAGAGAACCCGGTACACAAATATGAAACGGCGGGAGTGGATCGGCTGGCTGAAAAAAAGAAAAACAAACAAAGCCACTCTGTCCTCAGATTGTCTCCTGAGGGTTTTAGCCTAGATGTTATTACAGTTCAAATATAAACTAGATGAACACTTCAAACTGGTTTGTTGCCCTGTCCTTTAGCAAATGAGTATAATATCCCATCTTCCAAAATGTGCAAACACCCTTACCGTCAGTAGCCAGATGTTATAATAGTTTCTAGTTTTCTGGTAGTTCAAAAGGTTCTTAGTCCTTTATACACCTATAAAGGTCTAAACTACAGCTCTTGTGTGCATGAATTCATTGCAGTTCACTAAACCTAACAACCTTTCAGTAAGTGGGATCTTCTACAACACTTCCTTGTCCTGGGTGTGATTTCTCAGTATTGAAATAAGTGAAAAGGAAGTTTGCAAAAACAAAGAAACAGGTCCCTACTACTGAGCAGGAATTGCTTTGAGGAGAAGCTTTTTCTTGAATCTGATGTAAAACCCTTTGCAGTAACGATGAAGATGTATCATCTATTTTTAAAAAAAAGGTTACATCTTTTTTGCCTCTGAGAAGTATTTACTTCTAGCCATAAACTCATTAGCTCCTATCATGGAAAATGCATAAAGTGACTTTCAATTAACTCTTGTCCTTCACTAATTTTACTAGAAAAACAGCAACAAAAAAACCCAAATTGCTCCTGGAGACTGCCATTTGTGATCTGTATTAATCTCATTTCCATAAAACTATGGATGGTATTTATCTCTTTAAGTGCAATACTGGTAGTCCGAATCCGAAGCTACATTCCATGAGTCTTGTGGGACCCTGTCAAAGCCTCCTCCTGTGTTATTTTGCTGCATTCAGCTCTGGCAGTAGGTGTCAGCAGAAGCTAACCAAGTGATCCTTCCCACTGATCCCAGGAACTGCCACGCTACAGGGATGATGCATTAGTGCTATAAGGCACAACTACTTTGTCACTCTATTGCCTTTTATCTGACTAATCAAAGAAAGAAAAACAGAGGGTCCAACTGATGAACGTCCTAGATGATTGTACACTACTGAGCAAATAAGCAGGACAAGCTTTGCTTACGCACTAAGATTTCATTAGTGTAGCAAGTGTGGTAGGGTAGTTCACAAGACATGTATTGACATAGAAGAACATTGCGTGCTGAAGAATGACGGGAAACCGTGATTTGCACATTGAGAACATGAGTGCCTGTTCTGAGGTCCAGAACTCATCAGGAGATCTGCTGAAATAACTGCAACGAAATGGAGGTGAAGAGAAAGCAGAAGAAAGATCCCACTATGGTATGACTTACTAGAGCACTGCATAAGGAAGATTCAGGGGATAAAATTATAAGGGGAGGACCTCAAATAAAATCATACTAAGGTCCTTCGTTACCACCAAGTTCACTACTCAAATTAACAGATATCTGATGGTAAATCAGTACAGTGGGAGAAAGTTGGCTAACAGGTAGAAAGTTTGAGAAAGATTCTGTTGATATCGAAGATGTAAGATATCCTATAGGGAAGGCTTTCTAGATTTGAATCTGAGCAAATCTAGCTGAGTGAACAAAAGTAGCAAACAAGTTGCACAACTGTTCATGAAATGACACGAGAGGTAAAGAAAGACAATGGACTTTAATAAAACATCTTTGAAACTCTCCACGTTGCTAGATAAGATTTCATGGGAAGAAAGTAAAAATCAAAAATAATTCTGAAAAAATCAGGGGTTACGTGTGCCCAAACCATCCCGATCCAAGGAATAGTAAAGCGCAGAAAAATCAACTTGGTTAAACAATGACATTGACCCAAAACTCAAAAAGAACCATACCAAAAAAAACCCTAAATCAAATTACCAAACAGAAAGCAGTATGTTCAAAAAAATCCAATGATGCCAAAGCAGAAAGTAAGAAAGACACAATTAAGGGGATATAAGGAGGACGTTCTGCAAACACATTACTGCTATGACGAATGGGTGACAATGCCAGCCCAATATGGTAATCTGTTTTCTCTCAGTGAGAGCAGGCCACATACGTGAGAAGAAGTGATAGCTGTCTTATCTTGGCATTCGTGAGTTTTGGTATCCTCTGACATTACACCTTACAATCAAGCTAGCAGAAAATGCGCCGATCAGATACTGCTGTGCTAGATAGAAAAGCCATGATTATAGCATACTTATGTAACCACGGCATATGCAGAGCAGCTGGTCACTACCAAACTGTAAAAGCATATCAAAATGAGGTTATGCAGGCATCTGTCCTCAGTCTGTTCATTAACTACATGCAAGATTATACTTATTAAACTTGTGGGAAACAGTAAGCCGGAAAGAGTTGCAAGCACTTTGAGCGAGAAATTTGTAGTTCAAAACTATCTTGACAAGCTGGTGAAATAAATGGGATTAGAAATCAGCATATATAATACTTTATTTCCACTTACAATCACAAGATAGGGGAGTAAATTTATTGGAATCAGAATCCTTCAGAAAGGATCAGGGCACACAGTGAATCACAAACTGATTGTGAGTCAGCCATGTCATATTGTTATGAAAAAGCAAAGCCTTTTAAAGGATTCAGAGCATGAGTATCACAGGTAAGACAAAACGATTGACATGGCAACTTGCAGCAAACGCAGCATGTGTTGGTACCTCGTTTCAAGAAGCATGTGAACCAACAGAGTAAAGTCCAAGCTAGATGAACACAAAATAATCATGGTCTAGAAAAAAAAAGACGTGAGAGAAAGAATGGATGTCCTCATCTAAGCATGCAAGAGCTAGGTAACTGAGGCTGGTCTCACACACAGACTGGAAGTAAGAGTTGAGATATCAGTAAAGAAAGATGATACAAAATTAGAAGATATGGGAAAAAATGTCAGAGATTATATTGCTTCATGATAAATAATCTGCTCTACTCCCAACCCTTTCCTCTCTTTCTGTTTGTGTCTATGACTGCTAAGCCCACCCATCTGATAGTTAAGTGTTGTTCCCCTCCTGTTTACACCACGAGCAGCCAGCCCAGCGCTCAAGGTGAACTGTGAAATTTGGAGGAACGTTCCTGACAAAAACAAACAAAAACATGCTGACTATGTGGAAAACTAGAAAAATGCAAAATGAGAATTTGAGAAAAAGAGACTGAGAGCTTACCTTCTTGTATGTGAGTTAGCAGAGCTGAGAGTTTCAGCTAGTTTTATAATAATCTACAGATGAAAGAGTATTTGACTGAAGAGCGTTATTCCCAACTCAGGTCTTCCAAAGCACTTAACTGGCTCTCTGATGCGTTTCCTTCCATGAAGGAAAAATGAATTAAAGTATCGGGGGACTAAAGAGATTCAGTGAATCGATGGGGTAGTGGAGGGGGAAAGAGATGCATGTGGGACCTCTGGTACAGGGAGACAACATAAGCAGCCTGTGGCAGGGTGGGAAACCCCAGCTCCATAGAAAGGGAGTCCCAGCGATCCCTCTTCCTTGTTGAACAATACCAGACCCCTGGAAGGCCTCAGGCAGGTATTTTTACTACAGTTGTCTGAATAAGGTGGAGAAGAAACTAGAGGATATGTAACTGCGCCCAAAACTTTGTCTTTAAGTCTAGGTGTAGGAGAGACAGTGGATAGTTTCCCCAAATAACTCTTTAGGAACAGATACGATCTGAAAATATTCTGAAGTGGAGAACATGGTATTTTTACCACTGGTTTAACATTGGTTTAGGTTTATCTAATCCCTACTTTAAATATTGTGCCTCAGTCGCTTCCTAGGACTCCAGACACTTCCCAAATAGACCTTTTGTGAGCAGCTATCTCCTATCATGTGTGCAAAAGGATTTCTTGTAAACTTCCAGCAGTTCCCGCCAGCAAAGAAGCTACCTCAGATGCAGATAGCTACCGGTGTTTGAAACATGCTCTACTGAGAGCAGACCCATGTACCAGCTGGTTAGCACATCTGGGACACGCGCTCTACTCTTCCTGCTGGAGCTCTGCAAGAGTCGATTACAAAATAGATGCTTTTGGAATGGAGTTAGAGCACGTTACAGACCCCAGGGCGTAGTAACACGGGTATCTCTCCTTCACTTGCCCAGTTCAGTTATCCTTTCGTTGTACGCCCATTGTATTTCACTATGCTTATTTCTGTGTGCAAGTTTACAAAAAAAAGATGAGTAACTTCAGGTCTTTCCCTGTTTACCCTACAGAAGAGATTTCATTGGTTTCCTTATGCTGGTTTCATCTGTATTGCATTACAGTGCAGAAAAGTTCACAGAACAGAAGACAGTAAAGATGAGAAAGCAGGACAACAAAACTGAAGGAAAACAAAAATTTTATTTTAATTTTTAAGTTGTACTCTCACTATCAGCAGGGCTGAAAAGAGTGCCTGTGTTAATGAAGAGTGAGCGTTAAGCAACAACACTTCCGATTCACGCATATATAAAAAAGACTTCACATATGTAAAGTTCATTAACCCCTCCACTTCACTTAGAAATGGGTAACTTAGATTCCTTACAGCCTTCTACTCTCACCCACTCAAAAGGCTTATTCTCTTCTTTTGAGAAGACTTTACACCCCAACTCCTATATTAAGACAAATAAGAACACCTCCATGAGATTGTGGTAGGTTTTGAGATTTTATTTCTGGGAAAGCTGTTGCCTCATCTTTGGTGCTTCCTGATAACTCATGGGAAACATCTGAGGCAGGGACTTTCTTGTTGCCCAAAATGGCAACCACAGCTGGAATGAAACTGAAAAGACAGAAGAAATAAAAAACCCACTTCATTAAATAAATCTATTTTCTCAGTAGGATGTTTTCTTACACTGAAACTTCGGTAAGTTAATTCAATTTCAACTTCTTGGAGACTTTCATTGTTATATCACATGATGTATTTTTTTCCTATACCACTAAGATTTAATCCCAGTTCCCTTTTATAAAACTATCTTAAGAAGCAAAAGTAGCTTAGAGTTTTACTTAGGGCCTCTAATTTATCATCTGCTTAATTATTACATGTTGCAGTCAGTAAGATGACTGCAACGTCCTTTCATGTTTTCTTTGCTGTATCCTTTGGTTTTCTGTTTGCAGGTATCTAGATATAATAATTATGTAGCAACCTCGTAATACATGCCATACTGCCTTTTTTTCTTGCGTCTTTTTGTAGAGAAATCGCTTCTAATTCTTGGCTGGATGTTTGAGAATTGTTATTTAATATATTAAAGATAAACAGTTTTATTATTTTTAAAGACATTTATTACAGATTTAAAGCATATACTGTCTTCCATTATTTTAGTTAATTCTGCTTGCAGAGGTTGACTGTTAGATGCTGTAGCCAACGTGACTGGTGTTTCATATGACAGTAGTTCATAGCAGCAGAGATCCTGAATGCAAAAAATGAGCTCTGCTTTGTATGCAAAAATTAAATAGGCTTGTGGTGTGAACGGATGAACCTTACTGTGTATCCAGTAACAAAAGCTGAAGAGCAGTGAAGCTTCTGGTCTAATCAACCTTGAACTTTACAGAGAATATACTTAATGTTTAACAGTAGCATAATATGCCACAGCATTTGAGTAAGAGGGTATGATAAAAGAGTATCTTTGGTGACAAGTGACGTCCCGCAGGGGTCTGTATTGGGACCAGTACTGTTTAGTATCTTCATCAGTGACATAGACAGTGGGATCGAGTACACCCTCAGCAAGTTTGCAGATGACACCAAGCTGAGTGGTGCGGTCAACACGCCAGAAGGACGGGATGCCATCCAGAGGGACCTGGACAAGCTCGAGAAGTGGGCCTGTGTGAACCTCATGAGGTTCAACAAGGCCAAATGCAGGGTCCTGCACCCGGGTCAACCTGATACCAGGGCAACCCCCGGTATCAATACAGGCTGGGGGATGAAGGGATTGAGAGCAGCCCTGCCGAGAAGGACTTGGGGGTACTGGTGGATGAAAAGCTGGAC
>NW_008824238.1:8610279-8614684 GCF_000699105.1 Pygoscelis adeliae | reverse complement strand
GTAGATTTAGACTAGATATAAGGAAGAAATTTGTTACGCTGAGGGTGGTGAAACACTGGCACAGGTTGCCCAGAGAGGTGGTGGATGCCCCATCCCTGGAAACATTCAAGGTCAGGTTGGACGGGGCTCTGAGCAACCTGATCTAGTTGAAGATGTCCCTGCCCATGGCAGGGGGGTTGGACTAGAAGACCTTTAGAGGTCCCTTCCAACCCAAACCATTCTGTGATTCTATGAATAACAAGTTTACTTTTTGGAAGGAGGGAGAAAAAATGAAGTGTGTTTACTACCTACCTAGATGGAGGATCCCATGCTTAATTGCTTACCTCTCACGTTTCAGGAAAAGAACTGCACTTTCAACTGCATTGAAAGCTGCTTCTAGTTAGGGGCTAAGTAACAGTGCTTACATGTCCTGAAATATCACCCACAAACTTGGCAATATCTTCCTACTCAATTCACCAGTATTCACCTTGTTTCAGGATTAGACTGCTAATGGCTATTATTTAATAACAACTAAGACTTGGAAACATGTCTCTGTTTACACTCTGGAGGTGGGCACCTCACCTGAATATCCATCTACGGTAGACTCCAATTCTGCAAAATCTGATCTAGATTTACTCATGACACTGATGAGTACAAACTGAAGTATGAAACTCAAAGCATCCAACAGTGTAAGAAATATAACCAAGTGAAACCAACTTAAAATGGTGGCTATGAGAAGGGTGACCTCCACTCTTCTCGACCTGTTCTGATTTGGGTGTTGATATGAAAGTCTAATGGGAATGCTTTGGAGAAGATGATTTTTCCTTGGAGGCACAATGGGAGTTAGATAGGGATCCCCAGATGTGGTTTGGCAACCAAGTTCCAGGAGCTCAATAAAGCACTTAAGTTTCTTTTTATTTAACATTTGTGTTGAACTTTCATCTTAATTGCTGTAGTCCATGTTTCAAATGTTCAATAAAACATGTAAGTGTTACACTACCTTACTGGAGGAAAGTCAATTCAATACCTCTACCTTGTAAAGCTCTACACTTATTAGAAATACGAATAGTTAGCTAGCCCCCTGAAGACAAACTTTATCATTCCTTCAGGAATTTGCACTGAAAAAATGGGAATTTGTGTGCCTGAAGATAGGAACCTCTTCATGAACATGGATTTAGTGGCAGATGAATGCCATGTCACAACAAGCCTTTCTCATGATACGTAATCATTGATTGATTTCCTTGCTAGTATGTGGTTGTGGGGGATCTAACTAGCCTGAGCATGTACTGTCAGGTCTTGCTGAACAGACAATCCTAGGTGAAAGATCACCTCATATAACTTTCTGCTCTCTACTTTAAAACTTTCTTAACTTCTTTTATTCCACTTGTCCTTAGTCTATCTCTATTTCTTTTCTCCCTACTTCGGCTCATAGCCTATAGTGCTAGAAAGCTTGCTACCACTCTGCACCAGCTAACGACCCTTTGTCTTCGCAGTATTCCCTTCTAAAGTTCAGCCTGCACTATTATGCAGCTTCTTGATGTGGGAGGAGGCAGAAGTAGGATGTATGCAGCCAGAGTTGCTATGGGGAAAGAAGTGCAAAGGGAAGAAAGGTGGAGACATGCAAATAGGTGAAGCAACTAAGAGAATGAAAGAAGGTACAGCAAGAAGGCAGAAGTAATGGTGACCTCACAAAAGATGTTTCCCCCTTTCGTTTGGTCTCTCACAATAAGGTGGAGAATACATCATCTCCACAGCTACTCAGTTATTGCAGAAAGGGTTTACTCTGACCTCAGTCTGTGCACCAGACTGCTGGAGCTGATAGGGGTTATGTTATGCTTTAAAAGCAGTATGTCATCGTCATCTGTTTTTTCCCCATTTTCTCTTTCTGTTGCTGGTGCTTCTAGGTGAGCTATTCAGACATTGACCTGTGTGTAGTTAAAGAGATCAACCTGTCTGCAAGGATATGTGTAAGAAAAGAAAACAAACAATGGAGCAAACAGATGACGGAACAAATGAGGCACATTATCAGCTTTGTTTGTTCAGCAGCAGGACTGAGACCCACCTTTTAAAGATTTTCTAGGTTTAGTGCTTCCTATTATGGATGATGTAGCATTAGGGACCTTGAGTGTGTACTTATGTCCTCGCAGTGGAATACCAGAGCAAGAGGAAAACATGCTGTTCTTACAGGGCAACTACAATGGAAGAAAAGGCTGACTGTAGTGGCAAGTAATTATTTTCTTTGTTTCTTTTTTTTTTTTTAAGAGGACTTCGCCTTAGGTGAAATGTGCTTCTATTGAAGGGTGGGGCAGTTAAGATTCTCACTGATGTTTAGGTCTTGTGCTGTGGCTGTACAGGAGGAGTACGATAGCCTGAGTAGCCACAGAACAGTCTCTGGTACAGAGAACTGAAGTTGGAGAGAGTATGAATTTGCAGTTACCCAGGGGCTCCACCACCACAGGAATGTCATGGAGGGGCCAGGGCTGCATCTGCAGGTTGTGGTCTAGACTGGAAGCTTTTTCCCAGGCTGTCAGCAAGCCAACCCACCACTTGCAGGAGGACCGTGTCTTTCTTTGGGTCAAACTGCATGTAAAGCAGGAAAAAAGGATTCTATCAGGTCAAAGAAAGATTTGTATTGTTTTTACACACCTGCAAAAAAAGGACTAGAAGAGACTTCCAGTGGTTCAGCCTCCTGAACTGATAAAAGCTGCTGTTTATGGCTGTCCTTTTGTTTTTCTTCCTACTAGCTCTGTGTTCCTTTTAAGTGGCGGGAAAACTCTAGAAAGAGTTGCATATTGTTGTTAGATAACTGAGGTGGGTTTCACTTAAAATGGGTGCTTTTAACAATTTTTCATTTCGGACAAGGAACAAACAATACAAGAATTCCTTGTTAGAACTTTGGAAGTAGAAATCCTGGCACCAGTATGGGATGAGCACCAACAAAACTAGTACTTTATCCAGTGTTTAAGAAGTACAAGAATGTTGTGATGATACATCAGGTTATAGACTACTCTGGGGTTGAACAGCCCTTTCCTTTTTGGGGATGGGAAAAGAACATTTTTTGTTCTGTTTTTGATTTCGTCCTGATACAGGAGAAAACCTTCCAAGACTTTTTCCTCATTCAGGTTCTTTGGGAGAGAAGGGGAAGGAGAGAGTGGATACATCCATAATTCAGTCTTCTCTCGACCAATTTAATCCAATGTGGAAATAGTGTTCTAATACTGAAAGATTAATTCCTGAAAATCTAGGCCTTACAGGAAAGGTTTAGTTGTGTTAATCACTTTCTACCAAGTATATAATATGGCAAGAATCTCTCTTGTCACTATTTAGCATTAATTCTGCATAATGGGTGGATCTCTTGAATGGGACAAACTGCATAACCTTTTTGTCTGGAGATTTGCCTTTTGGAAGTTGTCCTGAAAACAGCTTTCTGTGTTGATTGTATTTTAAACAGTTACACACGGAAGATGGATCAAGGACACCCACATGGATGTAATGCTAAATGTATGCAAGACTTATGAGAAACAGAAAGTTATGATGATCATAGAATCATAGAATAGTTTGGGTTGGAAGGGACCTCTAAAGGTCATCTAGTCCAACCCCCACTGCAATGAGCAGAGACATCTTCAACTAGATTGGGTTGCTCAGAGCCCCATCCAACCTGACCTTGAATGTTTCCAGGGATGGGGCATCTACGATTTCTCTGGGCAACCTGTCCCAGTGTTTCACCACTCTCATCGTAAAAAATTTCTTCCTTAAAACTAGTCTGAATCTACTGTCTTTTAGTTTAAAACCATTACCCCTTGTCCTATCGCAACAGGCCTTACTAAAAAGTCTGTCCCCATCTTTCTTATAAGCCCCCTTTAAGTATTGAAAGGCTGCAATAAGGTCTCCCCAGAGCCTTCTCCTCTCCAGGCTGAGCAACCCCAACCCTCTCAGCCTTTCTTCGTAGGAGAGGTGTTCCATCCCCCTGATCATTTTCGTGGCCCTCTTCTGGACCCGCTCCAACAGATCCATGTCTTTCCTGTGCTGAGGACTCCAGAGCTGGGCACAGTACTCCAGGTGGGGTCTCACCAGAGCAGAGCAGAGGGGCAGAATCACCTCCTTCGACCTGCTGGCCACGTTTCTTTTGATGCAGCCCAGGATACGACTGGCCTTCTGGGCTGCAACTGCACATTGCTGGCTCATGTCCAGCTTTTCATCCACCAGTACCCCCAAGTCCTTCTCGGCAGGGCTGCTCTCAATCCCTTCATCCCCCAGCCTGTATTGGTACTGGGGGTTGCCCCAACCCAGGTGCAGGACCCTGCACTTGGCCTTGTTGAACCTCATGAGGTTCACACAGGCCCACTTCTCCAGCTTGTCCAGGTCCCTCTGGATGGCATCCCGTCCCTCTGGCGTGTTGACCGCACCACTCAGCTTGGTGCCATCT
>NW_008824238.1:8608134-8610170 GCF_000699105.1 Pygoscelis adeliae | reverse complement strand
GTCTATGTCACTGATGAAGATATTAAACAGTACTGGTCCCAATACGGACCCCTGTGGGACACCACTTGTCACCGATCTCCATCTGGACATTGAGCTGTTGATCACTACCCTCTGGATGTGACCATCCAACAAATTCCTCACCCACCGGACAGTCCACCCATCAAATCCATACCTCTCCAGTTTAGAGAGAAGGATGTTGTGGGGGACCATGTCACAGGCCTTACAGCGGTCCAGTTAGACGACATCCGTAGCTCTTCCCTTGTCCACTGATGTGGACACTCCATCACAGAAGGCCACTAGGTTGGTCAGGCAGGACTTGCCCTTGGGGAAGCCATGCTGGCTGTCTCAAATCACCTCCCTGTCCTCCATGTGCCTTAGCGCAGCTTCCAGGAGGATCTGTTCCATGATCTTCCCAGGCACAGAGGTGAGGCTGACAGGTTGATAGTTCCCATGATGTTTAAATGTCCTTCAGCTTTCTATGATAAATGACCTACATAATCTGACAACTTTCCAAGTTCATATTTTGGACTATTAGCACAGTTTTAAAGAAGCTGTCAGTCAGAAAGAGAAATGTTCAGCACAGCAGCAATTGTTGTAGCAGCTCGAGTGTACAAGTGGTGGTAGGCTAAAGAAAAGGCTGAGACCAGAAGTGAATTATAGATGCGGTCAAACGACTGGGCATAATGATGGGCTAAAACAGTGTTCTCACTAAAAATGTGTTAGCAAAACCCTTAAATGAAGAGAGTAAAAGAGGACGCTTGAATGAAATCATACCATCTTGGCAAGAACTGCTTATTTTATTATATTATTGTATTATATTTTATTTATATTTTATTATATCTTTCCTCAAAAATGTGGCTTCTAGCTGTACCTTTTCATCTCACTCCTTTGCTTAATTAGAAGCAGGGAAGGAAGGAACTACCCAAACTGTATGGAATGGACACTGTAATGTAGCGATCATTCTTTTAAGATATACTAGGACAACAGATTAACTATACCAGACCATCAGATTGAGCTCTTTGTCTAGGATTCACTTTTGCCCATACTATAGCCTCTGTTTTCTTTCTTGCATCTCAGGATGCAAGAGCTGTTGCCCTTCCGAGTAGCCTCTTGCCTTCCTCTTTTTGCCATTCAAAAATTTCACCTGTGCCCCGTCTCTGCTTGGAACAACCTCCCTCGTCTCATGCCCAGTCTCCAAGGCCTTCCTGAAATTCTCCTTGTTTTGTGAAGCCTCCAAGCTGGTACCATCTACTTAGGCGTGCCACGTGAGAACCTCAGCTGGCCATACTCAGAACCATGAATCTGATACACGGAAGTGTTTTGAGGCAGGATTGCACAAATTAAGGGTGGGGTGGGTTTTTCTGTGCTGCATCCTATGGCAATACATGGAGAAGAAAGTGTGGCAGGAAGCACGGAAGAAGCAGCCAGAAAAGAGACAACAAATGTTGCTCGAGACAAACTTCTAACGCTATTTTTACCACATCCTGCTGTGAGAAATGAGCACTGAAAGTGACTATTGAAGAAAAAAGGCAAAATAATGCCTAGAAGACAGAAAGGGGAGGATGCTTCTGCACCCTAGCTAATGTCTCCAATGTCTCTTTCCTCCATCCAGCCCTATTAATTCCTTTTTGCTGGCCAGATGAATGAAATACCGGCATCGAAAATCCATCTTCGCTTTCTGTGCCAGGGTGTGACAGCTCTGCAGTTGACGGAGCGACCCAGTATTATGTAGGCTATGCATATTTAGCTGATGAGGAATAACTGGTGGTGTGTCTCCGCGAGCGGCCAGCACCGCAGGCGCTGCTTCAGAGCGCTGTCACCCCCTTGAAACCCGCTCCCGAGCCGCAGCGTGTGCCGCCCGGTTTGTGCTGGATGTGGGGAAGACCACGTCGCCCTGGATTATCCGCCGGTTTAACTGGAGGCCGGAGGAGCCCGGTAATCCGGCCTTGAATCCCACATCCCAGCGTTTGCCGGCAGCCGCAGGCTCTGCAGGCAGCAGGCGCAGCTCTGCCCGTCCCTGTCCCTCGGGCAGCTGC
>NW_008824238.1:8606474-8607433 GCF_000699105.1 Pygoscelis adeliae | reverse complement strand
CGCGGATCCGCGTGGGCGTACGGCTCCAGTTGCAGGGATGCAGTTACGGACTGGGGGCACGGTGCTCCAAGCCAACATGGAGAAACTTCTGCTTTTTTTTCAGCTGGTGCAGTCGTAGATACTGTGTTTGCAAAGAAGCCGCATAGTCATTCTGCATTTCACATTCTCCTCCCGTCTTTTTTTTTTTATTCCCACCCCTCCCCAACGGTGTTGCTCGCTCCTGCTAGGACTCTCGCCCTACTGTTTTTACGCGTTGCTGCGTGTACGTGTAGTTTCACATATTGTGTTTTATTTTGCATGGCTGGCTGGGTTTGGGAGGGTTTGATTTCTGGGTTGCAGCTACGTACACCACCAAACTCCATTTCGGTTCCACTACTTAATTCCATATAGACAGTGATGCTAAGCTGGAAGCAGGCATTTAAGAGGTGAGGGGTGGCTTGGCATTTACGTTTGGAGCAGTTGAAAGAGCCCTTTTCCAGAGAGCCCTTTGCCCCCGCCCCCGTAGGATGGGGAGGCCCTGGTTCACTTTGCTTTGTGCCTCGCAGAGGAAAAGCGGTTAACGCAGTTCAGGTCTGCGGTGTCTCTTTCTAGCGATCTGTGAGGCAGAGAGGCAAGGGCTGGAATTGCCTCTTTACCCCTTTAAAGTCATTAAATACGAGAGAAGGTTGCAGGCAGGGAGAAAATTAAAATAATTGTTTTCTCCTCGCGTGTGGAGGGAGTTGCAAAGTATCGGCACTTTCTGGACAGATCTGTCATGGGGAAGGTAAAATTCTGATGCAAACCTGGAGGATTTGCACTAGGGGGAGAACTAGTGGAGCTTGAAGGAGTATCCCACAACATTCACCTGCGTGACTCTGTATTTGCAGGACGTCTTTGGCTCAGTTCTTTCATGAGCATTGGTCAGCACTCCTTGGCTTCCCCTTGCTGAGACTTAAGTGCTCCTGCAGAGCTGGTTTTTT
>NW_008824238.1:8603534-8606410 GCF_000699105.1 Pygoscelis adeliae | reverse complement strand
TTTGGGGAGTGTATGAAGAGCGGGAATACGCACTAGTTGGCAGCAAAAAGCAGTTTGCAGTCTCTATCTCTCTCTCTAATAAGTGCTACAGCCTCTTTGTTACGTACTCTGAGCCTTGAAATAGCATTGCAATTTATATTGAACCCTCAAAATAGATGCTGACAGCCCTTGCATTTAATTTCTTTCATGCTAATCTAATAAATTCAGTATCTATTGTTATCTTAAAAGAGGATTAAACATTTCCTGAGGGGAAGGAGATTTATGCGGACTGGTGTATACATGGGCTGCATCCAGAGTACTGCAAGACTTGTAATTCATTGGTTATGTTGTTTGGAGGGGATCTTCATTCTGATAATCAACAACTGATAGGAGTTGTTGCTTTTTATTATTGCTCTCTGCATTTTCATTCTCTAAGGACAGGTAGCTTTCTAAGAAGCCTGACAAAGTCTCATTGAACAGAGGTTCAAAGGACCTATGGGGAACATTAGTTGGGTGGTTCCTAGCCCACTCTGCTTATAAAATAATGTATCGCAGGGAGCTAGTAGTTCGAGTTTTAAGATGTGGGCACTTTAAAATTACTAGTCTGTTCATTTTTTGACTTGTTTAAAGTCAATCCACAAGTAGGTGGATAATTTGACTGTAATGGCATGTGTTTAAAATAGTGATTGCTGGTTTTTAATATGCAGAATTGTTTCAGCCTAGCTAGCTGGAGTAGCTGCAAGCCTCCAAAGCTGACTTGACCCCGCAACAGGATACTTCAATAGGGTATGCTGAGAGCCAAAAATAAAGTATATTAAATAAAATGTCACAGGTATTAGCAAATAAAAATAGATGCAAAGCAACTCTTGTCTCCCCTGGGATCTAGGATTTATGATGGAAATCATCTGTCATTTTGTAATGCCATGCGTGCTAATTGCAGGTTCATGTTAATCATCACAGTATAAGAGGGTACATCAAATCTTATTTTCCATCCCATCCATACAGGATAAGCTTCTAATAAGCTGTGATCCTTCAGCCACATCCACACATCAGCTCTCTCCTGGGTTATCCTGTCTATATCCCAGATCATTTTCCAGATGGCTTTGGTTTTATAATTTGCATGCAAGTACTAGGGTATTTTTGTCCCACGGCTACAAGCCATTTTATACACAATTGCCTGCATTTCTGCATGTAAATCGAGACCAGATTGCACATGTTTGTAGGTGTAAATGAATATTTATTTTTGGCTGTCTAATTTGTCATTTAGAAAAATGTTATTTTTAAGGAGTGGGCACTTCCCAAAAGGAAAGTCACTATTGGTTGGTTTTGTGACTTCATTTTTGGATGCTCGTAAGTCATTGAAAACTTATACTGCTATGAATTATTCTTTTCTGTAGACCAAGGAACTAGAAACTGGCATAAGTAATCTATGTATTTATATAGACTGAGCTGTAGTAAAGCAATATGTTGTTTTTATTTGAAGTTAGCACTTTGAGTGTTTATATTAAAGGATTCATTTTGTTCTAGTTTAAGTAGTATCCATGTGCTAAAATAACGTTGAAAGCAAACACTTAGGCTTTCCAAAGTAGAACTGAAGGGCTTCAGCATACTGTGAGAACATTTTAAAATGTGTTAATCAGGTTCCTGCTTGCATTCCTAATTCTCAAACGGAATTTATCTCCCCAAGTCTTCAAAACCACCTAGGACAGTGTCTTAAACGTATTGGATCTCCCTCTTTGAGTGGAAAGTTCTTAAGCGCCTTATCTAGAGCTGCTGTAGTTGAGCATCAAAGCCCTTAGGAGATCAAGAAACTAGGACATCTGGCAAGCACACTGTAAACACAGACACTGATAGGATTGGCTGTGTCTCGAAATGCAGTTGGAGGGGCTTTCTTTTTAAAACTTCGCCAGAAGAGGAACCAGTACTCACCTTTCCCTGAGAGCTGGTGGTGGTGGGACTTGTCTAAAGAGTAGACTGTGTTCTAGTAGTTGAAACTTGGGTCCCTGTGCCCAAGGGGTTCAAGCCCACATCTTCCCCCACCTCCGCAGCTGTTGCACAGGCTGAAGTGAGTGGGAGGGCACACATCTCTCCTTGTGTTTAACCTGAGCCGTCTTGTGGAAGATGCAGCAGGTTGCCCAAGGCTGACATGAGGGAGCACCAGCAGGAACCCGACTCTGCTGCAGCAGTTTGTATGTTCCCCTGGGAGGAGGGCTGGGATCTAGTGCTTGGTCGCTGATGATGAGACTGTTATCAGAGGTGGGAATTTCCACGACATCCTCCATGTTTCAAGAGAGGAGCAACACTTAGCTAGTTGCTCTAGGAGAAAACTGGGCCCAGGAGAAGAATGGGCTCTGAGCGCTGGAGTAGATGGTGACAGCTGTTTGTAGTCCTGGCTTAGGAGTTTAAGCCCTGAAGTTGAAGTGGGGAGAGCGTCCAGTATTTCCTACCAGAAAACCTAATTTCCAGTGCAGAAATCTCCATCCTGGGCCACCTCTCTCACGTGATCTATCTGTGTGGTGGTAGGTGCCAGCCTGCAGTTTTGTATTATCAGTTCTTGTTGTAACCAACCCAGTCCACAGGCTGGGGTGTCTGTGACCTGTCCTGTAACTCCATTCCCTCACCCAACTCTGTGTTGAGAGTCATTTTTCCTAGCCTTTAGCAAAGGAAGAAGTTAAGGTTGTATCTTCACATGATCTTTCACTTGGTTCTTTCAGACACCCTGTGAGCATCATAGAATCATAGAATCATAGAATCATTAAGGTTGGAAGAGACCTCTAAGATCATCGAGTCCAACCGTCAACCCAACACCACCATGCCCACTAAACCATGTCCCTAAGCGCCTCATCTACACATCTTTTAAATACTTCCAGGGATGGTGACTCAACCACTTCCCTGGG
>NW_008824238.1:8593561-8603370 GCF_000699105.1 Pygoscelis adeliae | reverse complement strand
GTGTCCCACGGGTGCGTATGTCCAGGACCAGCACGCGTCTCCGGGGATGGAGATCATAGAATCATAGAATCATAGAATCATTAAAGGTTGGAAGAGACCTCCAAGATCATCGAGTCCAACCGTCAACCCAACAACACCATACCCACTAAACCATGTCCCTAAGCGCCTCATCTACCCGTCTTTTAAATACTTCCAGGGATGGTGACTCAACCACTTCCCTGGGCAGCCTGTTCCAATGTTTAACTACTCTTTCAGTAAAGAAATTTTTCCTTACATCCAATCTAAACCTCCCCTGGCGCAACTTGAGGCCATTTCCTCTCGTCCTTTCGCCAGTTACTTGGGAGAAGAGACCGACACCCACCTCGCTACAACCTCCTTTCAGGTAGTTGTAGAGAGCAATGAGGTCTCCCCTCAGCCTCCTTTTCTCCAGGCTAAACAACCCCAGCTCCCTCAGCCGCTCCTCATAAGGCTTGTTCTCCAGACCCCTCACCAGCCTCGTTGCCCTTCTCTGGACACGTTCCAACATCTCAACATCCTTCTTGTAGTGAGGGGCCCAAAACTGAACACAGTATTCGAGGTGCGGCCGCACCAGTGCTGAGTACAGGGGCACTATCACTTCCCTGCTCCTGCTGGCCACACTATTTCTGATACAGGCCAGGATGCCGTTGGCCTTCTTGGCCGCCTGGGCACACTGTCGGCTCATGTTCAGCCGGCTGTCGACCAACACCCCAGGTCCTTTTCCGCCAGGCAGCTTTCCAGCCACTCTTCCCCAAGCCTGTAGCGCTGCATGGGGTTGTTGTGGCCAAAGTGCAGGACCCGGCACTTGGCCTTGTTGAAGCTCATACAGTTGGCCTGGGCCCATCGATCCAGCCTGTCCAGGTCCCTCTGCAGAGCCTTCCTACCCTCGAGCAGATCAACACTGCCGCCCAACTTGGTGTCGTCTGCAAACTTACTGAGGGTGCACTCGATCCTCTCATACAGGTCGTTGATAAAGATATTAAACAGAACTGGCCCCAATACTGAGCCCTGGGGAACACCGCTCGTGACCGGCCGCCAACTGGATTGAACTCCATTCACCACAACTCTCTGGGCCCGGCCGTCCAGCCAGTTTTTGACCCAGCGCAGAGTACACCTGTCTAAGCCGTGAGCCGCCAGCTTCTCGAGGAGAATGCTGTGGGAGACGGTGTCAAAGGCCTTACTGAAGTCCAGGTAGACCACATCCACAGCCTTTCCCTCATCCACTAGGCGGGTCACCTGGTCATAGAAGGAGGTCAGGTTGGTCAAGCAGGACCTGCCTTTCATGAACTCCCCATCCAGCCCCATAGACTTGTGAGCAAAGTCTGACATGGACATGACATCATCTGACAAGGAGAGGGAAATTCCTCATTCCCTCATTCTTGAAAAGCTTTGCTTTGCTACTACAGTATTTCTTTGTTCTAGGGCAGGAAAGCACCTGGTTGGGAGGGGTGTTGATAAGCAAGATTGGTGTCTAAATTTATTTGAAAGCTCCTTTATTCAAAGAGATATCACATCTTATTTTTTGGCAGTTGTTTGAAACTCTAAGGGTGACTGGCAAGCTGCTAGTGCTAAGTGTCTTGCCAAATACTATTGCAAAATACTGCCACTGCAGAAGTTGCATAACTTTACAGACCGTTATGTTTCTCTTGGAGTAAACCAAAGGGGTACCAACTTCTGATCCTTTGCCTCCGCTGAGAAGCAAGACCGACACGTTTCCAGCTGCTTCCAAGGCACCAGCGTGCTGCTTTGCTGCTGCCGTCTCTTCGAGTTCTGGCCGTCAGTTTTCCTTCAACGGTACTTCTCCATCTCTTGTTCACTGTTGTGAAATAACTCACGAAACGGAGCTATTTAAAACTTTTTCATTGTATTGTTAATTGCAATATATTTTGGAACAGACATCAGACCAAGGAAAGCTTTGGCTCTGGTTCTGAACTCAATGCTAATGTAGCAGGTGCATCAAAAGAGATTTGCAGTGTCCCATGGAGTTATACCTCATATTTGAGTGTTTATTGAACAACTGTGGAATTGAAGTCACTCCCAAGTATTTATATTCATCTAATTAATAGAGGATACAAAATCTGATATCTAAATATATGCAAACTGTGGGTCAATTTTTGAGGTCTCGTAACTTTTCTGTTTGCTGTTAAAATAAGTCACTAGTTGGAAACACAGTTCTTATTTTTCAGAAACCATCTTGGTGGCTATTTCAGGGCTTTGCACCATTAATCTTTGCTCAAATTGATATTTTAATGAGAAATTGCGTTTGGGGGACTTGTGAGGATTATCGTCCTGTGATGTGGCATATAACATTGCATTACAGTGACATTTCTGTATTCAGCTAGGAAGATACACTGAAGGGGTAAGTGCTGCTTAGGGCTAAACATCTTAAATCATGCAGTTATTCAGGTTAGAAGGAACCTTGGGAGGTGTTGAGTGCGACCTCCTGCTCGAAACAGGGTTAACCCTGAGTTCAGACAGGGTTGCTCTGGGCTTTGTCTAGCTGGGTTTTGAAAACCTCCAAAGACAGAGGCTCCACAGCCCCTCTGGGCAACCTGTCCTAACGGTCATTATCCTCATAATGATTTCCCTTCTCATGCAGTGCACCGCAAGCAAAGACTGTCTGTCTTCTTGGTAACCTTCTCAAAGGCATTGGGAGGCCACTGTTAGGTCCCCGTGAACACTCCTCAAATGCTAAGTGAGTCCAGTTGCCTCCTGACTCACCTCCTAGAGCGTGTGCTGCAGCCCTTGACTGTCTGTCTTCTGACCTCTTCCATGCCTGTGTAGTTCCTGCTTAAGTGCAGGAATGTCGGACATATGTATTTAAATGTGAATGTACTCAGTCCACAGGACTCTGACAGAACAACCGTGTATTTAGATTATGATAGTTTAGGTTTAGATTTCTTTTTCTGACATCTTAGTGTTAGTTATTTATAAACTGGGATCACTATCAAGCCCTGAAATATGTTTCATACTAAGTTTAGTAAATAAGTAAGGACTGAGCATTCAGAAAATGAATGCTTTTACTTAAACGCTGTGGAATTTCCAGTTTATGGTATGTGTTTTGCTTTAATGTTAGGAGAGCATGGAATAGGGATAGGAGGTAATTAAAGAAAAAAATAACTTTAGTACTCCCTTTGGATGGGTTTTAACCATACCCTGCAAAAGCAAGATGCATAAAGTCTATGAATTTGGAATGCTACCAAAAACTACAAAACGGAGAAAATTTCGAACAGTTCAGAAATAAAAGCTACCTGGTAAAAGTACCCAGACTGTCAAATGCCTGAAGACAAGTGTATCAAAGAGCTAGGAGACTTCTGCTTCCTTGCTGCAGTAGTAATGGTGCATCTTGATTACATTATAGGAAAAAAAAAAAAAAGAAAATACCTATGTTGTCATAAAAGGTAAGTAAAAAGAGCATGTAGCATTAAAGAGTGTATAGCAATGTTTTATGAGAGGTAAGAAATGAAACAGAAGGGGGTTATCTAGAGTCATAGTAGATGCTGACAGCCTAGAATCCAATTTGCCTCCTGATTTTTTCTTCCCCTCAAATACTAGGCCCTCTTCTTTCATTCAAGTGTTTCATTTAAGTAATACATCTAATGGTGTTAATCTAATCTCCTGGTACTCACGGTAAATTTCTTGTAAATAAGTAATTTAGCTTGATCAACTGCTCTTACAAGAGGTTCTGGATTTTCAGACTATCATGGAAATACTTAAGCAGCATTTTAATATTAAAACATCTGAATTTCCCTCCCATCCCTCCCAAATCAGCCCTCGGTAAAAGAATATCTATTGTCTTTGGAATTGCTGGGTCTCTTTTCTGCCATCCTTCTGTGTTCAGAGCCCTGATTGAAAACATACGGGGTTTCTCTGTCAGGGGACCACAAAACTGTTCATTGGTAGTGTCCCTTAAAAACCATGTGATACTTTCAGCAGTAACAGAAAACCTGAGCAATGACATTGCTCTGGCAAGAGAGTGTGGCCAATGTGCTCCGAAATTTTCAGCTGTCTTAGTGTAAAGTGTTTGTATCAAGAACAAACTGTGCTGTTTCCAATGAGGTTTCACATCTTGTGTATGTGTCCACACACGTTACATGTAACTCTAAAGGCATATGCCAGATAGATTGGTTTAACTTCACTTTTCTTCAGAATTTTTTGGAGGTTGGCTGCCTCTTCGGTGCTCTTTTCATGTTAACTAATACATTACGTGGTGGATGAATAGGATTCTTTATAGAATTATCTAAAACCAGGCACTGATTTCTTTGAAAACAAAGGGCTTCTTTAGAGCTAAGTTTAAGCTGGCGTTGCCATGAATCCTAGAATTATTCCACATTTAAATGAGAGAACAGTGATGCACTTGTACTTGGGCTTTGAACAGCACAGAGCTGTTGACTGGAGAGTCGGAGACTGCTGAGCAAATCTTTCTAGGTTCGCTTGCCGAAGTTTCCAAGCCTACTTTTCTCTCCTTACGCAGATAATGAAAAACAAAGCTAAAAAGATGCTATAAGTTGCACTAGTCCATTTTTTTGGAGGTACGCAAAATTGTTCTGCAATTGTGATCAAAAAAATCTATAAAACCCTGAGTGCTCTGTAGCAATCTGAATGCGTACATTTTCTCTGTTCTGGTTTGGGGTGTGTGGGGTATAGTGCATAGCAGCTAAACAATACCTCACTTGTTTATAAAAAACCTTGGGAAGAAGGGGTGAGAAAGCAGAAAATATTTACAGTAGTTTTCTACCCAATTAAAATCAGAAGGCAGACTGAAAAGGAAAGGGTTCATCTACCGTCCAAGCCAATTAAAAGTAAGTTTTGCTGCTTGGATGTTAATTTACACATCCAAGGCAATGTAAATTTAAACTAGAAGCTTGACTTAACCTCACCAATTCAGATGAACTTCAAATTTATGATTCATTTGGTTTTGGTCATAGCATCTGGGTGTTTAAGCACATTTTATGTGAATTGACAGAAGCTATTAGAAATTCATAAACAGCCTTAAAATGTTAAATGTCTGGAGTACTTTACCAGAATGTGTAAATAATGCCTGTCTTGCAAACATAGCTCTGCAACACCAGCTGGCTAGGATCCTTGGTTAAGATATTCTTATGTTTGATGCCCTCAGCCATTTTTCCTGTTGTTTAATTATCTGGGAATGAAACCAGAATTTGGTAGCTTCTCTCATGTATTAAAAGGTATCTAGAATTTCTGTGCAAACTTTTTAATTGTATTTGTTGATTTTAATTGAGGTAGTTTGTGGTTTTTTTCCCCTTGTTTCATGTGTGCTTGTTTACAAAGAATTACAATAGAGGTGGAAGGAGGAATCTCGTAATGCTTACAGGGTTTTACTCAGAAATGAAACTGTAAACTTGTCAACGTGTGCAAAAATCAGTTCGCTGTTTTACATAGGAGCATCACTTGAAGCGACCTGAAAGAAATTTTATCATCAACCACCCAGTCAAAGCCCAGATAATTATTCAGGGAACCCTGCTGGATGCGTGATGCGCACAGAGTAAGAAAAAAAACACTCCTTGACGGGGAATCTGAAGGTGCCCAGTATTTCAGAAGCTACAAAGCAATGGCCTCATAAGGAACAGAGGATGGCCTTGCAGCTCAGAATCTAAATAGGCACGCGCACACAGACGTGCACAATTCCTTCTTTAGGAAAAGAAAGTTGCATCACAAAATGAAAATATGTTGATAAGAAATTAGGAACTGGCAATGAGAAAGTGGAACGTTCTTTGTCTTGGTTACTGCTTTATGACTCAGCAGCTAGAAAAGATTGATGGCTTGGGTGCTTGGTCTTTTATTTTGGTTCTGCTATTTTAATTTATATGAGTCAGAAAGTCCCTAGACATAGGTCCTCATTTAAAGAAGAGAAGGAAAGAAAAAAAAAGACAGATTATTAGCAATGTTATTTTAAAGCAAATGCAGTTGTTAAATGAAAACATTGTGATGGTTTGCTACAGTTTATTTACAGACCTACCAAAGACGTCCATATGTCACATCAGATGTCATTTAAAATGGTCAATATGCTGTCTTGAAACAGTTAGTGCCTGGTGCCTAGACACTTAACGCTGTCACTCCAGTCATGCTTGTTGCCGCAAAGTATTTAGATCTATCTAACAGTTGAGGCAAGCAGTGTTGTTCTGGTCTGCTATGGTTGACCTGTCCTGCTTTGCTCTCTGCCATATGGATGCCACTGTTGGTCCCTGGATTCCTCTGGCTTGGCTTAGGGTGAGTCTGTGCTACCATATTAGTTCAGTTCAGGAGCCTGCTCTTGAAGTACGTCCCTCACCACATTTTGGTTCACTTTGCCGGGTGATCTTGGGGAACATGAGCTGGATTCCCTTCAGGTGAAGTCAGGCTGGACGATGTTCTGCAGGAGTGCTTTTAACACCTACCGGTCCATGAACGGGTGTCCTGCCCACAGGACCGGGCTAGAGCTGACTTGAAGCAAAACATACAAATCCTGCCACGCCAACATGGGCAGTGTGGATGCTGCGTCCTCAACATCAACTTTTTTCCTCTCTCTGGATGTGCTTTTCTTGCACTGCGTTACTTGCTAAGGTAGACATTGGAACAAAAACTACCGCAAGGGCAGATGCAAGCACCTGGAGCCTGCCTTTTGTCTTGACTTCAGGTGCAACCTCATAAGTAGTTGCTCATGAAGGTGTAACACACCTCTGAAATGGTTCCCCCTGCAAATGGCAGTCTCATTTTTCACCTTTCTTTTTCTCAGTTTCCTGCCTATCACTTGACTTCCCTCAGTGCTTCTTTCTGTGCTTTCAAACCACTTTTCTTTCCCCTCACTCGTTTGTCACAGTATCTTTCCCAGAACATCGCTCCCAGCCGTAAGGTCTCAGTCTCAAGAGGTCATTTAACTGTCTCTGCCCCAAAGGTGCAATCTGTCTTTTATGAAGAGGTGTTTGCCTCGGCAGTTTTTAAAGCTCTTTCCTGGTGGAATCTCTTCCAGTGCTTCACTACCCTTCCATTATTTTTTTTAATGTTTTTGTCTCCCCTCTTCCAGTGCTTAACCTGAACCTTTCCTGTGTTCATTTTAAGCTCATTAGGACGTGTCCTGTCCATAGCTGACTGAAGAGACAATTCCCTTCCCCTTGTAGTAGTCTTCCAATGTAACAGCTATCCCTTAAGTGTTTTTTTTTTTCCCCCTGTACTAACAACTAGCTTGTCCATCCCACCTCCCCGTAAGTCACATTTTCTAGACTATTTTGCATTCTCATTAGTGTTCCCTAGACCCTCTCTGGTGGGTCCACATCTTTCCTATGCAGACAGAAACAGAGTAAAGTAGAAGGATTTTTCTGAGTTCAGCAGATTATGCTCAGGCTTTGCACTCCAACACTTTTTCTTATTTTATATTTCATAGCAATGTTTGTCTTTCTTACAACAGCATGATATTTGTCTCTTGTGACCCGTTGTAGTCTGCTGCCTTGTTGTTTCCCATCCTGTACTTCTATATTTGATGTTTCCTGCCTGTGGGCAGTATCTTGTACATAACCTGCTACATTTCACTCCGTCCTTCCAGATCACTACTCTGTCCTGAGGATGATACATTTAACCTTTGTTTCTCACATCCTGAACTAGCATTTATTCTTCCTGCATCTGTAGTCTGATTGTTAAAATACCTCGAGGCAGTTTCCAAGCCTTACTAAAGGAAAGTTGTGACATCTGTGGTTTCTCCTACCTATCTGGAAGGCCTGTCAAAGGAAGTTAGCAATGTGATTTAACAAATCTCTTTTGGCTACTAGTTAAGATTATCTTCCAGGTGCTGCTAATTAATTTGTTCTGGGTTGTTTTCCCCAGGAATTTGAAGTTAAACTGGCTCATTGGGTCTCTAATATTCTTACCTGGCGTTTTTTTGTTACTTTGTTTTGTTCACTTGTTTGTTTTTTTCCATCGTGCACACGTGCACACACTTTCATCCACATTCTCTCTCTCTCCCTTTCCCCCTGAAATCTTACCTGTCAGTGCTATTATTTATGCTAATCATCTTGCATTTGACCCTCTTGGTGAAGACTGATGTCCTAAACATGGTAGCCTTCTGGATGTCATCTCTCATCAGTTTTTCTCTGTGTTGACTAGGTCAGCAAGGTTTTTCTTGCTCTTAAGCTATAAACATATTGATAATAAGGATTTTTTTGTTGTTGCTAGCCAGTGTTTTTTATTTGCATTATAATTCTATCTTAACCATGCTGATTCTCATACCTATGTACTTATGCAGATTTTATACTTATTGCTAGCAATTTGACCACGTTTTCACATTCTATGTCTGTCTTGACAAATAAATCTTGTGCTACAACTTCTGCTGTTTATTTTTACAGGGCCACAAGCACAGATTATCCTGCTCTATTGTTTCTTGGAGGAACTGCTGCTGCTTTCTTGTCTCTCCTCTTAGTAGTGTCTCTTGTGAGGTCTCTCTACCTGAGTGTGTTCACATTTGTCTTCGTTACATTTATGAGCTCCCTCTCCACCCATTTCATGAGGTTTAGTCAACTTGTCTTCTGAACTGGTTGCTCTCCATTTGTCTAGAAACAAATCTAAAGGATCTGCTGCCTTCTGTATTTTCTCAATTTTTTAATTAAAAAATTGCTAACTTTGAAATAAAAAAAGTGTGATTCTAAACAACAATAAAGCTTCATGTCAATTCATGCGCCCTTGCTCCTTATACCATGTGGCTATCAAGATACCATGTGTTGTTAGATTCCCATTTCAGGCTTTTCTGTTTTATTTCCAAGTTGCCAGCTGTTTGATATGTAGATTTGAGATATCAAGCAAATAACCCTGCTGCTGGTAGATATTTTTTAATGGCTTCGTCGTCGTTTAAACTGATTAGCCCTGTTAGTGCAAATGGCTTGTTCTTGCAATGCTTCAGACTCTGCCGACTGCCTACCGTGTGTTGTCTGTCATGTGCCCAGTGCCAGTGGATCTACCACAGTGGGAAACATCAATTTAAAAAATAAAGAGAGGGCATGCTTTCAGATTTACAGTTACTGTACATCTCCATTTCTGGTCCATAGAAACCAGATTTTGTTCCACAAGTTGTTGATACTGTGCAAAGTGCAGATGCTGGGCCCAAGCTCTTCCAACCATGGATTTAGGCCCAAGATTTATTTCCACCGCTTGTTCCAGCAATGAAATGCAAAAATTTTAACAAACCCACTTCATTATAATGAACAGTTTTGTGACTTGAGTAGCCTCGGCAATTAACTGCTTCCCCTTGCTGTTTTTGCTCTCCACTCCTGAGAGAGGACTGAGCCTTTGCACATTCACCCTTGGTGACACCAATGATGCTAAAAGTTTACCGTTGCCTTTCTTCAAATCCAGGGTGAGTGAAAAAGGCAGAAAGAGTGCTCCTACCGCGCTACGGGAAGCCAGTCCGTGCAGCGTTTCCTTTGAATTAAAGCTGTGACATGTGCTGCCGCTCTTTCAAAAGAAAGGGATCTGGTTGTCCTGACCAGGGTCTTAAGAGCTAGGAATAGAAGGATTTTGAAACTTTAAAGGATTACTATGTAGTCCATTGAGCACGGTAAGAGGGGTGTGCGCGATAATACGTATCTGTATGTATAAATTTACGTAGTTATCTTGGTCATTGGCAGCCACTAGGCACTTGAAGCTGCATCAAGTCCACATTATGCTGTGTCTTGCACAAAATTAATAAAGATGACCTCTTTTCCAAAGAACCGTGCTCTGGCTTTTATTCCTAGCTGGTGAGATAAGACTAGTCACAGCTGCAGCGTGAAAAGGATCCTGAACAGAGTGGGTGACAGTGGCATTCG
>NW_008824238.1:8586234-8593545 GCF_000699105.1 Pygoscelis adeliae | reverse complement strand
GGTTGTGAGCAGAGCTGCACCTCTTGAGGGTTGAAACCCTTTCCTCCGGCGAGGACGGGTTACAGAGAACGGGCAAGTGGAGAGGCAGGATGTAACATGGTAGACAGACATTATCCTCCCAGTGAAGGTACACAAGAAAGATGATACAACAAAAATGGGAAGATATTTTTTCATTGCCTACTATTTGATATTACTGTTTGCAGAGTGTGTGCAACTGCCTGCAACCTTTTTTCTGTGCTGATGAAGGAGGTGCCCAAAATAAAGCGCTATTTAGGGTTTAATGTAATAATTAAGTAGGCAAAGCTCTGCCAGTTTGTCCTGATCACAAAATGCTTTTTTAGGCTTCTGTCTCCTTTTCTCCCACTTGCACTAACATCTCCAGCCCCATATGACTTACTGTGATTTCCATGTTAATTTATTTGCAGCCCTTCCTATCCTGTACCTAATTAGAGATTAGTTTTAGCAAACTAATTCACTGAGCATATTGACACATGCACCCAGATACTCCTAGGGAGCTCCGATCTCCCTGGGCTTGGTGAGTGGTCTTCCAAACATTTGTATGTAACCTGGGGGTTCTGCTGTTGCTCTACACAGATGAGCAATCAATGTTCCGTGGTGCTAGAGAATTAGGGCTGGGGTGCTTTTAGAAGAAAGGAAGAAGTAGACTGTTTTTTCCTAGCTGAGTAAAAAGGCTGTCCTTTGCAAGTAATCTTCCTCCACTATGGGATAATGAATAAGACACGCTGGGAGGTTGGAAGACTCAAGATCTCTTCCTTGTTTTACTGGTTGCCTTGGTTGAATCTTTGTGTTGCAGGCACATTTTTATTGCTGTTTTCATGTTTTACAATGTAGCAGGTCTTAATTTTATTGTTCATTGGAGCCTGAATACTCTTGGCCAAGAAAATGCTGCTACTGGCAAAGAACATACTACTTAATCTATTTATTTGGATTCAGACCTTGGTTTATTTATTTATTCTCCTTAGCCAATATCTGGGATTTTGTTTGTTTCTTTCTTTAATCTGACTTCCTTCCAAATTTGTGATACATTCTGTGCCAGCATACTACAGAATTAACCACAGACCGGTGTCAGACCGATTTTCCTTTTAAGGCTCTCCAGTAAACTGACTGCTTAATTTGTCAGGTCTGAGCAGATTATCTATCAGTATTTGAAAACTTTTAAAATGTATGACAAATTCCATGATTTATGTGTTCAGAAGATACTGACAAGTATTCTCTGAAATAACTTTTTGTTTGTATCCGATTTACTTTCCTTCATAGTAAATTTGCCCCCCCATGTTTGGTTTTTTTTGGGTTGGGGTTTTTTTTTTGCCTTACAAAAGAAAATCGCCATATAATTTTTTTTTTGGTTATAAAGTAAAGGAGTGAGTGTTCTGCATGTTTTCCTCTCCCCTCCCCCAGACACTACAGGAAGTCATGGGCTCTGCTCTCAACTTTCCTGGACACGCAATAAAACAAGACTTCATATAATCCCATGTAAATTAAATAACTAATCCCACCATCTTCCTGTTTTCATACTCCCACAATTCTAGCATCTGCACAGGTATAGTTTGACTCTATACCTGCCCACCATGGTAGGCATATTAATGCTTTCAAGTTTACATTTATGTGAAAAGTCCAAAATGTCTTTCTCTTTGGTGTTAGCTTAATGTTTTATTTGTTATCTTTTTGTCTCCCTCGACCGCTGGTCCTTTTGTTAGTTGATAGAAACTCTACTGTCACTCCATTATCCCACAAAAGTGCTAAGCTGCTCTGGCTTGTGTGACTTGAGACCTCCTTCCCATAAACCTCATTTTAAAATTTACTGAGCAATTATGCATGTAGGAATGCTGGAGCCAGGAATCAGCAGAATAAACAGCCATTTTGCTTGCTCTGACTTTAAAAGAATTACATTAAAAAATGTTTTTGTCCTCAGTACTTCCTCATTTCTCTTCTCAAAATTAGGCATTATTCTTGTAAGAGCGAGAAATAAACAGTGCTTGTATTTTCTGATTTTGAAGACGCTTCTGAATGACTCAGTGGAGGCAGACGGGTGAAGGAATGAAAATATCCATAATTACCCCGACTTTATTTTAATGGAGGTACGTGTTGAGGACCCCTTGGCTGGACATCTGCCTGCCCCAGGCTCCCAGGGGAGGTGACAGTGCCAGCAGCACAGGCGTTCCCTGTGGTTCTGGTGTGCTAACGACTGCGTGCGGGTAGGCATAAATTGGTGGCAAACGAAGGGAAAAAATGAGCAGCGTAGGCCTGGGAGAACCGCAGTTATATAAAGGTGAACGATGAAACATTATCTTTGAAGTGAGTATTTTGAAGGGCTGTTACTGCAACACTTTTGGTATAAATGAAAGGTACATTTGAATCGGAAGCAATTTGGTGTAGAAACCTGCTAGTGACTCATCCCAAACCTGAGGGGAAGGAGAGCTAGTGCGGCACGGAGAGATTTTTGAGCACTTACATGGTATCTGCTTCAGACTGAAGTTAAATTTTCATCAGTTAATCCAAGAGTGGAAGATATTAGCACCCTCCTCCAACACTGCTCCTATAAGCTTCCAGTAGCGTGGTGCATATTCCAGTTTGGGTATCCTCATCACTGTTGCAATTGCATCCGAACAGAGGTTGATTATTGGTAGTTTCCTGAACATTGTACAGATTCTGCACAGCTCCCATATTTTACTACCAATGCAGTAACAACATATTTATCAGGTGCTTCAGTTCATGAGATGTACAACATCTTGAGTCCTCATGGCTTTACAAAAATCTTTATCTTCTTTGTAGAACAAAATTTTTTCTTTGCTTAGCTCGAAGGTTTATGAAAACATTTAACAAATCAGGTTGACACAAAGATTGCCATGTAATTAGAAAACTTCGGCATTTTGCTCTTTTGTGTTCTTATGCAAGCTTAAAATTGCACTGTCATCTACAAAAATTTATTTGTACAGCATTGTTGGAGAAGACTGTAGTTGGAATAAGACTTATTCTTCATCTCATGCCTGATAGAAGGAAAACAGAGTAGCTTGGATTTGTGTGCAGAAACATTTTCATATGAAGCATTTGACTAATTTGAACAATGACTGCAAGAAAATGTCATGTCTTTCAAATAATCTGGTTCTTATTGTCCCTTTAAAATGGCTGTATGTACATCAAAGCTAAATGTCGACAGATACTTGTGATAACTTCTCCTACTTAGTATTCATGTTCCATGCTGCAACCTACAGTATCTTTCTTTGTTCTCTGTGGTCCTTACCACCCAACACCATAATAGCTAACATCAAAAAATTGCTGACCTGAAATATTAAATACTGCCATGTTCCTTTTTAAAACTGCATAATGGAACAGTGGCCTTGAGTTAATACTGAGATTAGAGGGATTTATGTAATTGTTGCTTGTGCTTCATACTCAGATTTACAATATTCCATTAAGTGGCTTCTGCTAGATTGTCATATTAGAAAAAGAAAGATATGTTAAAGACAAATTTAGTTTAGTAGAGTCCAAAAGTTGGTCATCTGTCCTCTATCCCTGCTTGTTCTTGGACATCTTGTGTTGTATTGGTTTTACCTGGTATAAGAGGACAGGATGTATCTTTATATAAATCTATTGCTGCAACTCACTTAATAGTTCAGACCCACATACACACTTAAAACATTGACCCACAGCTCCCAGGACTGAAAATGAGAGTATTTGTGCTTGGAGAACAAAAAAGAGACTCTGTAGTTGGTAGATGGAAATGCATCATCTCTGTGGGTGGGGAATGGGTTGGGCATCTGGCAAACATGAGGAAACAGCTAGATAAACAACTAAACAAAGTAAGGACAGCAGATAATAAAGTCTTACAACATTTTGCTTAAATCTCTCTCATTTTTGGATTATGAGATACAGCTTCTTGCTTTGGTAGTGGGGTTTTTAAATCGCTGCTACCTTTTTTCTACTCCGAGTTGGTGCATAACAATGCTCTAGTGGAATGCATGTGTCTTTTGACATAAACAATGTTAGAAGTATTAATAGAACAGCAAATCCAAATCTGGTCTATTCTGTAGATCTTAGGCTGCCTTTAAAATGCTGCCTTTTTAGAAAAAGGCTGTGAACCTTTTTTGAGGGGGTGGACATGATGGGGGGACACCCCCCAAACCAATGTCCCTGTTTAGTTTCATTGGAATAGAATACCTGTACAGATGAGCTACCAGTAAATAGCTTGAAAATGCAAATACGGTGCTTGTGTTCTTGCTCATCTCTGCAATCTGGGGAAGAACTCTTGACATTCTGGGTAGACCCCACCTACATAAGATTGTGTGCCAGAGCATTTGTTTATCAAAGCACGTTTGTTCACCCCAGCCTGTATTTGCAATTCTAGTAGAACGTGCTGTAGCTGGGATTCAGGAGGATGAATTAAGAAACATCCATACAGAATTCCTACTTAGAGAGCTTTTTTTCATTTATACTTTACTTAGCTTTGTTGTACCTTCCTGCACAAACTGCTCAGATCTCCTGCAAATTCAGATACTTGACCTGTTTTATAGAACTGTATTTATAGGCTGAATTCCAAAGAGTCTTTAAGAACAAAATGCAGGTCTTGCAGTACTATCAGTTGGGAGGCTTTTTAGCAACTTATACTGATACTTCATGAGGTGTATTGAGTAACTTCAGCTTCAAAGTGTTTAACAGCACAGTAATTTATTACCGCGTTGTATGCATGTCTGCTGAAACTAGCCCGAGAACATGTTAGCATATACCAATAAGCTGTATATTTGACATGTCAAGCACATATTTTGCTGTATATCTATAAAGCAGCCAGTTGTCGTTGTCCTTTTGTTATATATGTATTCACCTTTGTAGGACTTGGTGGTAAGTCAGGTCCTGTGTCTTTTTCCTCATACTCTTGGAACCCATGTAAATCTTCCATGCTTCCATGTAAGCAAGTGGAGGTGGCTTGACGCAGTTATCTTCACTGTGCATCTCTAAGATAACTGAAAACTAAGGTAAACTAGGCTATCGGGAGTTTAGCATTCATACTATTATTCTGCTTCTGGTAGCTGAACTAGGTTGTGGAGATTTTGCTTGGGTACCTGCTCCGGACTGCACTTGCAGTGAGTGAGGGTGGGTGCAAGGCAAAAAGAGATCTGGGCCCAGTGGTGTGTGTCCATGTGCCGGTGGTTAGTGGTGCTTCTCCTAACCACGAGGCTGTTAACTGGATAGTACCTCCTGGTGGAACCCTGCCAGCTATTGCACTGGTAAGTGAACAGGATGTAAACAGCAGGGTTTGGGTCAGAAGTGAGCTTTGTCAGACAGTTCATGTGCACTTCACCGTTCACTTTAAATGGCTTGCATGATAAGTCATTCTTAGAAACTAATCTCACGTTGTTTGCTTTATAACAAAATACATTGTTCAGCTTGCCCTAAGTGAAAAAAGTACTCCAAAATGACTAATATGGCAATAATAATACATTTTGCTGTATGCATGAGGGAAATAAAGAACATGAGGAGGGTGAAGTGAGGAAAATAGAGATGCAAGTATTGAAAATGCAGATACGATATTTCACTGCCTGATACTGCTTTTTTATCTTGAAATCCCATTATGTATTTATGCAGTTTCTACCAAAAATTGCTTGCCTATATCAAATTACCCAAGGGGTTGCTAGTTACAACATGGTGGTGTAGAAAGGGAATGAATTTTCCTAAATACATTTATGAAAATATACAGAGGCTTCAAGTAATCATGAAATGTAAGCAAGCAGAACTCTTGCATTAAAGGAAAAAAGGGTAACTCATGCCTTACTTGTCTTCATGTTTTCAATTTGCTTTCCATCTTTTGAAAGCCTGTCTAATACTTGTGACAGTAAATTGGTTTGCATGTATGTGTGTTCTCTAATACTCACATATTTGGATAAAATGTGAAACTGGTTATGATACGGATTATAGGTTGGTATGAAGATCATGAGGGACGTCTGCACTATGTCTGAGGTACATACAGCTTTTCTACTGGAACGAATCACTCAGGTTTCCTTCCCACCACCACTCAGCCTATTATGCTCCATTTGTAACCTCCAGATCTGTATGCATATCAAGTACTTCCCCACAATGAGGTAGGTGGTGGCCAGGTCCACAAACTCCCTTTTCTACAGGGTATTTGCCCATAGCTGTTGCTTGAAACAGATTCCTTCTCGTTGTAAAAGACCGTATGTGACATAACCGAACACAAAGTATATGAAGTACAGTCAGAAATCCCTGGCTTGCAAGAAAGCAGCTCAGAATATAGCGATCCCTGCATCTTGGGGAATGAAAATTCTTTAAAGTGGAGTAAAATCTGGGATCTGAAAGTGGCCTTTGTGAGGGGAAAGGGAGGCATCCCTAGGCAAAGTCTCTGGTACTGTGAGAGGAATGAGGGCTATGCTTGGACTGAGATGGGATCTGTAAAACCTGCCATATGTCTAATCTTCTCCAGAGATGCCTCCTCTTTTCTTCTGCCTGGAGGTTGGTACCAGGACAGAACCTAACTGTGTTTGTTTTGGAGCTCTCAATACCCAGCAGGCAAGTAAGAGTGGCCATTCAGCCCAGACTGTAGGTGTTAAGAAGTCCTGCATAGCTCAGCTGAATGTTCAGAGTACAGCTGCTGCTTCTAGGAAGGACCAGATACATGTGCTGTAGCGTTGACCAATGTAAATGTCAACGCACTTAAGACAGAGGTGCCACTGAACTCCTTCTTAGTGGGCCTTTTCCATGTGACTGAGAGTATTTGCTGTTTACTACAGTTAATCTTGCCCAGAGAAAGTCTCAGCTGTTGGCTTCATCATCCCAGCGTGTAAAGGCATTGCTGAAGAGACTGAGCGCTTCATATATTTTTAGCAAAAACGCAATTGCTCTGAAGAGCACTGGCAGGGAATCTGAATTTCCAAGGTACGCAACAACGTACTTAGCATACATGTCCCCTGAGGTAGGGATAAACTCACCTTTTTAATCTTTCAGCATTACCTATTTTTCCTTAATTCCTTGTGACACTGCTGCTTTTGGAACAGTGCTTGCTTGTGTACTAGTGTTCATCTTTAGTATCTGCTTCAATTGGTTTAAAACAGTTTTCTTCTTAGCTTCTGTGAAGAATTTCTTTCATGTGGTGCTGCTGTCGTTCTTCTGATCCATGTTATGCATACTCTGTGATGTTTGTGAAATAATGCAATTTATTACAGTTTTTCTATAGTTTTCCATTATTTTGGTTTGTGGTGTTCGCTATGCTGAGTGGGGTCTGTCTGGTGTTGTTGTAGATCCTGGTCTTGATCTCCACCAGCCTCCTCTGTGCTCCAGGAC
>NW_008824238.1:8582171-8586201 GCF_000699105.1 Pygoscelis adeliae | reverse complement strand
TCATCATCTTTGTATCTGGAGTGCTAGAAAACTGTCAGTTCACTGTGAATGTTGTTCAGGGTTAGTAAGCTTCCTTTATTTGCCAAGTTCTTATGCTTTGTCAAGAGATAATAACGAATCTTTCAGTCGTACTTGTTCAGGTGGCTTGTGGTAGTTTTGGGTGGGTTGGTTTGTTTGGGAGAAGGGATTGAAGTGTATGTTCGCTACGAATCGGTCTCTTAAGTATTCATTTCAATCCTTCAAATTGAAAGACTGTAGTCTGAAGACATTTTGTAGTCGATCTAGTGTACAAAAAGAAAGTAGGGAAGAAAAAAATTTCTCCTGCGCAGCTCATGTAAAACTGAACCATTATTCAGACTTTGCTAATAAGCACAGGCACGCAGCTATGAAAGTGAGTTAAATGAAAGCCATTAATATGCATACATGCATTAAGTGTTACAAAACCTGCTTTAGTAAAGAACAGTTACCTGGTGACACAGTTGCTTGCGTGTGCTCTGTGAGGTTTAAATCTTGTCCAGCTGGCATTTCTTCCACAGTTTAACTCTCAGGCTTTCAGCTAAATCACTTTCCCACTGAGGGTCTTCTTATTTTATTTTATCTGTGATAGCCCATGTTTTCTGGTAATCTCATGTGTCCAAGGAGTCTGTCAGAAGACTCTTTTCTCCAGTACATGACTCCTGGGTGTCATGCTTTGCAGTGCTGAATGCCTGGTCCCAACCGGCCCGTTCCCAAGCCTCTTCAAAGTCCTGCTCCTAAGCAGGCAGTAGGCGTATGAACGTGGACTAATGAGGTGTATCCAAACAAGAGGCTGGGAAGCAGTGTGAGAGTAATTGGTAGAAAAGGGTGGGTGCATATCTGTCTTCAAACATTTTATGGAGTTTTTGTGGCTGTCAGAATCCCGGGTGTTAGACAATACTTGCCCTGAGTTGCTGTGCCTGTGTCATTATGAGGCCCATCCATTGCAGCCTGAGGCTTTGCAAAGGTTGATGTCCTCAGACTGCTCAATGCTGTGTAGGTGGATACAATCTGCTTGGAGTTGGGATCTTTGATTAAAGTAATGGGCACATGCAAAGTTAACTACAATGGCCAGTGGTTGTTTCCTGAGTGAAAGTCCAAGTTTAAGGCTTTATAGGCTAAAGGCCAACAATAATTATTTGAAAGATCACTTCATATCTATTGCGGTGTCACGTTGATGCCTTTTGGAGGGTTTTAAACAGACGTGCATTTGGTTGCGTTATAGCAGATCCTCAATAAACACGAGGTTATTTGAGTCTGAGGAGTAAGATAGAAAGCTTGGTGTTAAAAGTGATAAGCTAAGATACTCTTTCGAAGATGCAGGAACTGAAACTGAAAGCTGTGATGTTGGTGTTTGAAGCTGATAGTGAGGTAATGATTTCAAGGTGTTACTCAATTGACCCACCGTGTTTTAGTACTAACTATGCTTGTCAAGTGGTTTGGGCTGTGCTTGTTGTGTGAATATTTGAATATATATACTAAAGTACCACAGAATATACATACGGAACAGTCTTCACTAGCAAAGCTCCTGGCTATGTTTAAACATCTGCTTGTCTTTGTCTCACAATGTTTTTCATACTGTATTTTTGTCTGTATAGTTCTCTTGATGTTGTAAAATTAGACTTTTGATCTTTGGTCAGGGACAAGGTTTTCATAAAATTTAAGGACATTTTCAGTAAAAACAAAACCTAATAGTTCAGATTATTGCTACCTGCTCATACTGGGCTTGGAGAAACATGTCAGAGGTACCCTGCATTTCTGTGACCTCTTGCATTTGCACTGGGTTGAGATGGGTCCTTCTCTTCCCTTTTTTCTTCTTTTCCACGCCCGCCACCCAGTCACTGGTGTTCTTCAGCAAAGACTTGAAATACTTGGGGTGACAGCACAGTACAGGGATTTGTAACGTTCTTAAGAAGCAAAGTACAGCAAAGCAGTGGAAGCGAGATTCTTTGTGTGTATTGCTTGCCCAGGAAACAGAAATGGGGAATGCAAGGGAGTTCCTGGGGACAAAAACGTCAGAGCGAATGTTGACCTTTAACTTCACTTTAAAAGGCAAGTTGAGTTCCGTGTGTTTCTGTGTGTGTTATGCAGTTAACCACCAGGTATCCACACTGACATTAGAATATTAGTCTTTAAAAGCTTATGAACCGAATCTGTAAATTAGGGTTTATTTAAATTTTAGGACCTTAGCAGTGTTTTGCATGGTATGATGGACTGGACAGATGAACATGCTGTGGCATTCATTCAGGCAAATTACAATTTAAGGATACGTACCACGTTGCTGCTCTCAAATTACTTAAGATTGAGCACAGCTCCAGAATAGTGAGAGGAACTGCATAAAGTTAACCGGTTGACAGCCCAACCTTCAGGGAGTTTTGAACTGTGAGGAAGGACAAATAGCCCGTCTTTATTCAAAGGTTTAGGGCTTAGACTGTGTGGCCAGGTAGACAGAGTTAAATTATCTCTAGGCGAGGGTTACTTTCTCTGCTTTCCTGGCTTGAGGCCCCTCTACTTACTGTAAATCAGTCCAGTGGTTCCATTCAACTGATCTGCTGACGAGTGAATGATTAACTGAAAACTATCAACCAGACAGAAGATGAACACTGCTAAACAACTGTAAAGTAAAATAACTCTTGGATACAGATTACTTGAGTTATTTGCCAGCAAGTTATTTTAACTGACTGAAGTTCAGAAGCTCTGGGTTTCACGATGAGAAGTGCTAACACAGTTTCCTTAAAACCTCTCTACGAATGCAAGCAGATAGCTTGCCCCATCTGAACAAGCAAAAGGCGGCTGTTGCTACAATGCAGTCTCTGGATCTAGCAGTGCCTACCCAAAAATACGAAACTCCAAAATCAGGAAAGGGCAGGTTAGGATGGGAAAATTCCTCATTTCTTCCTGTGTGGACTCTACTGAAATGGAAGCTTGTGATCCAGTTGACTTGTGGCTTGTGTGTACACAGTTACAACACGCTAATCAAAACACTGACGTATTTTAAATAATGCCAGGCTGCTTCTGTGGTTTGTTTTTGGAGAGTGCTTGGATGACTATCAGCGTGACACATGAGTGTAGTATTATGCAGGAATACTTCTGCAGCAGGAGTGTCCAGAAACAGGATCTCCCGAATCGCTATTTGCCAGATACTTGCCAATACCTGCGACTGTTGAAATGAGCATCGTCATGTCTCGTCAGGCCCTAATACAAGTCTTGTGAAGACACGCTTGTAGAACATGGGGTTTCTCCACAATCAATAGAACAATTTCCTGATGAAAACCTGTGCGTTTTTTGGGGCACCTGGGTGTTACATCAGTTACGGCAGCGGAATGGGCTACGGTGTTTTCACACTTGCTCGTGCTTTACACGGCAGTTGAAATCCCGAGAGTCATTTCAGGTATTTTTATGGAAGAAGCTAAAATGGCATAGGCTTTTACCTCATCCCGAGCATTACCATTTGCATTAGATATTCTTTGCCTCTTAAGCCTTGTCTGAATGATGAACATACACGTTTAGAGACCATAGCAGAGCCTCCATAAACACGAGGTTTTAACTTAATGGGTGCAGTGGTCTGTTCTGTTAAACTGAATCCATGCTAACTCCTGGCTGTCCTGCACTTTTAGATCTAGTTAACAAAACAAAGCAGAAGTGATATTGCCATTGAAAGAGCTTTATTCTGGAGTTTGTATTTTTATAACTGTTTTATGGCCTGAATCTGCTCAGGAAAAACCTACCAAGTTACACTTTGTTTTAAGAGGTCTAGTTGAATTTTAACCGGGGTATTGAAACTTACCCTCTGATTTCAGAGGGTGCAGAAACAGTTCCCTAAATAGTGCTAGACATTATACAAACCTACCGCATTTTTCTGCGTTACTCCTTCTGCACATACAGAAGGGGGGAGCTTTCCTTACAGCAGCTGGTTGGTTTAATGACGGCCTTGCCAGTGGATTGTGGGCACCCCTAAACACGCTGAAGAGTTAAGCTGAAACCCCCCTCGTGCGCCATTTTTTTTTTTAATTAT
>NW_008824238.1:8543808-8581128 GCF_000699105.1 Pygoscelis adeliae | reverse complement strand
CGGTCTCGCTTGTGCGGTAGGTGGGTGCGGGTCCGTTTTACTCGCTGCGCTTCTCTGCCAGTCGTTCGACGAGGGGGTATGCCCGGGGGCGTCGTCCGCGCGGCGCTTACTCTTCTTCCTCCGAGCGGTTTGCAGCCAGTGCGTAGCTGGCGTTCTGGAAGAGCGCGGCGAACCTGAGGGAGAATACCGCTGAGGTCTTGCCCTGGAAAACGAAAGCTTTTTAGGCAATGCTGTCTTGCAGGGATTCAGGTACCCTTGAGGAATTTAATTTTGTGGAGGCTAATTAAAAGGCAGTTGTAAAGATTTAAGGCTTAAGCTGTTTTGACAGCTCGTCTTTTTTTAATATTTCTGTGAATTTTCCTCCTCTAGCAGGAGGACCTCTTCAGGGTGTAACTGTTGGGCTTCTAGATGTGCGGTGATTTTTGCAACATGGAATATTAATTTCTTATTCTCCTTTAAACTTAAGATAGGTTTTTGTGCTGGTACTGCATTTCGTTTCAACACAGCAATGTCACTTGAACGCTGTTATGGTTCTTCCAGTTACTTGGCACTGAAGACTTCTGTGAATATCACTTGCTGCGGTATTCTTGTAGCTAAGGCTTTTTTAGAACTCCTTTCAAACTTACACTAGGTGTGTTTATAGACTCATGCAGAATGAATCTGTATTTTTAAAGGCTGCTGTTGCATTTTGGCTTCTTCTAATGTTAGTGTTGCTTCAGTCTGAGTGTCTAAATATAGTTCTGATTTTTATTTTATTTTTATTTTTTTAGTCTTCATCTGCACATCAATCTCCTCAATGACTGTAATATGAACTAATGATAAAAAAGGAAGGTGTGTATGGAGGAGTGTTTTTCTGAAGGCTTTAAGATACTTTAGATTTCAGGAAAAAATGTTAGTAGCTTTTGGAAAGCATTTTGGAAAGTTCACTGTTAATATTGTCAAGGTAGTCTCCATGCGTGGTATTTCTAATAAAGTTAGAAAACCGACCTATTTCTTAAAAGATATTTTGAGATACTCGCTTAGGTCAGAAACTTGCACATGTCAGTGAGAAGTACTGGTTGTTTTAACAACCTTGACAATTCTAAAGCTGAAGAAGTAGTCGCTAGTGGTTACGTGAGGATGATGAATTGTGTTAAATTTGCTTTCCAACCTTAATTTCCACCTTTGATTGTAAATTACAGCCTCACCACATCTGACTTTATTGCACCAAATTCTGTTATACATGCATAAGTAACTGTTCTCTGAATCCTTACAGAATTGAAACACCACCTTATTCTCTGTGCAGCACTGAAGTATGTGAGAGGTCAATGTATGCTTTTACCTGCAGGAGTCTGTAAACTGTCCTTGAAGAATGGACATAAAATACTAGCTGTAGTTGCACTGATGTAACATGAGGAATCAAGTGGTGGTGAACTGGGCATGTGATTTGGATATTGCTAAAGGCTCTTTCTCTTGCTTGTCTTTTATATTCTGATATTTAAGTTGTTGCCTTTTCATTATCCAACAGCTTTATGGTTCTAGGCAGCCATGAATTCCGTAGAGCACAGACTTGAAAAGTGTGTTTTCTGGTTTGTGAACTGTAGCTTGGATTTACATATTTCAATATTTTAAAATCCAGATACATTCTGTTGTAGGGATTTTACCCTTTGCCAATTATAGTACATAAAATCCAGTAACTTTCTTCACGTTCAATGCATTAGCAATAACATCAATCTTAAACACAGGAGAATTATGGTCTATTTATGTGGTGAAACAGAGGGAGAACGCTTAGTGACAGCTGTTGAGGGCCATGTAAAAAAATGGGCATTATATCTGGAATTGAAACTTAGGGTTCTCTCGCTTAATCTTCATCAAGAGGGACAAAATGAGGCTGGGATTATTTGCTTTGTGTTTACTGAAGCCTGACTGCCCTCTTATGTAGAACTGACTGCCTTGCAAGTGGCTGGTATCAGCTGCCTGTAAGACCTCTTGAAAGTAGCTCACAGTGTCGTTGCTACAGCTTTTGATCTGTGCTGTCCTTAGGCATCTACATTTAACTTTAACTGGACCTGGTGTGTAGGAAGGCTGAGGAAGCAGGCCAAGAAATGTGCAGGTAGCAAGTATAATGCAAAGCTGATTTTTTTAATGTGCTCTGCTGTTTGTGTAAGTCATACCTTGTGAGGCACACAGTGACCTTTCCAGATACTATGGACACAGGCTAAAGATGAAATTATTATGGACCTCTGTTCAGGATTAAAAGATAGCTGCCTTTTATTGGCAGTATTTGTTCTTTAGACCCATTTTATTACTCAGGGTTTGCTTACCACAGCAAAGAACCTGTGTTCTGTCATGTAATAAACATGAATGCAAATAGATCCAGCTCAATCCACGGATCTTATATGCCAGTTAGAGTAATTTACTGGAGCTTATTTTAAGAGGTGGGGCAGAAGGGATGTTCTTGGGCACAGTAGAATCATGGTGAGTGAATGTTTGCCTGCCTTCTCCAACGTAAATTTGATAGAGACAAAAAAAGAGGAGTTACTTATTTCTTTCCCTTGGTTGAGTTTCCACTTTACCTCCTATCCTTTTCTACAAGTAGAAAATCTCAGTTGAATTGAACTTCACCCACATTGCTGCAGAGTAGTGGTTTGCTTTCCATAGTGGTTATACTAAAGATTTTAAAAAATGCAAGGTAGCGGGTGGGTGTGTAAACAGGGAGCAGGCTTTTTCCTTTATACTAATGGCTGAATTCTCAATTCTCCTCTCAAATTGTAGTTAGAAGGGAGTGTGGAGATAAGCCAAGGATTGGCCAGACTATTTTGGTTAGTGCTCTCCTTTTTCTTCAGCTGTAATATTTCTAGAGGTCTACACTGGTGTTTACCGTTCTCGTATTAAAAATCATACGTATGTAGTATTTAAAGGGATGGCCTATGTGAAACCTGTTTTCTTCAGAACGTAGTTATTCAACAGCTTCTGGCCATCCATCTCTTTACAGATTAGCAATCTGTTTTGCTTTTGACTCTTTCTGAAGCATGTGACTTCTCCTACAGTCCCTGGCTCCCCTCATGCTGTATTTCTGTTGCACTGGATTCTGAATATCTTCTCTCCCATTTCCTGTGTGTCAGCTGCTTGTCTGGTAACAAGAGAGTGGGACTCTGAGAAAAAGTTGACTTTCTGGGCTTTCTCGAAGATTGTGTAATGTTCAGTGAGATGTTGAGTCATTATCAGGATATTTGTGGGGAAGACTGAGGAAGTAATGAAAAGTATGCCAAAGATGATACTTTCTCTAAAGTAAGAGGAAATAGAGTAATGTTTTTAGCGAATAATAGGACTGTCTCCTGTGTCTTGCTTTCTGTTTCTGCATATGCAGGTTCCTTCTGTAATTGGAATCACACTCGGGTGGGATTTTCAGCAGCTGGTTTTACTGGTGACTCAGTCCTAGAGTAAGTCTTTCTAGGCAGATGATTAGTGTATAGGGAAATGCCTGTTCTGTTCCAGTGGGTGAGTATGGGTCCTGGTGGTTCTTCCAAGCACGCTTGCAGGGAGACTGTCTTTCGGGTTTTTTGACTGTTCTTGTCTCTGCTTCCCTTGTATTACTCAAAGAGTTGACGTGAGTGTGATAGCTGATTTGCACTGGCATTAGAGGCATTTAAGGCAGTTTGGCTACAGCTGGAGAGTACTCAACCGGCAGGTGAGTACACAGCTTCCTAATCTAGTATTGAACATTCTTGGCAGAGATTGATTCATAAGCACCCAGAACAAGGGTCTTTGGTTATATAATGGTATCATCTTCAGGCCATTATCATTTAAAAAAGAAAAGAAAATGCTTCAGTACAGAACAAAACAATCCCATTAAACTTCAGAAACCTTTTGTAATACAGTTTAAGCCTAGCTTATGTAGAAAGGAGTAAAAGGAGGTTGCCATGTACCACTAACCTACATGATGTTTGCCTGTTGCATGTAGCTATTACAAAGTTGCACAAAATATTTTATTGTAAGGCATTCAGAAGATTCTTCATTTGTGGGTATAGTAGATCTATATTTGTTCTCACAGTGTCCGGGTTCTGTTATTGCCATGCTCTTACTTCACCAGAGGCGAGGGTCAGCCTGAAATTTGACGTTGTTGTGGCTTCCTGCAGGAAATGGTGAAAATACTGCTTGCTTGCTTTTTGACAGCCAGCGTGGAGAAAATGGACAGTGTAGCTGTTGATAGGCTTGAAACTTTGCCAGGAGGATGCGTGACTTCTGTTCTCCAATGCATTTGTCTGTACCTTCCCCTGTTGCAGGCCTAGATACTGTAGCAACTTCAAAGTTTTAGCTGTTCCTGGACAGCACTGGTCTCAGCGTTAATCTGTCTTGCATTATCCACATGCTCTTTCACAAGTGCTCAAGTATGATTTAAGGGGTATTTATTTTGCTACCTGGTTTTCTAAAGTTCCTTCTCCTTTGTGCCTGTTATCAAAGTTGAGGCCAGGGGATACTTGTTCTTGGTTACAGGAAAAGCTGTGACCAGAGGCAGAGACTTCTCAACTGACAGTGTCTGTTAAATTCACTCGTATCTGGCAACCCTCAAGACACTGCAGCTTGCACTTTTGAAGCCGTGGATGAAAATGTCTTTGCTGTTTGCTCTCTGTTATTACTTCATGTAGTTACCACAGCATTAGTGGTTTTACTTGCTACTAAAACTACAGCAGTGTTCCTAAACTACAGCATGGCAAAGATTAAAGCAAATCTATCCCTATTTCTACTGTCAGACCTACAGTTCAGATATAAGGAGCTCTCAAGAGTTGATAGACTCATGGCAAAGAGAAATTGAAGGAAAGCTCTGATCCTCTGGAACTTAGTGGCAAACTGATAATGCATTTCTTCCAAGTTTGTCAGTTCAGCTTGGTGTTGGTGACCCAGGCACAACTCGGAGATGCCTCAGGGGAAGAAAATAATCACAGCCAGTGATCTTCCAGGCAGCTTAAAGAAAGAAATACGAATATTGCAGTTTCAGCTTCTCAGATGATTTATTCTTTTTCTCCCCAGTAAGATGAATAAACTCTTCCTGAATTAATCTGGGTGACACTTCCTCCTTTTGTTTTCTGTAGATCTTTCAACTTCAGATATGAATAAAGCTCAGTCTTCCAAGTGATATTCTTTGGACTACAGCTTTTAATCCATACTGCTCCTGTACTGGTATTTAAAACTATGACACCAAGAATAAAAAATGAAAGGGATGAGAGAAGCACAGCCTATATTGTGAGAATGAGTGCAAGCATGTTAGGAAGCTTTGTAACGAATGTCAGTTTACAAGAGGAGAAAGATGGTGAGTGATATTAGTCAGGGAACACCTAATCCATTTTAAAGCTTTGCTTGTTTTTCTGTGATGAGCAGGAAGACAGATAAACACAGTGACTTGTGCTCAGTTCCTGGTGCTGGTCCTGAAGTGGCTGAAGATTGACATAAGTGCTTAGTAAAGTCTAAGCTTAGTGAAACACATACTGAAAGTGGTTCCTATTGACTATTTTAGTGGATCTCTTATGACGGAGAAGAGCACAGATCTTAATTTTAGTGTGTGGCAATGGGTGAAGAACAGTCTTAATCCCATGCCGGTATAAAATTGTGGAAAATGGGAACTGTGCCTTGTTGTAACAAAGCTTTTAACAGTGGCTTGCCAAAGGAAAAGAGAAACCAATTTGAAACTCAGAGTCTGTAACTGGCTTGGATGAGCTGTGTTATAGTCAAATAAAGGCAGAGGGAAGCTTAACCCTGCTCAACCCTGTAATTACCTAATCACTGAAGTAGGGAGCAATCAAATTAAGGTAAATGCAGATGTAACTAAAAATAATTCTCTAAATATGTTGCAATATGGATGATCTATCACTTAGCTGTGATTACAGTGGTTTCAAACAGTCCTTTTTGTTTAAAGTCACCAGATAGATCTTTGAAAAGTACTTAATTTTAAATGGCTACAGGAGGAATAATAACATGAAGTTTGAATGAGAGAGATGATCTGGCTTTTGAGAACAAGAAAAATAGTCAACTGACTGACTGAGACTAGTTGGGTATCAAGAACAAATCTTTTCACTGGATTCCAGGGCCTTTGGCCTTCGTGCCAACATAAATATGGGTGTCTCTCTAGTAGCAGAATTGCATTGGATTAGTTTGTGCTTTTTGGAAATTTATGATATGACATATACAGTTCACTTTTATACTTCCCTGTTTTTAAGAAAATAGGGAGTTAAATGTTGAACTGGGCACTTCTTTTTCCTCTGGGTGTTTTGAAGAGAACTGAGGTCTCCTCTTTCTAAAAAAATTTCCTCATGTTCGTAAGTTGGTCAGACGCACAGTGTTCTAAAAGTTGAGCTGCATTCACTCAAACACTTCAGATGGCTGTGCAGGCCTGAACAGGGGGTTGTAGCTATGTAGCATTAATTTTGGCTGCTCTTAGGCAGTGCTGAAGTTCCTATTGTTTGCAGTGGGGTCCAGTAAACAATTGGCTTGTGGTCAAGGCAGGTGTGGAGAATTGCTGTCCCTCAGTGAGTGAAGAGGCATCTAGTTTATACTAAGTGCTCTGCCTTTTTGATGGCTTTATCCTCTCTCTTGTCTTGTGCCCTTCTCAAGTTCTGCAAGGAAGCTAACTGTTCTACTGAAGGGAATGGACGACCTTACTGTTCTGCTAAACACAAAGTATGCCAAGTATGGGGGAAAAGGGGGCAGAGAAGGTAAATATTCAGACAGACACACAATGCTGCCTGTGTCCCTCTCTAAAATTCACATGAAAAATTGTTTTTTCTCATGTTGTCTTTCATCTCTGATGTGATAATTAAATACACTCTGCATGTTCTGACAAATCTGAAATGCCCTCCGGTACAGACTCATGCAGTTGAAAACCTTTGTTTTTGAAATAAACTATTCTGAATGTACATGTTAGTGGCTTTTCTCAGACGTCTGGTACCAGGTTGTCATCTTTAATTATTTCTCAGTGGTCTATCTTTGTTCCTTCAAAGTATTGTCTGTAGTGGGCCCAAATCTGTTTCCAGTATGTCTACACAACTCAGTGATTTTTTTTTTTTTTTGGGGGGGTGCACTTGTGTCCTTAGAAAACATGAGTGATTTCAGTGAAACAGCAAAGGACTGCAAGCATGAAACAGTTTACAAAATCATAAAGTTTATGGCTGTATATGTGCATAGTGAAGTGCATTTCCTGCCAGGAAAAGTTCTTGTCACACAGGTTTTAGCACTGTGAGCTAAGTGTTCCCGTGCTTAATTTTCCTTTTATGTTTACTTTAAGATTACATGATGGAATTCACGTTTTCTCAAGAAAAGCTGCGTATCTTGGATCAATACCGTTGAAGGTATCTTCTGATTGCAACACCCGAAGCAGGGTCCTGTAACAAATTTGTCAAAAGAACACATACAATGGATCTCAAAGAAAGCTGCCCGAGTGTTAGCATTCCCAGCTCTGATGAACACAGAGAGAAGAAAAAAAGATTCACTGTAAGTATGTAAGAGTGTAAGCACTGTAGGCAAATGCATAGGCTATTAGTGCCTAGAAGCGCTACTTTCTTTTTTTAACTAGTAAGCTTGGTATTATTTTCAACAGGTTTATGGAAATCTGTTCACTTGCTCTTGTGAGTACCGGCCATAGTCCAGTGTGAGAAGTTGTGAATGTTTTACAGTGTTTAACTGTATTGCTTTCTGCAAAAAGAATTTGGCTTTAGGAATTTCTGGTATTTTTACCCCCAAATAGCTGCATTTTCTCATATAAAATACATAAGTGTCCAAATGCAGGGATAACATTATAGTACCAAATCACATTAAGATTTGGCAGCCTACGTGATTTTTCATGAAAACATTTATTTTGTAAAGGAGTAAAGTGTGGGTTTGGTTGTGGTTGGTTTTTTTTTTTAATGGCCAGTTTTTCATAGATATTATACTATTGTAATTTTTTGTGTAAAAGAAAGAAAACCAAAACATCAAATTTTTGAAAGACCTTTTTTCTGTCTTCCTTCCTGTTTTCTGATTCTACCTATGAGGTTTTTTTTCCTATCCTGTTCCCATTTCCACTCCTTGTCATTCCCCTCCCTCTTCCTTCTTTGGCCTCCCAATTTGACTTGCTTTCTGGAAGTAAAGTCTTCCCATTCTGTGGGGAAACTCTTTGCATTGCATACTGAAAAATAAAGTAGTGCAGCATGGATTTTTGTTTTGCTTATATGTATGCTAGGATATAAAGACAGCATCATAATACTTCCTTTAAAAAGCTCAAACTATTTCATTGCTCTTGTGCAACTTCCTCTAAGCTTTTTCTTTTTTGAGCGACGTAGTCACTCTTCAGATGTGGAATGCAGACGCCCTTGGACGGAATTGCTGTCTGAAGAATACAACAAAACAAAGATTTACTTCAAGTTATAGATCTGTTTTTCTTCTTCACCTCCCTTCCTCAGAGAAGAATAATGCTATTTGATTCTACAAGTGTATCAAGACGTAATTTGGGGAAGGAGTGTGCTGGAAAAGGGAACAAGCAAAAGAGAACTTTACTAATACTTTAAACTGCTGCATGCATGTGAAACTCAAATGAGCAGGAAAAACTTCATAACAATCTAAACTTGAGCAAAACAGGTTTGTTTTATTGCATCAGTGCTGGCAGTCCTGCTGTTAAAGTGTGCCAATGTGGTACATACTGGTGGTGTGATTTCCAGGTCATTTTACCTAGAGATCTGTGTGACAACCTTCGCAAGTTAAAAGCACTTTCTTTGGGTGTGCCCTTTAGAAAGCTGTACAAGCAAGAGTAGGAAACTTCAGAAGTTGGGAGGTTAAGGTGGGGGGGCGGAGGAATCCAACCCAGCTTGCACTGTGTGGAGGTACACTTTGTCTTGTTGGCTTCTGCTTTCTCTATCAATTAGCAGCTTGACAAGAACTGCTTTTCACAACCAAACTTTTGAGTATTATCGCGTACGTTTTAGGATTTGATAACAGAAGCGAGGGTCATGCTAAACTTCATGTTAGGAACTGTGAATTCCAGCATGTGTCTGTCAGTGCTTTTACTGTGTCTCCTCTTTTGTAGCTGTCTTGTAATGACTGGAGCCTGTCAGTACTGCTTTTGGAGGGGAGTGAGAGGGGTGCAGGGGCAAACAGTTCTTAACAAATTTGTGGTAGGTATAGCTGTCTGTTTCCGATAGCAATCTTAGTGCCATTTCTATAAAGAGCAGTAAGAACCTTAGGGTGAAAGAAAAGGTTAAAGTGATAAAGGCTAGGAAAGACTTCAGGTGACTATTTTGTATAATCTTCACCTCACTGTCACTTACAGTATATATCACTACTGCTTCTGAGACTATTCTAGAATCTAACTGATCTGAATAGAAACTATGAATTCCAGCTCAAACCTTACAGTGGCTCACTTAATGCTGGCATGGAAACGAGACAAGTATGTGCAACTTCGCTTTTACTAGTTCTTCTTTTTCCCCTCACACTTGCCCTGACGAAGCATTTTTAAAAACAATCTTGTCTCTGTGCAGTCCTCATTCTGATAAATGACTCAAGCTTTTCAGTTTTGTCTTTGGAAATGAACTCGTCATTCCTCCTGAGCATTTTCATAACCTCTTATTCAATATTTGATTTGTTTTTGTTAAATACTGTGTACATTTGATATATTTACTACCAATATTTTTTCTTGACTAATAATCTCATGGTTGAATTTTTCGGGCATTCTGGCAAGGAAGCTTTTTTGCTTCCACTTAATTTGTGGTAACTAGCCTCTATGTAGATCTGCTCTAGTTCACTGTCCTGCCTTTTTCTGGAGATTCAGCATTCACTTTCCTCAAAATAAGCAAAATACTTGCTTGTTTTGGACCATATCTTGGCTATATTAACTCCTACTCTGTCCTTGCTGCATAGTGGGCCGCTTTCTTTTGCCAAATAGCTTTGTTCTGGATTTCTTGCTGTTATCCCTATGCTGTTTGATGTCTGAGGCTTAATTTTCTCTTCTGACCTGTGCTCTTGTCTCTCCTTACACCCCAATCATATACAGGCTTATTAAGAAATCTCTTCCAAGGGTGCTTTTGATTAGATCTGGAAACTTTGTCTCAGACCTGTGATGTATAATACTAATCCCCAGCCCTGTGGAAATTGTGGAGCTGTTTTTTTATTTTGTTCACACTTAATAAATAGTTTCCTTACTTTCTCAATGCTTGCTCTCTTGAAATTGGAAAACAGCCTACCTTCTTACTTATCTTTGTTTAACACAAATTGAATATTTAATCCAGAAGCATGAGCTACCAAAACAGAGTTGAAGCCTTTTAATTTCACTGACTTCTTTCATAAAGAAACCTATCACATCAGAAATAGCTGGACCCTATCCTATCTGTATCTGGGAAGATAGTTTATGATGATGATTGTGATTGTGATATTTTCAGGAATTCTGTTTCTTTTTCTTCCTTTTTCCTTTCTCAAAGCTTTGCGTTATTTATCCACATATTACAAGGTGTGGATGCATGTTATCTATTTTTCAGGAGTTTTCTAAGGCTAGTTTTGGTTTAGGAGTAATTAAATTTGAAAAGGTTATTATCTGAGTAAGGCTAGATTCCTCCACACACACACACACACACCCGCCTTTCTAGAAACAGGTATTGCACATCTCTCTAAACCATTACATAGGTGTAGCTGATAGTAGTAATACAGCCCAAAGACATGCTATGTTTTTGGGTTTTACCAAATTCTTTGTAGATATCATGTGTTCTTACCATTCAGTGCTTCCGTAACTGTTGAACTTGCAGTTTCTACTTTGGGTATGCAAGAGCTTTGGTGATGGTGTGAACTGGATGACCTCGTATGGGGTTTTTTATGCTCTCATGTAAAAAAAAGTTGATTGTGTCATTGTTCTACAGCTAGCTACTCCAAGAACAAAACTGCTTTAATTTTGAGGTTGACAAGGAGGTGAATATCATCTTGTATGCTAAGTTAACGCTCACCTGTGCACTTTGCAGTCTATGCATTTTGCCCTGCTAATTTAAGGAGTTGTCCATAGCCTGCTTCTGAAGCTTGTTGGCATTGATCTGCCATGCAGTCATGGGGAGTGAAGATGATGTGTGTTTGAGCATTGTTTGCAGGACTTGATTGCTGTATAAGATACCTAGTTCAGGAGGACAGTACTTCAGTCTTTGCAGCTGAAGCTTTTGCTGTTTACAGGCTAAGGAGGCTCTAGAAGGTGTGTAGCTAGGTTTTACGCTAATGCTTGTTTAGCAGTATAAGGGAAAGCTAGTTTTCTAAGTAGAGTCTCATCAGCATCCTACTGGATGCTTCTATCCAGCCTCCTGTGTTCCCCAGGGAAGACTGAGAACAGCTTATTTGAGCAGTTAACATAGCATGAATGCAAATCTCGGGTTAAGGAACTGATGGTGTTGGCTGCCACTTCCACTGAGGGAGTTAAAAAGAGAGAGGTGAGCTGCTGTTGAGGACAGAAGGGAGACTGGGGCATTGGTCCAGTTTTCTACATCAGGAATTAGCAGCCTTCTCCACTCATTTCCTTGCTGTGCCCATCCTCTCCCCTGAAGGAATAGCCAGGCTCCTTCTGGAAGCACAAGAAGGCGGAGAAGGGAGGTCAACTAGTTGCGTAAGAGACAGGCGAAGCCTGCTGGACACTCAGCTGTCAACCAGATTTATGAAGCCAGGGACTGACGATCTGTCTGGTTACTGGAGTCCTCTGCTGCCATGGGATTTGAATGGCCAGAACTGTGCAGCGGGTTCCAGCTACGCCTCCCTTGATCCCAGTGCTGTGTGTTACGTAACCTGTGCTGTATTTCAGCCACAGCAGCGTGTTTTGCCCCCTGAACAATTGTCATCTGCCAGGATCCTGACTATAATAAGTATTCAAGATGTTGCAAGGAACAGTTATCTTTATAACTGCCTTCCATATGTGCTTTCTCCTTAGGTTTTGGTAAAGGCAATCTTCAGTATTTAAATGCTTTACTTCCTTTAATATTAGTCTTTATTATGGATTATCAAGTTGTTAACAAATTTCATAGCAAATTTTTAGACTGCTGTCTGATGGCCAGGTGTTCTTGTTGGACATGAACTAATTTATGAAACTCTATTAAATCAGCTTAAACACCAGGTAAGCAAAAATTATTTCTGTAAAATACCAGGCTCTTCTAATTGTTATTTTAATCATTTGTATTGATGTCTGTGTGACAGCTGTAAGAAATATGTAGCTCAACAAGTATGTTTACACAATACATTTAACAGCCTGCCTTTATTTTCACCACAGGATTAAACCCAGGAGGTTTTATTAAACTTTGCTGTTGGCAATAACTTTCTTTGTTACTACAGGTTTACAAAGTGTTGGTCTCAGTTGGCAGAAATGAGTGGTTTGTCTTCAGACGGTATGCAGAGTTCGATAAACTCTACAATACAGTAAGTAAAAGGCAAGCTCTGAAATCATGCCAGAATAGCACAGGTTGACACTTGTTTGCAGCATTATGGTTTGAGTTAATTCCTTCATTGAGGAGTTTCAGTCAACATTCAGTAACCATAAGAGCCTGTTTAAAGAAAATGACAGGGTGGGTGTTTTAAACTTTGGTTTGTTTGAATTTCAAACTCAAAATCCACTTATTTGTCACTTTTTTTTATTGTTGCTTGGGATCCTAGTGTAATGAGAGAAACTTGCAATTTACTGATTGTCAAAACATCTGAAATGTGCATTTGTTCATGATGGTAAAAATCACTGCAAAACTTAAAACATCTAGATAGATAAATAACTCTTAAAATAAGTGTTTTACTTTGAAGTACTGAAAGCTATGAACAAATCCTTGTTTCTTAAAATAAACTTTCTGTTAAGTCAGTCATGGCAGTTGCTACCTGCAGTTTCAGAGCCAAATTTTGTGGCAGTGGTCCAAATAAAATAGGCCTCTTCTGCAACTAAGTATGGATTTCTTGGGTTGGTTGCTAGAAGAGGATTTTGTGTGTTTTACATAGTGGGCAAGTGGGGCAAATACTTGCTCAGATGTGCAGTCTGTTATGTGTCCTGCGTCCATGCTTTTCTCCAGTTCCTCGTGTTTAGAGCCCACAATTCATGCTTTAACAAAAGAAGGAATAATTCCTCTGTGATCCCCATAAGAAAAGATTACCAGCTGCTTATCTGTGCCTCCATTTCCCTTTCATTGCCCCAACGGGAAGTAGTCAGGCTTTTTTCCCTTCTGCCTCGCTGTACATGGATTTATATGCGACAGTGGTGTACAAATGCAGGCAGTGAGCTTGGAGCTGTCTCACAAGGTCTGAGCTGAAGTCAGCCTGGATGCACCATGCTATGCTTTGCCTGCATCTTGGGATAGACTTGCAAGTGATGCGAAAACAAAGTATCCCCTTTTCGATACCTGCAGAGTGAGTGTTGGTGATCCGGCTCCCTTTGCCACATTCTCTTGCTATTCAGATTAGCATTGCTCTGCTGAAATTGGTTCAGCACTGGTCTTTCTAACGTGTGTAGTGGTGGAGGTCCTGGGGAAGCATAACCAGGAGGACATTTAGTCCAGTTTCTGTTCAGTGTAATTCATATACTATAGTACACCAACTAACTGGAAGAGATACCGATGTTTCTAAGGAAAGAAGAATTGCCAGCTACTGTATTAGAAAACTAATCTCTTAAAGAGGACGATAGTAAGATTGCTCTTCCCTGGAGTGCTTGAAGATGAAGCAAATGTAATCAAAGCTTGATTCATGTCAGGTTTTTTTGATAAATTCAGTACTGTTGTATACGATCTTCTGGTCAGTTTATCAAGTGTAGAATATAATCAAATTATCAAATGCAGTATTGTAAAACAGGCTGTTCATCTATTTACAATTTTGGCTTAGGGGTAGACCACCTGTGGTGTCTGAAGCTTTAAGAATGTTGTTTGGGCAAAAACCAGAGGCCTGTATCCCTGACCCATCTTAAACCTTATGCGTATGTTCCTCTGTAAGCAGGCAAGAAAAAAATAAACCGAAGAGAGATAGAGAATTGATGAAGGAAAGAAGTAAAGAGGAGAATAAAACCAAGACTGAAATTCTAGCTTACTTTTTTAATCTGAGGCAAGTGGAAAATCATTTTGCCAATATTGCAGAAGATAGCTGCAGTAGTCCATAGCTTTCTAAAGTGAGATGGCCTTTGAATTTAAAAGGGTATGACTGGTGCAAACAAGCTGAGTACAGGTTGTTTTGGGTTTGTTTTTTCTTTTTCCCCTAAATGTATAAGTAGAGAAGATGGTAGAGAGGAGCAGAATTACTAATAATCAGATGTTCAAACTGTTCGTCAGAAAACAAACAAAATGCAATTATTTCTAGGTACTTTGATGTCTAAGCACAATCCAATTGTATGTGTTTTGTCTACAGCTAAAGAAGCAATTTCCCACCATGAATCTGAAGATTCCAGCTAAAAGAATATTTGGAGATAATTTTGATCCCGGTAAGTTATCATCTTGTTACTCATTTTGTCAGTTTCTTTATATGAAAATTGATCTGTTCCAGTCTACAAGAAGCTATCTTAGATGAATTTTACACCAGTCCTCAAAACAGTGACTAAAGCAAAGTTTAATCATGCTTCAGTCAAGAACAGGAACTAGCATAGGTAGGTATTCTACCTTGTGATCTTGAACAAAGTATTGCTTAGTGACCCAGTGCCTCTCTTGCGCTGAAGGCTATAGCTCCTCCCAACCCTCCCATATTCAGGATTATGAGAGATTTTGAACTGTCAGGTGTAATCTCTCTTCTATAAAAGCAAAAGCCAAAACCCATATTCTTCTAAACGTATGCCTAGTAAATTTTAAACTTCCTTTGTGTGACTTTTCCCCCCCCCCTCTGAAAAATGAAATAACTAAAGGATTTATCTTTGAAGGCTTTTGAACTCTCTGTATCTAAATGTGCTTCCTTGTACAGTTTAGATGAAAATGAACCTCTTCCTGTTGTTCCATTTGCAGAAACCTGTCTGATATGAACATGATGTGATACAGTTAGCAGTGATAGGTGCAAATGAAGCTTGCTTTGTCCACATCAAAATACTAATGGAAAATCACTTGTAAAGTGCATTGAATTAACCTAGGTGGCACCACCGATGAATAAATAAAAAGGCAAACAGGAGGCCAGGCCTTTGCTCTTTGTGTTTATACGCTTCATTCAGGCCATTTTTACTTCAGGGTTTTCCTGGTGGTCATTGGGAACCTCCCAGCCTCCCCTGGATTGCTGATGTGATCAGACTGTGTTTGTAGTTTCAGCTCCTCCTGCACCTGTTTCAAGCATGTAATTTTCTCATTTGGAGAACAAATGGATCCAAAGGTGTTGAACTTATTGGGATGTGTTGTTTTGGGTTTTTGAGAGTTGTTTCAAACAAATTAATTTTTGGCAGTGACAGTTAATCATCTGGATCCTGACATGAAACTCCTTTTTATTTTTTATTAAAATAATCAAATGCAAGTACCCAGGCTCTGATGTCCGCTTCAAATGAAGATGTAAATGATTGCCAAAAGTTCTGCATGTATTATGTCTACAGGGACTTCTTGTTTTGGTTTGGTTTCTTTCCTTTCCTCTGACCTTGGGTTTTTCAGAGCTGGCTGAAGACGTAGTAATGTCATGCATGCTGTACAGCCAAATGTACAGGTGGATTTCTTGGAGTCAAATTTAGGAAACTGGAGTTTAAATGGGGGGGGGGGAACCCAAACCCCTAAAACTTTGTTTTACATATATAGTTTTAATAAAGTCCTCAGACCTGTTTTAAATTTCCATGAACTATCCTGAAATCCTTGAAGCATGAGAAACTAAATAGTTCTCAAGATGTTTCTTGCTGGGGGACAGGGTGGAGATGGAGCCATGATGCTCATTTAAATAATTCTTTATTTTAACACTGATTTATTGAAGCTTTGATGTGATGTTTCTGCTGGCTTCTGAAATAAGTCTCATACTTTACAAATGGTGGAAAGGTATTTTACTTCTGTCAGTCCATGCTTGGGTATGCAGCATTGTACTGTTGCATTGGGGTCGTAAGTGCAGTAGAGTGAAACTTATATATCCCTTTTCCCAAAGTCGTACCAAAAATACTGTCATAACATACATTGTCATCTAAACACTCCATTTTTATTGTCGCTTAGGTTATTTTAAAGTTAATCTTGTTCTAACTTGAAAAATGGGGCAGAGGGAAATCATAGAAACCAGTCGGAACACAGAACTAGAAAATTACAGAATACATTTGAGCCGATGTGATGCAGGTGTTTTATCTTCAACAGCGTGGATAGCTGTAGGCTTAGTGTGGCTGATTGCATTGTACATCCACCATACTGAAACTGCTGATGTTGGTGACTCCCGTAAGATCTTTATGCAGATTTACCTTCCTGTTTGATGTCAGTAATTTGGGATTATTAAATGCCCTAACAAGGGTTTAGGGATTACATCCCTGAAACAATATGAACATTTTTATTAATATTTGAAATACAGCTTTTAATTGAAATTTAATTTTAATTTAAAATTTTAATAGTTGTCAGTAATCTATATGTGACAGAAAGAATCATTGGAAAACCTTAAAAGTTAATACAGAAGTTAAGTATTCTTTTTCCATACAAATTATTGTTGATATGAGTAACGAAAGACTAGATTATTCTGTTTTACACTTTATTTCATGTTAGAGCTCTCTTTCTATTTCAAGTCTCTTGTGTATCTTTCCATATTGCTCAAGAAAAGTTACGTGTGTTAAGCTTTGGATGAAGGTGGAGATTCTGAGTATTTTTTTTTTTTTACATTAGAGATGATGTCCAAAATGGAAAAAAAAACCCCACCATTTTAATTAATTATCTTTAATGGTTACATCTGAGTGCCTGCTGGCTGGATGAATTGTGCAACTTTCCCACTGCCATACGTATATTATGGAACTATGCTGCTTGGTGGGACTGTTCGTGTAAAAACTTGACTTGTGCAATTGATGTCAAGTTTTGCCTGTGGCTTTTTTCTGAGTGGAATCAGGCCCTGAAGGGCTCACCCTGCAACAAAGGCTGCACAGGTTAGCCCACTGTGGTTACATGCTGTTCTTAGAGCAATTCAGTGTGCTTTTAATCCACCTGGCTTTCTGCATTGTCAGGTAGTGTAGCAGAGAAACTGAAATTTGTTCTCTCACCTTACTTGAATGTTTTAAGCTTGTGATTTTCATGTACAGAACCAATCATGAACCAATCTCTCTTTAAGTGCTGTTCAAGTCCTAAAAAAAACTAAATTTGAAAATAAGTCTTTTTCACAGCCTGGCTGATCATTCTAATAAATCTTTTTTTTTTTTTTTTTCTTTTCCCGCCCCAGATTTCATTAAACAGAGAAGAGCAGGACTGAATGAATTCATTCAGAATTTAGTTAGACAGCCAGAGCTATGCAACCAGTAAGTAGCTTCATTTCTGTTTTATAAGGACTATTTAAAAGACATGAGATGTCAAATACAACATTGCAAATTAAGTACTTTTAACCAGAAAATGTATCCTACCTGTTCAGTGCTCTTAAATATAATAAATAAACTTTAATATGGCCGTTCATTCCTTCAGGAAAAAATCTACAGACTGATGAACATTATAAAGATGCCTTTGTTTTCTGAAAACTGATCTACAAATAAACGTGCAGACAATTAACTAATTTTAGTTCAAGAGGCACAGACTCCAGTGTAAACTCAGTTGCTGTAGGGCAGGTGTTTGTTTTGCCAATAGCTTTACTGTTTGAAGACTCCACTGTCACTTGCTACTACGTAGTCCTGGGAGTAAGTCACTGCCTGCATCCTTTTGTTAGAGCAGTTCATGTGTCTACTCCAGAACTTGTTTTAAGCCTGTTAACCAAGTAGCTTAATCAGCTTGCTTAGGTGGTTTGGAATAACCAAGCTAACCTGCCTAAAGCAAATGAATAAGCTTGCACATACACTGTTCCATCAGAAGAACTGCAGGTGTGTTAACCTCCATCAGTGGGACGGTGATGAATGAGAGACGGTGATATGCTAGAGTCAGCTCCAGTTAAATCTGGAGGACAGCGCTCCTGTTTGTGAACTGATTTGGGGGGTAAACTGCAGTTTTTTTTCTTTCAGTTTAAATCTATACCTAATCAGTTTAAACTAAATCCATGCAGCTTTCTATGTTACTTGAACTAGTAAAATGATAACCCTCTATGTTTGGCTTTAGTGTTGAGTAAATGTTTTTAATACATACGCTTTGTTTAATTAGCCCATCTGTACAACCTGTGAAACTGCCAGTTTCCCACAGGAAAAAAAAAATCTAACAATATTGCTGCAGTTTGCAGTGTGCAGTCAGATTTTTTTTTTTTTCCAACAAATGAACTATTTAATGTCCTATTAACCTGAAATATGTACTTCCTTTCTTTTTTGGAAAAAACTGAGCATTTTATATATACTTCCTTGTCATAAGTGGAAAAAATTTTGAAACAAAGTCTTTATGGTGGAATAGTTTTCCACTACAACAAATACTGTGAGGTTTGTGGTCGTAGTCGTGTTCTTTTCTGGGAAAGAATAGAAAGCACTTTAAAATAACTAATTATTGAAAGCTAATCTGTTTTGTTACATTAGGAAAGGACACTGGTTTTATTTAGCACAATCCCCACCCCTGTTTGGTTGTCAGTATGTCCAACTACAAAATACTTTGTCTCAAAACATACTATATATGTTCTCCAAAGGTAAAATGGTACTTTTCTTTTTTTATGCCCATCACAAAATTGTGTGCTTAAAAAAAAAAAAGCCAAACCTCAAATTCACTTGCCGCCTTAAATTTTTGTGAGCTTTTAAAACTGTTTTACACTCAAATACATCTGTAGCTGAATCTTATGTTCTTTAACGTGGCACTTATAGCCTGTCTGATCCATTAAAACTAACTTAAATCAGTATTGAGAAATAGATCTTATAAAGTGTTTCGGTGCTGTTGAAAGTGTGTTAAATAAAAAGCTTATTAGGCATAGTTCTACCATAAAAACAAAATAGAGACTGAAGTTTGTCTTGTGCTGTTCTCCTCCGCCCCACCCTTAAAGTAACAGTGATTTATGTGGGAGAAAAAGCAAGCCTTTAATTCACAATTCAGTGCAAAAGCATTTAATTTTATAGTAATTTCTGTGTTTTTCTTTTAATAACTGCAGGGTACTTTGTTTTTCTGGAGTGAGCTTTTACTTTTTGCAGTGCTCCATTGCAACAAATCATATTAATAATTACATAATTTGTCACCTTTTCTATGTGCCAATTAATGTTATTAGTGAAGAAATACCAAAACTTTATGACCGTGGTTGTCTTTTTTTTTTTTTGGTAAAATCTGCTAGAAACTACTCAAGGAATATGTGGTGACTGAGTCTTCACAGATAGTCCACATCCTTGCTTTCTTAGACTGTTTTGCTTTAATGTGGTAATTAAATTTGATATTAGGTAAAATAACTTACGTAAAGTTAGTAATGTACAAGAAAGACTTAGGGGTTATGCATTCTCACAGAACTTTAAGGAAGTCCACCTTCCACTACATCTTTTAAGCATTAAAACCAGTATCAGGATGTCACATTTTTAAGTCCTACCTAGGAAAACTGTTTCACTAAAAGCTTAAGGATGGTTCATGATGATGTCCTCATTTCTGGAAGGGAAGGCACCTGAACATCTGAATGGAAAAGTACAGATGTCAGATTCAGTGTGTCCAAGATGATAATATTTACATTATTCTCTGAAACATGCAGCACTGTGTTCTTCCGACCCCCCACCCCCCCTTCCTTCAGTGGACTTTGTTCTTGGGTCTGACATGTTTGTTGAATATTGTATCAAAGCCAAACCTTTCTGCTCAATAATAAACCCAACAAAAACCTAAAGTGCGTTAGAGTGATTAGAGAGACCCTGTAATGGTTGTTAAGGATTTTCCTGCAATCGTTGTCAGATGGAATATGGGGCAAGATGGATTGGCTTAGACCGAATTGGGAGTTAAGTGGACTAGCTTCAAGCTGAGAACTTGCTCCTGCGGATAGAATGCAGATGTTGCAAAAAAAAGTCAGAAGGGATAGAGGTCTGATAATGCATTGCCCTTGCTGACTGGATAGGAGCTGGGAGTTGGTTGCTTGTGAGCACTGTGAGGCCCCCTAAATCACTGAGCAACTATTCAAATTGGGCTGCTCGCCCCCTCAAATGTAGGCCTTCACTGAAAAAGTAATGCATTTAATTGTCTATCAGAACATGTCCAAAGAAAATTTGTTTGAATCCAAATGTATAATAGAGAATGCATTAAAGATGTAATGTAGTTATTTTTAAATAGTCCAAAGTAGCTTCTTAATGAAAATGAGAACACTTGCGTAACACTTGAAGAACTCAAGGATGACAATACCCTGCAACCTGTACGGGGAAATGAGTTACCACTGCCTTAAGTGAGAAGTGGGGTTCTGCATTTGTTCCCTAGAAGAAAACCAGAGTGACTAGATTTTTCTGGTTTCAGAGTCTGATGAATATAAAAACGAGTATGAAACCCCTGGATTGTAGGATATTGCAGGCCGTGTTGAGGAAAGCAAACCTTGCATTACACTAGTTGTGCTCTTTTAAAATCACTGTGGCTTTTTAGAGCCTTTGCTTTCTGTAGGAAAGATAGTGGTTTGGTTTCTTTGTTTTTTTTTTTTAAAAGGTGAGTGGAGAAGAGGGAGGAGCTGGGCACCATTATTTAAATAAAGTGTGTCTTAAACATTAAGGTTCTGTCACTGACAATTTTACCATTTGCTTCAAAATTTGTGTAGCTTTTTGGGCTTGTTCATATTTGTGGGTGTGTCCAAAATTTTTGTGCCGCTTCATATGTTTCTGCAGGAAGGCTAATGCAGAATGAGTATCACAGAAGGAACTGTATTTAGGCAGAGGTTGACACCCCTTTGTGGATTTCAGAGATAATCCATAAACTAAATTTATCCAGTCAATCATAAAAATCCAGACAAGAACAACTTTTGTTGTGTGTGTACAATGTATATCGAGCATCCCTGTAAACTGTCTTCTTGATCCTTTTAATTTGATATGTGAGCTTATTTTAGGAATAGTTTTAGTGTATTTTAAAATACATTGAGTTAATACTTGTGAGCTAATATAGCATAGAAGTCCTACCAATCTGTATAGCATTTTGCATAATTTGCTGCAATCTTGGCTAAGAAGTTGGTACATTAAACTTTTTCTTTTTAATCATTACTTCTTTGCAGTGCTTTTAAATTTACAAATGTGAACAATGTAACATTGATCAGTTATGTTTCTGGCTGCCATGTATTGCGGAGATTGTTGAATGCCCTGCAACTGTGCAGCAGCCTTTTACTGTGAACGTTTTGGTTTTTTTTTCCTGCTGTGAATTCAGTCATGGACAAAGTTACTATAGTAACTATTTGAGATGTATTACAACATGCTCTATTTAATCACCCAGTTGTCCAGAATAATTAATGCTGAAAGGTAATTAAGGTCTGGTTTTGTTGTTCTGTCTAGTGAAAAGCATTAGCCATAACTTTATATTCTTGATGTTATGATATCCAAAGATTTTGAAACTTAAATTGTTGCATCATGAGCCAATATTACTACAATATTCAAACCACAGTGATTTTTTGTCTTCCTGGGACTCAGGATGCAAAACAGACCCTGAAATAGATCAGAATTTGGAGTTCATATACGATGGGAAGAATTAAACTGAAATGGTGGTGGGAAATTGTGTGACCAGTCTTGTTGCTGTATTTTAAACCTGAAAGGCTGAAGGTAACAAACAGATTTCGAATAGGGTTTAGGAATACAGAATGTAAGCAATGGAGACTGGGAGCCTCAGATAGCACAGGACATGAATTAAGTTCAGTAATGCTAATGTGAAATACAGGAGCTGGAGAAATGTCAGAAACAGCTCATCTCTTCTGATCCTCACTTCACAGAAGTGTGGAGGGTGACATGGATTGAAAATAGCAAAGCAAGTGTGTCTGCTTCTTACATAAAACTACCCTATTTTATATATACTAGGGATAAGATAAAAGAGCAGCTCCATAGTAAGTTAATGCTTTTCTTGTACTGAATGGCTTATGCAGAGTTTGTCAGTGGCTGCCCTGAGACCTTCTCAAAAAACTTACAATTTTGGTAAGATTCTTCCTTGATAAGCAGGTGGCCTTTAGTGAACTGAAGGAACTTGAAAGATTCAAGTCATCTCTTCAAGTGGTATATAGGCTATACGTGATATCCATTTGTTTAGGAATTAATTTTGCCTCACTTGTATTACATTATTCTTCACTCCCTCACTGTGCTGTGGTTAAGAAAGACATTAGTTTCTTTTGAACTTACTGTTGGGTAAGCCTTGCTTCCTGGGAGCGGGTTCTCAGAATTCTTTTACTTTCTGTCCTTTGTCCCAGTCCTCCTCCCCCAGGCCCCACCAAGACGGAAGCTAGAAACCAATGCTGGCCTTAAAATGCATCTCCTTAGGGATGTTTTCCCCTATTCCTGTGGGAAGCTTGTAGTCTCTCTTGCTGGTTCCTGAAGGATAGTGTTTCCGTCCTGCATCTGACTGGAAGGATTTCTTTCGTTGTCTTGTCAGTGCCCAGCTAGAATGCATTCTGAATGCAAAATCTCCGTCTTCCGCTTTAAAGTGAATGGGGACAGGAATGTTCCTACCACGTGCCTCTTGGGACATGCATCTCTCTTTGGGATACAGACTATTTATTTCATTCTGTATTGTGTTGGACTATTTCATTAATTTTGGAAAACTAAAAACGGTTTTAAACTCTTCAGTTTTTTGAAAGAAAGTTGGTTTCCTGGTGGTTGCTAGCCAGTTAGAACTCATACTTTGGATAGTGTTCTTTCTTCTGATAATTACCTTTCAATGCAGTTCTGCAGAGCGTTTCCTTATGAAGTCTTCACATACATACACTTTAGCATGTCAGGTTTTTTGCAAGTGGAAAATTTTATGTACTGTATGTAACACATTCAGCAGTTGAATTATGTTGCTATAAAAGCATTTTTTGTATACAGTCCTTAATTACCAGAACTTAAATATAAAACTTTGTGATGAGTAACTCCTCTGTACACTGCTGTTTAATCCTATGCTTTGTATAGTTATGGCTGAAAATCATGCAGATTATCGGTGTGCTAATGAAGTTAACTGTGTTTCTAGCCCAGATGTCAGAGCATTTCTTCAGATGGATAACCCAAAACACCAGTCGGATCCATCTGAAGATGAAGATGAAAGGAGCAGTCGGAAGGTAGTAAAACAGAAGTAGAAGTGTCTTCTAAATTTTAGTTACTTGAGGGCAATCTTAAGTATATTGTTTACTGAAAATTACTGGGTTTTTTCGCAGTAAATCCCCTCCATGCTCTTTTAAACAAATGTGTTCCACTGTGGGCTGTAAGATATTTTTCTGTCAGATGTGAACTGCAGAGAGGGGTAAAAGTGGTGGCTAGCTTTGTCTTGCTTCTTCCCCACTTGCTATATGGGTTAAAGAAACACAGCTTTAGTCATAGCTTAGCTATCACAGTTTTTGCAATCTCTTCAAAGATTCTTGCTAAGAACATCTGGCAAGGAGCAGGGGAGAGTGAATGTTTAATTGTTGTTTTGTTTGCTTATGTGTTGGTTTTCTTAAAATAGGGGGAGGAATATAATTCTCGGGAAGGAGGAGGAGGGAATGCAGTCTTTCTAAAAGTCACTCAGGAGCAAGGATGGATTTGATATCATTTCACATATAACACTGTGCGAGGTCTGAAGCCTTTTTTGTCACAAAAGCCACTACATAGCTAGATGGATTCTCTGAAAATTAATTTACAGCCTCCAGAAACAGTGCTGTTTGGGAAAAAAAAAAAAGTAGTATTTCTAGGAAGGCAGAAGTGCCATATTTAAACTTGTTTTCTCTATGGCTTGCTTCTTGGCATACAGATGTGATCTTAGTACTTTTCTTCTTATTCAGCCCCTCTTAAAGATGTAAGATTTGTTGTTTTGGTTTGTGTGTGATCCACAGCAGATCTAGTGTTTTCTGAAAGTTTCACTTCCAAAGATGCCAGTCTTTGCTGCCTTTTTTTTTTTTTTTAAGTGCTTGACAGCACTGTGAGCATGCAGCAAAATTCTAATTTAAAATACCTGTTTCCTCCTCCTTTGAAAGGTATTTTAAATAATGTGGAATGATCTAAACCTTCTGTGGAAAATTAACGATGTGTCATGCCACAACAAATTCCAAAACAGGAAGAGAGCTAATGGACCATACTTTTTGATAGAAAATTCACCTTCTCGTAGTTACTGTAAGTGATGAAGCTGAAGAATAAGGAACAAGAACAAGCCCTCAAGAAAAGAAAAATCTTAAAACTTATATAGTAGCTTTTTTAAAACCGTCCAGTACTATTGTGTGATTTGCTCTTATTAGTGAATAGTAGCATCCAGCGCTGCTGTCGGGGCATTTTCTGCTGCTGTAGGAGTACTGGTTTTGTGATGCCTGCTAGCCTGTCCCCAGGTGGCTTGTCTTTGAATGCAGTTTATCCTTCTCTGATAAAGTCCAAAACCACAATGAGGGTACAAATACTGCTTTTTTAATCAGAAACAAAAGGGAGAAAATTGCCTAAATGACAGTGGCTTCCTCCTCTCCCTGTAACTTACAAATTCTGTCTGGGTGTGTACTGGTAAGATTCATGCCATTCCTGGAATTGAGTTAGTTAACCTTTAATGTCAGGATAGAAAAGGTCGGTAATGTTTTTCTTGGGGCGGGGAGAATGTTCACTTTTGTTGTTTTTTGGTTGTTTTTTTTTTTTTTTTAAAGCACCATGTCTTTCACTAATGCTGCTTGCATAAACAGTGTGGGTTTAAAGTTATTTTATTGGTAAGATCTTGGAAAATTTAGAATAAAAGGTAGAAAATATATTCCTAGAGCAAATACAGAAAGGGTTAAATTCTGGATGAGGAACAAGTTGTTTGCTGACACGCTCTTAAATTTTTGTTCCTAATCTTGTCCTCTGTGTCTGGACACAACTATTTTATTATCTTCATTCTTGTATGTGATGTGTGTAGAAATAATATGTGACGAGGTGATGGTGGGCAGATAGTTCAACTTATGAAGTTCCCAATCTGGATGTTAGATCTCTTCAGAAATCTAATTTAACAAGTGTGAAGGTATGGATTGAGCAAATTAGTAGAGTATTTTGAAATGAATATTGGTTGAAATACAAGAGAGAATTTAAAAAAAAAAAAAAAACCACAAAACCCCCCCAAAAAACTAAAAATAAACCTCTTTGTCTCTCCCAACAGCTAAACTCTACCTCACAGAATATCAACTTGGGACCATCTGGAAATCCTCAGTAGGTTTCAATTAAATTGAATTAAAATGTAATTAAATTTAATGTAAAATCTTTATTTTAATGAAATCTTATTAAAATTAATTTTAAAACCTGAAAAATTAGACTGAGTGTAATAGTTAATAGTATGAAAAGTTCTTTGGATATATGCCTTTATTTATTGATTTGTACTGCTCAGGAGGAAGCAAAACATTGAATCTTGTGCTACATAAACAACCGCTGTTAAAATATTTTTTTCCTTTTAACCTTCCGATCTTGTTAGGCTGCTATCCTTTTACTTAAGGATGCTGTAGCAAAGATGACGAGTCTTGGGAGTGGTTGCACAACTGTTAAGAATGTGAACAGTTTCTGAGAACAAGTTTGTTTTAATGCATGGCAAAGGAGCAGCTTGTCTTGTTGATACTACAAACCTAGTTACTGCCGTCATAACTTGCTTCTCTGGTGTCTTCTGTAGAGTTTCTGTTCTCAGTTCTGTGTGAATCTGTGCTTTTCTCATCTAGGAGATGACTGCTCTTTTGGTTTTGCTTCCCTCACAGATTTGTTCTGGGCTAACAGGAGGAAAATGCTTAATAGATTACAATAAGAAATGAAATTTAAGAGTACTTCCCTTCAGGGGCAATAAATGAAGAGGTGTATGGTGATGTAACTGTTGTTTTGGAATTTGAAAACATGGATAATGGTTTTGCTGACAAAAATACCTCTGCACTGTATTTAGGAAAAAGTGAGGGAATCCTGGGAAATAACTGAAAGGAGTGGTGATGTGGGAAGTGGAAAAACAGAGAGTGAGTTCATACATACCCACACAGAAGAGGAAGGTGTTAGGGCATCCCTCCTCTCGCTGTAATTTAAAATGAGAGAGGAATAGGTGGAGGGAAGGAGGGGATAAGCAAAGAGAGAACAGATAACAAACTTGGTCTGTCCTTCCTTCCCTCATGTAAGCTTGAGAATCCACTTGCTCCTCCTTTACATCTTAAACTTACAAAATAAAATAAACTCGAAGGATGCAACTTGAACACTTTCCCTGGAGGAAAATGGAATTGCAAAATGCAGAGGAGTCGTCTCCAAGGGAAGGTCTGCAGAAGTCTAGGTGTTGGGTAGAATGAAGAATAAAGGAAGGTGCCAACAGACTGTTCTTCTCACATTACAACTCAAGGGCTACACTAGACTGCCATACAGCTATAAAGCTTGTAATTTCTACTCAGATGACCTGTCTCCTTCCTAAATATCTTTCAGTGCCAAACCAACAGACTTTGATTTCCTGAAAGTCATTGGGAAAGGCAGCTTTGGCAAGGTGAGCTTTCTTATTACTGTGTCTTATCCTGGTGCAAGGATGCTAGCTGGTGTCTTGTGCATAGTGACTGTTGGCTAGACTTGGCCAGAGGTTTTGGAAGTGGTGTCAGTCTAGGGTGGCATATAAACTGTCGTATTGGATCCCTGTTGCTGCTTCTTTATAGCCCTGCCATTTTTTCCCTGGTGCGGCAGTTGGCTGCCTCTGTCACTTGTTGGGAGTAACAAAAGGGAGGGTTTCCCTTTCTCGTTAAGAGCAATAGGGATCCTCTGTTTCCCCCAGAGAGGAAGGGAGGTACCCCTGTGCTTATGCAGAAGCTGGAGTACGAATCGTGCATTTCCCTTTGGCATGGACTGTTTTGTCAAACCCCTAATGCTATGGAGCAGTGTGAGCGACAGGCCATTGAAAAGTGACTTAAATATTGATATTCTACAAAGATGCAACAGAGAATCCCTCTTTAAATCTTTGTTTTCAGGTTATTTTTCAAGTTGTTTTCCATTAAATTATCTGTAAAACTTATAAAACGAGCTGAAATTGGTCTTGATAGAGATTCAGCAGGTCCTGGAAAATAAATGTTATAATTCAGTCTTTCATGATAACACTATCATGACAGATTTTACTGAACTGTAAGCTCACTCTATTGGTGATGATATTGCTGATTGACTATATTAAAAGCAAAGAAACTTTATTGTGAAAAAATAGCACGAATACTTTCCAGTTATGCTGAAATGATGAAAATACTACTAATAAAACGTGAACTGCAACAAGCACATTTCTTCATTTGTTTTGGATTTCACAGGTTCTTCTTGCAAAACGAAAACTGGATGGGAAATACTATGCTGTCAAAGTGCTGCAGAAAAAAATTGTTCTTAATAGGAAAGAGGTGAAGAGAAATACTCTTTCTCCACCCACCTCCCTTCCCTTTTCCCTTAATTACAAAATCATTCCTGTTTACTTATTGATCTTTACTTCCTTACAGCAAAAACATATTATGGCTGAACGTAATGTGCTTTTGAAAAATGTGAAACATCCATTTTTGGTGGGATTACATTACTCATTCCAAACAACAGAAAAGCTTTACTTTGTCCTGGATTTTGTTAATGGAGGAGAGGTATGTGGTGGTTGCGTTTTGGATTTGAGTCTCTATTTTTGCTAATTCTAGGTGGGAGGAACGAAATGATCCTTTACAATGGGCTGTGATCAGTATTCTCCCAATTTTGAAAATCCTATTATGGACAGCTAAATAAAATTAGTTTTTACTGTTAAAATTATATGTTATTAACCTGGGGTTTTGTGTGTAATGTTCTTATTTACTATTTGCGTATTTACAGCTGTTCTTTCACTTACAAAGAGAACGTTCCTTTCCTGAGCACAGAGCCAGATTTTATGCTGCTGAAATAGCCAGTGCACTGGGCTACTTACACTCCATAAATATAGTGTACAGGTAAGTTTCTGAAATGTATCCTTGTCCTGCAGAAGTTCAAAATAGGACAAATTACTGAATAAAAACCACTACATGAAATCATCTTACGGGAAACTCGAACATAAGAATTTCACCAAAACTTGGAAGCTTTCAGCTGAAGAATAAAAGTCCTTGCCTCTGAAGCTCTTGTGTTAGTGACTGCTGTTTTGAATTAATACGATTTTTTTCTTTTTTAAAATAGGGATTTAAAACCAGAAAACATTCTCCTAGATTCACTAGTAAGTAGGCAATATTATTTTTGGTTTTCTGTGTTCTCTCACAAAATTGACACGTACGTGTATCGACATGTTGACCATGTTCTGTTTTTAAAATACCGCTCTTTATTAAACAGGGTCACGTTGTGTTGACGGACTTTGGACTTTGTAAAGAAGGGATTGCAAGTTCTGATACCACTGCAACTTTTTGTGGGACACCAGAAGTATGTTGACAACTTTCGCGGTTTTTTGGCTAGTAATTAATGACTATTATTAATATTTGTGTAACTGGAAGATCAAATACTCCATTTTGTACAGTTGGAGACTTGCATTCTTTTATGCAAGCTCTTCCATGAAACCAAACCAAAGACAAGCTTCCTGCAGATCTGTTCTTTGTCCTTTTTACTAATACACAGTGTCTCCTACTTACTACCCACATCCCATAACGCATCTTTTCCTCCTTTTTTCCAGCCCTTTTCAAACATTCTGTTCCTCCCATGTCTCCTGACTGCTGGCTAGACACAGGACAGTTAGCTTGTGTAACAGCTGCAACAGATTTGGCAATATGAATCTGCTTAGCACATTCTGCCACTGATTTTTAGTAAGTTTATAAGGATTTAAGATCTGTGAGTCTTGAGCAAATTTTGCATATGCGTGAAACTGAACTTGCTGACTGAGTTTATTCTACTCTGTTGTCTCTTTTTACTAAGAAAACTAGGCTGGAAAACTCAGAATCTGGAAGTCCTGAACACATATGAGGGATTCACTGAAATGCCAGGATTAGTGGCTTTGAGAATTTGATAAACATACTTTAAATTACAGAAAAGGCCTTTGAAGGCAGTGAAGGATGAGTGAGGAGTAGCATTTAGCTGAAACGTTTGAACTCAAAAAAAAGAAGCCGGTGGCAACATGTGACAACTTATCCTAGTTATGATCAGAGTAGGAATCCATCAAGCTGAATGGTAAATGTGAGCTGAAACAATATTTGTTGAATATTTTGGGAAGTTCAAAGGACAATATATAGAACACTGGATCTGTCTTGAGAAAATCTGTGGGTTAAAAACCCCGTGTTCAGAGGCTTAGTCTTCACATTTACCTTGGACTTGCATGAATTGCAACATAGGAGGATGCTAATGCTGTTGCTTCATATGAGTTCTTAAAAATATCAAGACTAAACATAGCAGTTGTGTATTAGCCTTTCTAATCAGAGATTCATATTCAAATCTTTCACGATCCTGCTGGAAGTGTAATGATCTTCTCAGTGTTCCTAGACACTGAGTTGAATGACTTGGTGAGTTCCAACACCTAAAAAGCTCAAAGGAGGTTGTGAAAGATTAGAAAAAGCAGTTGAGTTCAAAGTTCTTCAGCTGCTTTTCATGCTTTTGCAGGGTCATCTGTAGACAAATGAGTTACAGGGCACTCGTACATACAGAAAGTTTGAGAAAGACTGATGTAATCAAACTGAGTTTTAGTCTGTGCCTTGTCTGACAATGCTATCATCTATTTGTAAATTAAATTTCAGAATTTGGATACTGGAATGATAGAAGTGATCATCCTCTTGTTTTGAGAGGTTAGAAACTGTGTGTGCTGTAGATGAGGACTGCGATGATGATGATCCATCCATAGTAATTTTATATTACATATTCACAAAGAATAGTCTCGTATTATGAAGTGGCTGTCCTTGCGCTGTAGTGTTAGTAAGCTCTGAGATGCTGAGTAGATTTCTTGCAAGGCAGATGGAAACCAGTTAGCATTGACATTCAGTGTTCGATGGTATTGGATGTTTATCACAGATCAGTCAAGTGATACCTATTTGACAAGAATGTCTAATTTAGCAACTCACAACTCATGCCCTCATTGAGATTTACAGTGAAACTTAATATAGGTCATACAATTTTGATATAGGTCATACAATTTCTCAATAGTGATAGATTTGAAGCAGAATTAAGATCTTCTCCTTTCATTTTTATGTGCTGGGTGGAGAGCATACAGGCTGAGAATGGCAGAGTAGGCATGGCTAGTAGCCAGCTTGCTGAGAGATGTTGCTGCCGCAACAGTGCAGCAACCTATCTGAAATGTAAAACAAGCTTCATAACAGAGGTGGCAAAGTAGTTTGGCAAAACAATAGTGCGTGGGAAGTATTGTTTCAGTTGGGAAAACAGGGGTCCTACTTGGTAAATGACCAGATGGCGATGAAGTATTTGCCAGGTTTGTTGAAGGATAAGATAAATACTTAGCAGTCTTACAATTGCTATGAAGCAACTTTTCCTGAAGGTGTTTATTGTGATGTGACTAAAACCTAGGTTTTATTCTTGCTAGCCTAATGCTCTAAAATACTTTTTTATTTATTTTTTTATTTTAGTATCTTGCACCAGAAGTCATTAAAAAGCAGCCCTATGACAACACAGTAGACTGGTGGTGCCTTGGTGCAGTTCTTTATGAAATGCTTTATGGGCTGGTATGTACTTAATATGTGGGGGGCAGGGGTTGCTTCCCCCCTCCTCCCCCTTTATGTGAAGTAACCCTGGAGTGTTGTTAAAGATGCTAACTTTTGCAAATTATTGAAATACTCCACTTAAATGGATGAACAGTTTGTCTTATACCTAACGTAGCACCTGTTCTCTTTTGGATTTTGCATTGCCTCTTGATGTCTAAAATTTTGCTTTCTAGTGAACTGCTGGTCATCAACACCGATGAAGACAAGTAGTCATCACTTTGAGGGAATGAGAGAGTAAATTGCATCAGCAGTGATAACACCCAATAAAAAACCCCAACTTATACGTGAAATTTTGCTAAATACTGGAATAAATAAAATTAAAATACTTTTTTTTACTTAGGTCTCCCAGAATTTTTCTCCTAGCTTTTCCAATTCTTGATGCAGCATTAAAACAAAAAAATCTTACTGTGCTTCTTCTAGTCATATGCAATCACTCCAGTAACAATCTGTTCTGTTAGTTGTCTTGAGTTCTATCTCCTCCCATAGGACCTTAAATAGGGAGTTAGATTTGTTTTTCCACTCCCATGTTCTTTTCAGGCAAGTTCGATGGGAGCTTTGAAGCCGGATGGCATCTATGGCTACTTAAGAGTGTGAGAACACATTAGGAGAAGAGGAGGTGGGTGGGGAAGCTATCAAGTGTAAAGATCTGGCAATGGTGATGACTGAATTAGAAGCTAGCAGTGCAAAAGAAGAGGTAGATTTCTTCTTCACTGCTAGCAGTTTGTAGTTCTTACAGAATTATTTATGGATCCAAACACATGAAACAAAATGTCGCATGTGGCTTCAAATTCATGTATAACTCTTATTTTTTAGCCTCCTTTTTACTGCCGTGATGTTGCTGAGATGTATGAGAATATTCTTCATAAACCCCTAGTTTTGCGCCCAGGAATCAGTCTTACAGCCTGGTCTATTCTGGAAGAACTTTTGGAGAAAGATCGGCAAAGCAGACTTGGAGCAAGGGAAGATTTTGTATGTAATGTCCTAATTTATCAAGCGGTACTTCATTTAAAGGGACATGACCCAGATTATGTGCACAGCACAGGTTTAATAGGTGGAGATAGAGATTGCTCTGTTCTGCCTCTTTTCCTCCTTTTTATTTCTTCATTAAAGACACTAGTGTGGTCAATCCCTGAAAGTTGTTGGGGATAGGAGAGACGTGATTGTCGTGGGATATAAGTATTTTGAGCTTGGCTGCTGCTGTACCTGCCAGCAAAGGAAACACAGTTCCTGGTGTAGTAGTCACTAAGATGTACTAAGGTAGGTTTCACTGTTCATTGTGAAACTGGGAAATAATCAAAAGAAAAGGCTATTTTCTGGTAATGTCAGTTTAACTAACTACATGAAAAACAGTCTTCAGATAAAGAGGAAGACTAGTACCGTGCAAACAGCAGCTCTTTTTTTTTTTTTAGCCTTAAAATCATGGCAAATGTTTTCCCAGTGTAACAACATAAACCTTTGTTTGCAAGAAGGTGATGCGAGAAAGTATAGATGTCTTCAGAACTGTGCGATGAGGAATGATCTAGAAGGACTTCTTCCATCCATTAGTTGTGAGATGTTCATAGTCGTCTGTTTGCAGCCTTAACGTTAGGTAGTCTGTTGACCTTGTAACAGAGCATTTAGATTATGATGTCATACTTCTCAGTGTGGAACAAGATGAAAGGATGGTAGCATTTAGCATAGCTGTTTGCTGCTTCATAACTAGTAAGCATAGTGCAGAGTTGTTGAAGCAGCCGCTTCTCAGACAATTATCTGCTTCACAAAAACTAACGAAACTTTAAGGCAGGAGCAGAGATACTGACAGAGAAAACATTCTTGCTCTGTGGTAGACTTCAAGGTGGTTGATTTTAAGGCATAAAAGCAAAAAATATGATCTTAAAAGGAAACCAGTTTGTAGAGGCAGGCTAACAAATTTTAATTGCTGTTTTTACCAACTACAGTTTTTATTGCAAAGTAAACTGTGAATAAATAAACTGATGAAGGACTCGACTTCCTTATGTGCATGCAGTCTGAAGTAGTATTTACTGTGATGCACAGGATGGATTTCTGAAATACATAAAATCTTTATTCCTTACTGCAGCTTGAAATTCAAAAGCACCCGTTCTTTGAATCTCTCAGCTGGACTGATCTTCTTCAGAAGAAGATTCCGCCACCATTTAATCCTAATGTGGTAGGTGCTGTTTTAGTTCATACCTGCCAACTTTCTGCCTTTGAGGGCTCATCTGTTTGCAAAGAATGTTTGTTTCAGAATGGTGAAGAATGGGAACCCCCCAGTGCTGACTGGCCTTTTGAGCTGTCACGCTTTTGAGCAGTGATACTGTCTTTTTTCACTTAAAACTCAGTTTGACATATCACTGTTTCCTCCGCTCATTCCTGTCAAAGTACTGTCAATTTTTGTGGGGTCTGAAGACCAAAGAAAAAAATACAGATAGCCTCTTTATTTGAAGACTTTCCAAAAGACCAATTTACTGCTTTTTTGGTAGTTATTAAGCCTTAGTTGCAGCTTTGCTTTATCCTCCCATTAGTTTAAACTGTGTCAACCTGTGACTGCTTGTCCAAAAACTTGGGGGGAGGGGGGGGAAGTCCTTCCTAAAGTCACATCAGAGCATCACCTTTTGTTGAGCCTGTGTCTGTTTGGTGAAGAAGCCTTAGCTGTCTTGTCTCTTCTCGATGTGACTAAATATTACTATGCTTTAGTTCTTAGATCAGCTTCCCAGTAACACACCTATCATAACGACAGTACTGTTGCTAGAATTTAACACTTAAAGTAGTATTGATGGAAAAGGGAGAAAGAGAATTTGGTGTGGTTGGGTTTTTTTGTTGGCGGGTTTTGATATTTGGGGTTGGTTTTTTGTTTGGTTTTGGTTGGGGGGGGGTAGTTTTTGCATCTCCCTAACAGTCATTTAAGGAGACATTTCTTCATATTTTTTAGGTTTATCAGATCATAAAGGTGTGTAAGCTTTGGCCTGAACACCAGCCTAAAAGAAACAAGCAGGCTTTTAATAACTGTTTTCGGGGATGCTGTGGTGTGCTTCCTTAAATTTCCTGTACTTAGAGGAAAGAATGACATAGCCTCAAGAGTTAAATTTGAAATCTAAAGGACAATGCAAGTTTAAAACACAGTATTAATATGACAACTGATAGATCTTTCTATTTTCTAGGTTGGACCAGATGATATTGGGAATTTTGATGCTGTGTTTACAGAAGAAATGGTCCCATACTCAGTTTGCGTTTCTTCCGATTACAACATTGTTAATGCCAGTGTCTTAGAGGCGGACGATGCATTTGTTGGATTTTCATATGCACCACCTTCTGAAGACATGTTTTCCTAGGAAGTTAGAAGCCAACAGTGTTTTGCAAGTCTTGCGGTGAACTGAAATGTTAGGGTTATGGACACATTCCAAAATAGTGTAACTAGTGCCTCGTTTTGTATGTAAGTTTGAAACCTATGAACAAACTTTCTCTGCTGTATAGGAGGAATTTGGGCATTTTGGATGGCTTGCTTTGGGGTTTGAACTGTTTGTTCCTGCTGCAGAAAATATTTTTTAAAACCTTTAAAAAGCATTCTCTACATATTTTTTAAGCAAAAACACTGACTGTTCTCCTCAATCCCTTCGAGTTTACATTCATACCTATCTAAGATTTGGCTGGCACAAACAGCAGCAAATTTAGTAAATTTATAAATGCTTTTGTACCTATTTACGGTGACTTTGTGCTTGAATTGTAACTATGCAACTCGTCTTTTGTATATCCTGGTTTAAAAAAGGTAAATGTTTTCCCTGTTGTATCAGTTTGAAATACATGTTAATTTACCTGTCAGCACTTAAATGAGGGGTTAATATAAGTTAAGACCAAGATTCTTAAAGGACTTCTACAGAATGAAAAGCTGATCGTGTAAAACTGGATTGTTGCTCTTGCCCTTGCTGAAGTACCCATTCACTCAACTGGATTATCTGAGGTATGGGGCTTTATTCACAGCGAGGAAAGAACAAACTAACTGGATTGATTTGATAACATTACTGATCATGTGTTCTACTTTTCTTTCCTCCTTGAGATAAATACGTCTATATTTCAACTACATTAAAATATTTTTGGTTAAAACTCTTGCTTTTCCAAAGATACAATATGCAATAATCACTGTTACTTTAAAAGGCTATCTTGCTTTGACCTTTTGGGGGTGGGCAGTGAGGGGATCATGCCAAATATTAGGGATTTTTCTCACGGATTTATAGTTTGAAACACTAATATGTTCCAGATAGATTGTATTTCAGCGTTCATAGCTACTTGTCTTTGTGTTCCAGTTTGCACCATTTTTAAATCTTCACTTGATATTAGGGGAAAAAAAATGTAAATTACGCTGATAACTTTTAGAATGTGAAAAGCTATTGTATCTCTCATAACATACACGTGTATGGACAAACTGATAATTCTGAACAATTTCTGTTTAAGGAAATTTTTTTAAACAATGCAAAAATTGACTGCAGTTACAGTGTATAAAAGCCTATCACGGTAGTAGTTTTATTATATATATTACTTGTAAATAACAACTTATTTTTGTCTGTTACTTCAAAAATGTTCTGTGGGTTTTTTTGTTCATAAATACATTCAGTTAAATGCCTTGATTTGAGAGAAGTCTGATAAGACACTGATGAGTAGCCAGAGTTAAATGTTAGATAAATTTCAGTATCTAAAATCGTCTCATTTTTGACAAAATAAGAACTAAGAGACATGCTATCTATATTGCATCAAGATCAGTTAAAAATTGAGAATACTGGGGAAATGAGCGTATCAAATCGTAATTCTTTTGAAATTAATGTTGTGTCAACAGTGAAACATCAGACAAGTGGAAACTAAAACAGGATTCCTTGCTTGTCTCGGGGAGTATCTCCTATAGCACTCTCTCCTGCGTAGTGCTTAAGTGACGCTGAGCAGTTGCTACATGAGCTGTTGGAAGGTGGCTGGGTAAAAAGTAAGAATTGACGTTGGCATGGAAGGGAGGAGGGAACTGTACCATTTGTGGGAGCGGACTGGTGGCTTGGCACTCGTTTTCCATGGTGCCGCTCTTTGGAAATAGCTATGCAGATGTTCAGGACAACCAACAACTACATGAATCCTGTTCTTGCAGTTACAATCTCTTGGAAGCAACAGCCTTATCTTTTTTTTTTTTTTAAACATATGTCTTTCTGATGGACTGGAAAGCAGAAATTGATTGCAAGAAAGGAAGTATCCATCCTCATACTGAGTTTTTACTCTGTATACTCCTGAAATTATTGTGGGCTACTCTCTAGTACCTTCTCTTTATGGCAGGGAAGCACATACTGTAGCTGCCTTCTGCTTCTCCCAGCAAGGAAGTACAGTACTGTAGAGAGATGGGAAGGAGAAGGGGATACTTCAGAAATTGTTGCTGTGGGAGCTAGCACCTCTTTTAGTTTCTTTGTCTTGCATTTCCAAGATGTCTATACCTAGCTGCCTGACTAGGGTGAGGGGTTTTTTCTTTTTTTTTTTTTTGTTGTCATAAATTTGGGGGTTCGTCCCCCCTTTTTTTAATTAAAAAAAAGATGGCAGTGGTAGTTGAAGTTATTTCTGGGAGAGCAGTTTAATAATTGCTTATTAAACTTTTTCCTTCAGCAGGCTCTGCCTTTCTGGCAAAGTGTGAATGTGTTAAATATATCACTTGCAATACTTAAGTTCATTTTGTTTCTTCTACTATAAGTTCATATTGTGAAATGCCTTGGTCAGATTAGGACTTCCAAAGATAACCAACTCTGTGTACGACATCAAGCAGTAAAGCCTCACAATACTTCAGTGCTCTCGTTCTGCATCTCTCTGCATTTCATGATGCTGGTTTTCAAAGTAAGACGGATGGCTTCAGAGTGTAGTAGTCCCTTCACCCATCCTGCGCTGAAAAGTGGCATCTGAAGCACTAGTGGTGGTAAAGCCTAGACAGGAGACTGTCGAAGAACCTACACAGGAACCACCTGTGGTATTCCCTTCCTGTTTTGGCAGATATGTAATAAAAGGAGGTAAAACTTGTCTGTGACTAATGCAAGGGGGTTTCGCCTGTCTGTAGCAAAAGGGGATTGTTCCTCCCCTTCCAGAAAGGTGCAGCTGAACCCTGTGAGGAGTAGGCCTCTTCTGGTGCTGTAGAAGCAGAGGAAGGGTGCCTCACTGGTCTTTTGGCCTGGGAGGGAGAGAGAGAGAGACAAGAAGATGGACTGACTGACATGCATGGCAGTTGGAAAAACACAAACTGAAATACAACAGAAAAAGAGAGTTCAGAGGTGCTGTCCTGGGAGCTAAGTTTGCGAATGGCTGGCATGCTAAAGGCAGCAGTTAAATGTGCGATGTTTATTAATGAAAGAGAGAAAAATTGTTTTACAAATCCGTTGTCTTTTAGTACTTACTACGCTGTCAGTGCCTGACCCTTTTCTAGTGACCTGCCTAGGACTGTGGCCATAGTAAAGCGAAGGCAGTGCACCCCACAGTAGCTGTGTCCTCAATGGGGCAGAGTCATCCAGAAGAGGTGGTACGGAGGGAGGGGGGGCTGCCCTTTAGGAGGCTGGTAGTGGTGGCAGAGAGAGGCTGAGCCCGCTGGGGCAGGCGGCTGCCGGGCGGAGGGGGAGGCAC
>NW_008824238.1:8527926-8543702 GCF_000699105.1 Pygoscelis adeliae | reverse complement strand
GCCGGCTGTCGATCCCCTCGCCACCGCCTCGTAAATGGTCCCGTTCACCTCTCTTGCGGGCATACCAGCGCCCTCGTAGGGAGAAGGCGTCACGGCCCCTCGCCCCGCTGTGGTGTGGGCAGCCTGCTCGCCCTCGGTGCCCATTGCTGCTGACACAGCAGTGCTGAAGAGGGGGGGGTATAGGAAGCCTGGAAAATATTTTGGGGCGAGCGCCGGTAAGGTTTGTGAGGAAGGGGTGCTGGCGGCAGGAGCTTGAAGCCAGGAGGGCCGTGTTGGGTATCGTGTGGTGTCACACGCTGGAGTGCAGCTGAGTGGGGTTAGCTGGCTGTGGGGGGCACTGATGAACACGGTCACCCCGGCAGCGGGACCGGTCAGACTTTATTTTTTGAAGCTGAGGCGATGACAGTGTTTAGTGCACTGTGACCTGGGCCATAGCTTAGTCCTTCCTAGTCGTGTTTGGTGTCCTTTCCGTTTAGCCCAGGGAGTACAGGGTCCAGGGAGATACGGTGCATCTGTGTGTGTGTGTGTTTAATCCCTTCTTGCTGAAGATTTCAAGGGATGGAGCAATAATCGTGTAGGAGTAATCCTAAAGAAACTGAAAAGAAAATCCCTACTATAAATTCTCTTTCAATTTGTGCTTAAAATTTGATACTTCAGGCACTAAACACCTCTACCAGCCTACAGGGTACAGTTCTCAGATGACAGGGTTTACACTGCTGCCATGCTAGTGTTGCACTGGTATCGTTACTCCTCTCTCAGATGTTGATCTGTTTGTCTTCCCGAAGCCGGTTCTGTGAACTCCTACAAGGGATCTTTCATATGCTACGAGCTTTGCTTCCTCATCAGCCCAATAATTCTGTGTCTTGTCCTTTACCAGGTAGCTAAATTTATTTTTGAAGACTTAAGTGGCATTTCATATTGGTCATCTACAGAGAGGACAAAGGACACTTTGTAGAAGAAAATCTGGAAGACGGTAAAAGAGATATGTATATCCAAAATACTGTATTTTGGCCTTAGTAATTCTCCCTCTAAGTTCGGCAAAGTAGTGCTTCATGGTACGAGATTCTACTTAAAAAAAAAATAAATGCAGAGATGTGGGTAATACACAATGAAAACAACCACTGAAGAGCACGGTCAGCCTCCAAACCAAAACTGTAGTTGTGAAAGTTTTGTCTATGGGAATCAGACTCGATCTTCTGTGTTACATGGATGGAAATAAGTCTTTGCAAGATCAGCACCTTAAGTGGGTCCTACAGGAGGTAACAGCAGAGTAGGAAAGTCAGATTTAAAAAAGGGAAAAGATGTTGCCCAGTTTCACACTTTTAACAGTTATGACAGACTTCTCGGATAAGGGAGATAATTTAAGTCTTAATTTTGATAGGCTTGATTATACCTATAAAATATATAGGGGAGGTTAAATTAAATGCAAGCTTTAATTTCATGGGTTAGGGAACTGGGCAGTGAAATAATTCACTGAGAAAATAAAACATTAGAGCGTTCTTCAGGAATTTACTTGGGGAATGTAGTATGCTTCAGCCGTTGGAAGGAACTTTCCATTGAATTTTAAAAACCCTTGCAAGAATTGCACAGTTTGAAAAAGAGACTATTTTAATTTTGTATGGCCTTGTTAATATACACCTTTATTATTATAGTAGCATGGCCAGTTCTAATGTCATTTCTTCACAGTTTATTCCAACATTTTGACAAAGAGTGCAAAGATCTTTCTTGGAAGATGCATCATGAAATACAAAAAATGAGGGAAATTGCTCTTGTTTACCTTGACAGAAGTGGTGGCCTTCAGAAATTCGTGCACGACTGCAAAAAATACAATGGTATTACTCACTCAATAGATAGTCTGTTAAATTGGTATGTAATGTTACACAAATCTGTTACTTTTATTTAAGATACTTTTTGCTTCTACAGACTCAAAACAAAGTTACGCTGTTTATCGTTTCATTATTTCAATAAATCCTTCTGATATTGCTGAATTAGATGCAACTCTTGGGAACTACATTCTTCATAATCCCATACAGGCTGCACAGATTTTTCAGTCAGTAAGTATATATTTATAGACAAGAGTAGACAAAAGTACATCTTCTATATTTTAACTAGATTTTTCCTTTCTAAAATGAAGTTATTTTTCAATCACAGGTATGTTTCGTAGCTGTTAAGACATTATCATTAATTGAACAACTGCAGACAGAGGCCCAGGTGAGTCTGCACTGTTTTCCTCCATTTAGATCTTAAATCTTTTAAGTATGGTGAAGTATTAACAAATATTATTTTTGTATTAACTTTTCAGTTTTCATTTTCCCTTTGGTTGTAGTATTATTTGTAATTAAAAATAGCTGGAAGTCTCACCCAACCATATTGCAGAATTTTGATATAACTAATACGAAACCTAATTACTCTTACACTTCATATGTTTCTGAATTTTTTTTCCAATAGCTATCTATCACATTGTGTGTTTGTCCATGTAAGTAAAGCAGTTTTAAATAAATAAAAAAAAAATGTATGGTATTAATGCAATCGTGTCTCTTGTTAGATTAGTGTACTGCTGAAACCAACACATTTGCCACCTTTACCAAGTTATGTTCTGAGTCTTTCTGCGTTTCCCTTTAATCACACATCTCAAAGATTTTATATGTCTGAAGGAATAGCGATTGCAATGGGAACGGTAACAAAATATACACAAGGAGCAAGATTTCTTTGTACTGAGGAAACCTGTCCATTTTCTGAAGGTATTAAGACAAAAAAAAGGGTACTATTTCAAAAGCTTTTTAATAATTTTGATAACTTACCAGAGATTAAAAACCTAGCATGAAAAAGGCATTTTCCTATGCAGTCTTATTATGCAGACATTTTTGTAATGAGCACAGCATGATTTTTATTAATTGAACGCAGTGCACCTTGCCAGTGGTTGCTCAGCGTTATTAAATGTTTTGGGAGCATAGCTATGCCAGCAATCCATTTTCCTAATGCTAAAGATAGTTTATATGAGAAAAGATCTGTCGCCAATATAATTTAATAAATTATCTGAAAGGGAAAAAAAAAGCTAAACTAGTAGAACGCTTTTTTTTAATTGGAAACGGTGTTTCTGTTTATATAAAAATACCGCAGAACGGTATGTTTAAGTGACTGGCAAAAGCTTCTAGCATTGAACAAGTTTGCTTTAATGAGTAGCTGACTTCTGTGGAACTACTTCTTTGAGTAATATTATGGAAGTGCTTGCATCGTTGCAGGATTAGGCCTTAAGTACTTTTAAGGCTGTTTTGTTTGCTTCTTCCTGTAACAGAGACCGTAAAATTGTAAAAGAGAGGCGAAATCCCAGTTAGGCGACTGCAGAATAAATCCTAATGATGTCTTTATGAGGGCACGTACCTCTAATAATGAATATCCATACCCCATGTCATTTCCACGCAAGGCAGAAGCGGCAGTCGCTCCCTGTGGCTCGGAAAGCCAGGCCAAGCTGTTCCGCTTGGGAACGTGCAATAGGCAATTCTGCCATCTTGTGGCCAGCCTATAATAAATGGTACAGATCATTTTAGTGGAAGCATAGTATATGAACGTATGCTCAGCTGAAGAAACACGTGATAAATTTGGAATTTCACTGTCCAGTATTTTAAGCACTTCTATACCTAATGGGAAATTTAAAATGAAAGCCATGTCCTCATTTTAAATGTTCGGTAATTTTTTTTTTTTTACCTTTTTTTTTTTTTTTTAGGCTTTAGGTACATAAGAGTGCATCTGCCTGGAGCTACAGAATCTGCCACAGTGAGGAATGATTTTGTGTGTAGTTTGTGTTCTTCGCCACTGCAGGAAGACATGAAATTTAGAGTACTTGGTGGTAAATTCTATGTAGTTTTATTTTTAGATCTGTTACTTTCCTACTTCTGTTACACAGTAAGTAAACAAAATGGTTAAGTGGAAAAAGCCCCCAAATACACCAGTCCTTTAAAAAAAAAGAAAAAAAAAAGCCGTACAGTTTTCAAGAGAACTAACCTTTTCTTTGCCTTTATTTTGAAAGATAAACAAATAGTTGAAATGATTGATGCAAAAGTTCTTAATGCTTTGAAAGGATATTCCAATGATAAATCACATTTTAGGATTCAGACATTCACAGTTTTCTTGAGAGGTAAGCTGAATTTTGGAGTTTTGTCAAAAATGTTTTAGAATTGAACTGTAATAATCTGTCATAATTTATATAAATAAACTTTTATAATTTATATTGCAGTTCTTTAATAAAATTGGGGGAAATAATACAAAAAATTAGCTAGGTGACTAAACAGTATACGCAGGTGACTGTTCGCACATGGCAAAACTGTTGTGTTCACTTTTATAGCTTCATTTAAGTAAAATCCCCTGGCCAGCTCTGCAGTAGCGCATACTAACTGTAGCTTTTTTTTTCCTCCTTTCTACTTCCTTTGGTCATACTGTTTTGTACTAACTTCATGCATTTTTTAACATCCTTCCTCAATCTAGCTGTTTTCCGCATTCTATCAGGATTTTTGGTTTCTACTACATCTACCTTCCACTGCAAACAGTAAATTATTTCTAATGTGAATATCCAACTAAAATCACAACTCACCAACATACATATTTACATTAACTCTCTTAAACCCCCCCCCGCCATTCCAAAAGTCTATGGAATTATATGGTTAATTTCTTGAAAACTAAGTAGCTCCAAGATGATGAGAAACACTTAAAAACTGACAATATGCATGTATTGTTATAGAACAGAAGCTATGGATGAGATACTGCGAGTTATGCATGCATTAAATTTCCACTAGCTTCAGTGATCAATGAGGTTAGAACAGGGTCTCGCAGCTGAGATTCATATTTGGTTGCACCTAACTCTCATTTCCAAAAAATAAATAGGGGGTTTTGGTTGTTTTTTTTTAAATGCACAGAAATACAAAGGTTCCCAAAGCTATTTGTGTGTCTTTTTGAAATCTGTTTAGCGTGGATCTCCTTTTTATTGTGGTTTTTTTCACTGACATTTTATAGAACAATAACTGATAATGGTGTCACCACAAGTTTCAGAGTAGGAACGCGTACTTGCGAACAACCATCCGTTTTTCTTTTCAATGCAGAACTAAATGCATCACCCATTTTCTTTATCAGGAATCTGCTTTTCCTCACCCAGTGTGCCTTCCTTACCTTTTGCATTCAACTGTTGTTTTCTGCAATTAAATCATAAAATCAAACCGTTCAGAATGTGTAGAAGTTTTCTGACCATGTCTTTAGAACTGTTTTTATGCCCTAACACATCTGCAGGTTCTTCTCCCCCCTGCCCCTTTTTTTTTTTTTCTTAATTTCTAGATGAACTGGCCAATAAAATGAAAATAGGAAACCACTACAAGATTATAGGAATTCCAGCTTGTGTACAAAATGGCTTACAAGCTACAGCATGTATAGAAGTCAATAGCGTACAGCTCTGTAAACCAAATGGTAAGAAAGTCCCATTAAAAATCGACTAAAAAAGTTGGAAAACCTTCTAGAACAAAATCTTGAGAATTGGTAGAGTTTTCTGTCATCTAGAGGTCCAGATTATGAAACCACTCTGGGACTTTCCTCTTACAGTCTGAAATGTACGCTTACTGTTATTTGAGTACATCTTCTTTTGCCCAGTTTCCATGCATTGGGAAACAACGTAATTATTTTAGTGTGGTTCTTCAACTTCTTTTTCCAACTTCTCCTACCCATTGGAAGGTACTTTGAAATCATACATTAAATGAACCTGATATTTCAGTTTGTTACTCTTTTCTTATTCCATCAGCTTTAGCAGATCATGTCTGCTACCTTTTTAGTAGTAAAATTAATCGTGTCAGATGTTTACATTCTGAATTTGTGCTCAATACATAATGTCCTGGTTTCGGCTAGGATAGAATGAATTTTCTTCCTAGTAGCTGGTACAGTGCTGTGTTTTGGATTTAGGATGAGAATAACATTGATAACACACAGATGTTTTAGTTGTTGCTAAGTAGTGCTTATACTAGTCACGGACTCCTCAGCTTCCCATGCTCTACCAACTGAGAGGCTGCAGGTGCACGAGAAGCTGGGAGGGGGCACAGCCAGGACAGCTGACCCAAACTGGCCAAAGGGACATTCCATACCATGTGACGTCATGCTCAGTACATTAACTGGGGAAAGCTGGCTGGGGGGGCCACTGCTCGGGGACTGGCTGGGCATCGGTCGGCGGGTGGTGAGCAATTGCATCGTGCATCACTTGCTTTGTTTATTATTATTATTTCTACTCTTCCAATTCTCTCCCCCATCCCACCAGGGAGGGGGGGAGGGAGCGAGCGGCTGTGTGGTGCTCAGTTGCCGGCTGAGGTTAAACCACGACACAAACATATTCATTCTTTCTAATTTTTGTATCAAGACTAGAATGGTGATTTGTTCTAATGTATCTGCATAGCTCTCTTTATGAAGTGTTTGTTAACCTGTATTTTGTTTTCATTAGGTCCTTCGTTTGTCAGTGACAATTTTAAGTACCTGCTCTCACTGACTTCAAGTTCCTGCTGGAGGTTTACTGCCATCCTTGCCAATATCTTTGCTTCTCAAGTTGTTCCACCAGGCACCTACAATACTCTTAAACTCGCAATATTGCTGAGTCTAGTACAGACATGTGAAAAAGAAAATGCAGATTATCTGGATCTGTTGATTGTGACAAGCGACACGCTAGTAATTGATAGGTAAAGATACTCCTTACTTTTCATGTAAATTAGAATTAAAAATACCCAATTTTTATCCCTGGGACATTTTTATTTATTTCAAGTGATAAATCTAGATCAGAACTTCACTAATAATAAAACCCGTTAACACTCTTGTAATGATCTCAGTAAGACTTAAGCACTGTTTAGCAGAGCTCAAACAAAACATTCTTCTAAAATGCAAACCGAAGACTGTCCCAGAAGCTGGTAGTGATAAAAGCAAAGGGCTCTACTCTTCAAATCTTGTGTCACTTCAAGCCTTTTCATCACCACTTCCCAGCTATCAGTAGTGTCGGTTAATAACCAGTGTGTAAATAGATACTTACATTTCTATCACTCTTTTTCATAAACACTATACTGGTAAGGTATCAAAAGTCATGTACATCTTTACACATAGGTCATAAATCTGGCTGCTGTTACCTTAAACAAAATGTTTTTCTGTATTTATGCATTTCATGTATTTACCCCTTCACACAACTATGAACTGTTAACACAATTTCACAAACACTGCAGAAAAGTATAATATGCTCACCGTTAAATTGACATTAATTTAAACAAAATTACTTTCTCCTTCCCCAACTCAAAACAGGGCTTCATTTTTATTTTTTTAAAAAATCTTTGAAAGTGGCATGAATTTTATTTTCATTTGAGAGTTCTTCAGCAAATTCATTAGTATTTTTTTGTTGTGGAAAAAAATACTTTCTTAACCATTTCAAAATTTAGCTGTAGAAATAAGTTCAAATTTGAAAAAAAATGTGGGCTGCAGGATTTCTTTCCCCAGGTTGAGAGTAAGATTTCATAAGAGAAATCATAGGAACTGAAGAGTGTTTTGAGAATCAAAACGTCTGGTTAATATTAAACAGTTGCACACTGTAAATCTTGGTCAGTACTATCATTTGTACTGTCTTGCATGCACACATAGTATTTTATTGTTGGTAGCCTGGCAAAATAGGTATTTCCTACTTCATATTTATATTGGGTATGATAGCCTATTTATTAATACTTACTGATTTTAATTAATAATGTTCTCCCGGTTATTAATAGTAGGATAAATCATGCTCTGTCATCTTAAAATCATTAGGAGCCTTTGATTGTGGAACCAGACAGACAATCTGCAACCTCTTTGTGCCAAGGAACATAGCACAGGGGATGAAAAAAATTCTATACCTGCTTTCTCAAAAAGAATTGGGGAGGGAGGAAGGGATAACCCAGGCAGAGCTTGCAACTTCCCAGCCTTTGAATTTTTCCCAGATGGCCAGGATTGCTAATCCTCTACCCTTTTAAATCACTGGAAAAGTTTCTCTACAATAGGAATAGGAGTTAACAATATGGGGTTAAATTATGAGACTTCTTTGGCTTCCTAGGAATTACTTCTATTGCAAACCGTGATTGGCCTCGTATGTTAAATCTCTAAGAAACACAGTCCTGTTGGCGAGAAAGCTTGGACTTCTACCTTTATATTCAAAGTGACTTTAAACATTTAGTTTTGACACTGGTTTTATGTTTAAGGGTTTTTTTTGGTTGTTGTTTCTAAGTAAGTCTTAATAGATATAAATACCATTATAAAGTATTAAGTATAGTATTAAGTTGTTTAAGTTTTGGAAAACTGAACAATAATTTCACAATTTATGACTGACAGAATTATTTAATCCTCTAGGCTTCTGAATTACAGCATATGTCTTCTGCCTCGTGGCATACGACACCCACCTTCTAGTGAAATTTTTCCTTCTGTGTCCAAAGATAAACATGGAACTGGAAGTGCTAGTATTCACGCTTGCAGTGCTGTGCTGGCTAAGGGTGGTATCTGTTACATAGGAGACTTATCTTCATATAAAAAGGATAAACTTGAACTTCTACAGTCCGGTAATCTCACACCTACTAACAAATGAGGGGACAAAACAAAACAAACATGCAAATTCATGGCTAGGTTTGTTCCCCAGCTTATGGCCCTCAAATGCTGGGAAGATCTATGAGCTATTTTTAACCAGTCTGTGTAAGAAACAAGGACAAAAAAAGCCAAGGTCCTGTAAGCTTACATTTGCTACAGAGGCTACACTAGAGAGATCCATTGATCGTGACAATTCAGTGAAATCCATAATCGTGACTGGTTTCAGATAGTGTGTGTGGGACTAGAATTTATAGTTAAACTAGATCGATTACATAACTGACATATTTTGTCCTGTCCTAGTGCTAGAGAGCAGAACGACAACAGTATTCATTCCTGGGAAGAAGTATGGAGAAGAGGCTGACCAACAAGTTACTATTTCAGTTCAGACCAATTTTTGGTCTTTTGTAGATGTGGATTCTTCCTCAAAGAAACATATACAAAAGGATAACTTTTTAATCGGACAGATGGTAAAGCATGTGCCTTGTTATGACTGTAACTGTACTACAGCAGTCATTTGTGTTTATGATTACTTCAACTTATAAAATAATGAAAACAATCAAATCTGTTAGTATTTCCCAAAAAGTCACAACTTAAGTGACTTCAAGTATCTTCTAAAATGAGCTGGCTTTCCCAAAATTAGGTATCATTTGTTTTATTCAGAATAGCTTTTGACAATTACTATTGAAACAAAGTTCTACTGTATGTATTATAGGTAATTCATTAGATAATCTTGCAGGACTACAATGTTTCTACAAGTCAAAAGGCCAAACTAATGTAATTGTTTTCTTTCTCTGGGTCTTCTCTTTAGGATGTGAGTTTGATTCCACCTAACCTTCTAGATGTTTTTGGGCTTTTGATATACAGGGAGTTTCCTTCATGTCGACCGTCTTCTCTTGTACATCATATCTTGAAAAAAGCCATTAATCCTGAAGCCATGCTGTACAAAGTCTCACAGCAGTTCAGAATGCAGGATTATGAGGAGGTAACAGACACTACCCAATAATTTAGAAATGCGTTATACCTGGGAATATCGTACTATCTCTGGAATCAGAAGGTTCTCTCTGCACAGTCCAATTGCTTATTTTTAAACCCATTAATACTCACTTCCTACCCTTCCCCCCACCATATTCCCACTAGCACTAATGGGATCATTGATAAAATTAGCTTCAGTTCTTTAAAAGGGCCAGCACAATAAATTCAGTTTGATCTTGCGTCTGAAAAACATACTAGGTTAACATTCATATGAGAACAGCTCTCCAATACCTGCTTTTGACCAGAATAGTTTACAATCAGTAGTAAAAGTTAATAATCCATTCTAAATAAACTGTCAATATCTCTAGTATAACTAACAGATGATTCTGTTTAGTATCCGAGATCTATCCTTATGCATAGCTGAATGGTGACAGCTGTCTTCATAAGAATATTGGTAGAATATATTGTCCAAACTATATTACTATGCCACTGGTATGTTAAAAGGTATGAAAAATGTAAATTCTTTATTTTCCAGTTAAATACTTAAAATGTATACCCTCTCTCTAGTTTATTTTGTTTGCTAAGAATCTTCATGTTGAACTGAGTTCAGAAGCAGAAAACCTCATTCAGGGCTACTATCTTGCAAGTCGCAGAGTAAGAAGAGATTCTATTCATGGATCAACATTATCAGCATCTGCACTAAAAATTCTGTATGTCCTACTTTTCATAGTAAAGGAAACACATCTACATTTTAAACAGAAATTGTGCTAACCTGCTCAAGATCTTGTTAAATGAAAATCTACACAAGACTCTAAGTTTTGAAAAGTTCAAGCGTGAATAATCTTATTTACCATTTATTTTATATATTGATGTTGAAAAAAAAAGTTTAAAGAACTTTTGCCAGGCAAAAGAACAGTGATTTAAGAAACAATTATCACTATTAAAGCTATCTAGAACAACAAAAAAAGGGATTTAAATTATCACGGTTTTGTATTATGCAAGCAAAAGAAGTATTAACAGTAGATAATATGCCAAGTTCCACTGCTGTCATAGCACGAGAAAGTCATACATAATAATATGTACTTTGCCAGTGACAAGTATAACTGCACAGTATTTGTGGGAAGTTTACACAGCTGAAGTATGGAAAAAAACCCACTCTAGTGTTAACTTTCGATTCACAGAATGCTCGAAACAGGGCAATACGTATTGCATTCATGTCTGCAGTATTTGTTATTTCTGACATGCTTATATTCATCTCTTAGGATTTCACTGTCTAAGGCTCATACTAAACTAAGTTTAAGAAAGAAAGTACTTGAGGAAGATGCGTTGATTGCCATCTTGTTACTTGAATCATCTCTTACCCTAAAACACGGTAAATAATGTAACTCAGTCTTAGTCTTGGGTACATTGTTTTCAATTTTGGCAGGTTGAAAAAAGTTTGTATCAATTTATTGCAATAATAGTTCATTTCAGATCAAAGTCCAGAATTTCCACTGTTGAAGACTGATACAAGAAAAGTCTTTCAGCTGACTTTCCTGCAAAGTCTCAGTGCCGTATGTAATTAGGCCACAGGCCAGCACCAAGCCTCCAATCCTTTATGCTGGCTTATATGAGGCATCGCTCCTCTAACATTGGTCCAGGTTAAACTACAGACAGATTTCCCTCCCTGGGGAAAGAGAAGACAAGAGTTGAGGGGGTTTTTCATTTATCTAGCAGCACAGTAACATTTGTTCACACACAAATTTGGCAGTGAGCCAAGAATTATGATGTAATGCTTAAAAAAGGTAACCTGTGAGATTGCATTACTAAGTAATCTGTCACAGCTTTTTTACCTTCAAAGTCCTGGCAAGAGTTTATCAAGTCTTCTAGCATAAGTCTTGTTTTCTTCTTTGCTTAGGCAAGTCTCCATTATGCATAGCACCAAATCCTGTATTTCCGTTTGACCTCAGTGATGAAAACTCCCTGCAACAGAGAGATAGTTACCTAATGCAGTGTCACCATCAACTGCTGAAGTTTATTGGTGCATATGGCCCAGGAATTCACACTAATGCTAACGAAGAGTGAAAACTCCATGCTGTGAGTAAAGCCTGAAGCTTCTACTTTAGCTTTTCAGAGACTGCAGTTAGAAACATACAAAAATATTAAAAACTTTTATCAGTTGTAAGACAGTTCAGTGCTGTTTTGCTAAGGAATAAAGCGTAGCTGACAAGATTCAATTACAAGTTTTGTGACAGTATTGTTTGAAGGCAGGAATGATGTCTTCATCCTGGGAGGCCATGGCTCCAGAATAAAGCCACAACCTGATCTTCTCTTCCTGGCTACCACTGTTCACCCACAGTTAAGCGACAGGAGTAAAGCAGGGTTTTTGCTAAGACTACAACTTACAACCAGGAGTTGAGAATCTAATGTTTCATTTCAACTACATGAACTCTCTGCAGTTTCTCTTGTTGCTTCTTTTCAGATGTATCACCCACTGAGGGGTAAATAGTTTTAAGTACATTAAAAACTCTTTTTCTAGTCTAAGCCAACTTTCTTAAATTATTTCTCATGTTCTAAAAGGTATAAAAGTATCACCATACTGTTCTATGTCTTAGTTTTACATCACAGCAACATAATATTAGACCAGGATGCTAGTATGCTCCTGCAATCTGAAAAAAACCCTAGTATTTCCACGTTACTTTATGTAGACTGCAGGGGATAGTAGAACCCTACAGAAGGTGAAAAAAATGCTATTAGACGACCTGGTAGGTAGGCAGCTCAGTGAGTTCAACTCTACCTCACTGCAAAAACAAGTGTAAAGAGTGGTGTGGTAGAAGATGAGGTGTCTGAGCTCCAGTATGCTTCTCCAACTGCGGACTTCCCTGTATTTCATCTTCCTAGTAAGGATGCTCAGTATCATGTCTACTGCTGTAAGTTCTACATCCAAGAGGCCCACGTTAAAAAAAAAAACAGCAGAAAAATTGTACAGGCTTCCTGTCAAATCTGGACAAGCTGAATACCGAAGGCATGTGGGACTCCTACCCAGGATGTCATCCAGCAGGATCATGGTGCTATTGCTCACATAGCCTCAACAACAAACTACAGGCACTGAAAACAGAAATCCAAGACTTTATTCATACAGGCGTTGCCTTGGAGATAAGCAGAAAAGCTGCCACCACTAACACTGTAAACACTCCCACTTAGACAAGATAACACAAGTTTTCCTACATGTTTTAACCCTTGATTTATTCAGTTTTGTCCCATTTATTTGGTACACTTAAATATTCATACTAAGTTCTAAGCGCATCCACAGAGCCACTTCCCTTTCTAGAGTGGCACTCACCTGAACGTCATTCGAGGATTATTCACACATTTTCACAAAACAGCTACTCCTCTGCCTTACTATTGAATCAAACAGTACTTCTGAGGAGCAGGAAAGGCCATGAAAGCATTTCCAAGCGCATTAGAACTCCACATTTCAGGCTGCTGTTTTCAAGCTTAAAAAACAAGTTTCAAGATAAGTTAGTTTTCTGTATGCTTAATCAATTTTATACAAAGTTATTAACTTTACTGGCATTTCAGATTCAAAGATACACATCAAAAACCAGTCAGATGGGTAAACGGCAAAGATTTCATCACTATGCCAGCAAAATTACTTCTAGAATAGACTTAAATAGAATTCCTTTATAAATCACTATTTTTGACAAGCCATATTAAGGAATGTATAGCCTTAGGAAAAAAAATTCCGCAAAAAGAGCACAACTTTTTATCCTTACCTCTCCCCAGCTTCTCCTGTGATGTTTTAAGCAAAAATTAGAAGACTAGTAGCAGTACCACAAGTAAAGGACAGCATAGTCAGTCAGTAGTCCAGAAGTGCCCTTGCCCAACAGGCCATGCCTTCAGCTGATGTAAGCCAGCACAGCTGCAGACAGCAGCAAACGCGGCCAGTACAGGCCTTCGCCAGCTAGCAGTGTAGCTTATCGGAGCCCGAGTACTCTAGTAGCATGGTAGAAAAGCAACTTACCTTCTTAAACGCCCATGCTTCTAGAAGTGGATGGAGTCTACTGTTGGCTGTGTGCGCATACACAAGGCTCGAAGACAGAGGAGAAAGTCATCCGATGTCATAGCGCCTTTAAAAGAATAAATGAAATCAGAAGTGACAGTAGCAAATCAAACTGGAAGAATCCTACTGATTAGCTGGCACATCAGATACAACACTGCTCATCACAAAATTCAGTTGGGTAAACGGCAAAGAGTCATCATCATTATGCCAGCAAGCAGTTTCCTGCCTGTGAGAAGACTGGTGTAATTTTTTTTTCCAGGTATCAAGCACAAGGGGATTTGTTAAGTTTGTCTCAAGAGACGCGCTTCTATAAATTAAAGCAGAACCTTGGTCTTAACTGTTAAGCACAGAATGCCTTCAGTATAGCCAGGAACAAGAAGAAAAAAAGCTCTCTTTGGGTACAAAAATGCAGGCCCCGCCCTGTCGTTACATTCAAGCCCCAGATGCCAAGGCATCTTCCTAGAGGTAAAGCTCACTGCCACAGTCGCCCTTCCCTTTGGAATATATCCCAACAGACTGATACGGTTAAGTGCCAGCAGATGGTGATTTGAGCACACCGTTCTTCACTTTTGTCTCTCGCTTCCAACTAGCATCAGTTGATTCTTCAAAGCAGAAGTCTTTGTTTCTCTCCCCAGTTAAGAGCTAGATGCTCCGATACTATTACAAACCTCTCCCCTCTGATTCCTTCAGGATTCTTGGATTGCACCTGCTTTGTTCTGGGGAGCAAGTCTTAGAGGCTTTATAGCTGTCATAGCCGTCATAACACCTTTTGTTAGAATTTCAACCTCTTAACCCTACATGCAAGCTATCATATTCCTCCTTGTTCCATCTGTAAGAGAATTTACAAGCCATAAAACAGCTTCAGAAATCCAGATCTATTTCAGGAGGCTTTCCTCAGCATTCTTAAGTACGGTAGGAAGTAATTACTTCTGTAGCGCCGGGATTCATGTGACACCTTTCTGCTTGCAAGGTAACAGCGTGGCAGAGTCCAGGTTGAAGATTCCCAAAGCTGGTAACAAACTCATCTCTTCACTTCACTTGCTGCCTAAAACAATGACAAGAGAGAAAAGATGTCTGATTCGGAGAACTCCGCTGCCGAGCCGTTAGCGGAAAGCACCCACACTTCCTTGGGGAAAGGAAGCCAGTCAAAGAAATACCAACCTACCGAGCAACCCAATTGCTGGCTTTACCATTACACCTGGGGAAAGAGCTACAGCCAGCGTCAGCCGAGATCGGGGTTGAAGAGAGGCATGACCATTTCACCTAAAGCAAGCTCCAGCACGAGGAATGACTGATTGCAGGGCTATTATGCTGCTCCTAACGAACAGCCGTCGCTGGGGAGAGGAGTACCCCACCAGGGTACAGCCTTTAACCCTGGTTCACGTGCCGCACTCAGGGGAACTTAGTGACATGTTTCCCTGTCGGTTGAATTAAGGTCAGCACTCGTGCTGCGGTCCTGGCAGGAGAGCGTTACCGCAGAGACTGCCGAGACCCCTGGGGTCCTGTCCCTGCCAGAACCCACCACTTTGGATCCATGCCTACAAGCCAAGAAGGGCATCGTCAGGGTCACCATACAACACTTGCCAAATTCCCCAAAGGGGAAAAAAGGTAATTTATCTTTAGAATTAGGACATGAATTTGCCAATGAAAATGATTTATCAGCAAAACCAAGTCTCTTTGCATGTCCCATCTGTCATTCCTTTGAAGACTTGATGAACCAAGGGATAACTCAAAGTAACCACCACAGCGGCACGTACTAATTAGGTCCATCCTAGCCTCACAAGGCATACCATACGCACGTTCACGTCCCTGGAAAGCCTGCGTGGCTGGCGAGTGTCAGCCGGAACTAAACAACCCCCGCAGGCGGACAAAGCCAACTGTTAGTACACCGCCACTACGCTTGGCAACCGGAACCAAGATACAGTTAGAACAGTGTGACAATCACTCATCTTTCAAGCGATGGCCTACGCTGTTTAGAAGATAGTGCCAGCAATCCATCCCTTCAATTCTTGGTATTACGTTGTTTTTAATTGCCAGAGTGGGATTTCTTACATTAAACAGTAGGGGACGTTTCCAATTCCTCCGGATTAGAAGAAATCGCTCTACTGTTTAACGAGCACGTGCTTGGACCGATGAGCTGAGGAGCCGCCTCAAGGAG